>NC_090931.1:1161603141-1161920641 GCF_040938575.1 Ambystoma mexicanum
GTGTTTTTCTCAAAGGCGTGTATCCATTTCCCAGCCCCTCCCGATAGTGGGGGGAGGACCTTCAGCAAGTTGTTTTTATCCATTTGAGCCTATGGAATGTAGTGTGGCCTACCTGCTCCTTTATGTATCAATGGCATTTGTAACTTGTGTTTCTTTCCTACCTTACTTACCACACCTTTCTTTATTTTACTTACCATCATATTTCCCCCTTGCTGTCTTAATCTACCCTGCCATAGTGGTGGCAATGGTGTATCTGGGTAACGGCGGTTTGGCAGTGGGGACCCGGCCTCGGCAGCTGCCTCTTCATATTCATTTAAGTCACTCCATACCTCTTTTATTTCTGATTCTTGCTCATTGTTTTCTTCACGTCCTTCTCCTTTCTTACTTTCTGGGGTGGGCAGGCGTATAATCCTCACGGGTTTGCCATTTAGATGAAACAGGAACTCCCCTGACTGCCACTCTTTCTCTCGCCCTTGTGGTATGCGTGTTCCTTGTGATGATATTGATCGCGCTGGCTCTGAGATTGCTTGTGCCACTTCCCCTGCTGTGCTTAATGTTGGCGTTAGATCTGCCATGGATAACAGTGGCACCTCCCCTCCCCTTGGCAGCATTTGGCCTCTATCGCACAATGCCCTTAGCCGCGTTATTTCCATCTGTGCATGCGCTAGCTGGCGGTCTAATTCTCCAGTTAAGTGTGCCATATTCACAGGGGGTGCACTTGTCGGACCATACAAACCTCCTTTATCGTAGGGCGGCGATGCCGTGGTGACTGCTCCAGTTGAGGGTGTGGGAGTGGGACATGCTGGTGTGTACAGGGGCTCATTGTATCCTACTGCTGGCCTTGACATTAAAGGATATATTTTCGTTGTATCGCCTTCAGCTGTATTGGTTGTGCACTCGCCCTTTGGCGTTCCGCTTACCTCTTCCTGCGTTTTCTGGTTTTCGTTCGTTCTTTCTTTACCTATCTCTGCTGCAGGCGTAACTTCTTCAAACATTCACCACAGGTCTAATACTTCTGTAGCTGTTTCCCCTTATACCTTGCCAACAAGTGTGTGGACACTAAATCTAACACCCTTTTATGAAATGACCCACCTTCTGGTCAAATTGGCGTCACACTGTCTCCTTTTATCTCCATCAACCACTGATCGTGGTATTTTTGTATCTTCTCACTGTATAATGGAAGGTGCTGACAAATATGAGCTAGAGGTGTTATTCCCCCCATGACGATATATTTTTTTTTCCCTTTGTCTGTACTTGCCCTTCAGTCTTTCTTTCCCTCTAATCACTTCTCCAGTTGCCTTTCTTTCCTTCTAGCTGGACAATTTTACCACAAATCTTCTCAATTACTTGTAGTTTGTATGCACATATATGTATCAATATATATAGAAATGAATTTTCAATGTTACCCTTATAATTGTTGCATGTTCAAATTCAACAGTTCATTTTTGCATATTTTGCCACTGTACCCACAAATCATTCACAGTACTTGGATATCCTTGACAAAAATGGACAGAACACAAAAGACATATAACACATGTCATTCACATGCACTACCTGCACGCTTTTTCTTCCCGTTTGTTCTTTTTACCACCCCTTCCCCGTTTCGCCTACTCTTCTCATTCACTCCCCACCTCTTACACTCTCTTACTCTTTTCCAAGAATTCTTTCGTACCCAGAAAAAGAATGTTCTAAATAACTACTCTGAGTCTACTCAATATACGAGACTCCTACTATTTTCTCTGTATCTTCACTTATTTATTCTGCACTGGACGAGACAATGCTACGCGGCACCGCCTTCTACCCCGTTTGGGCTAGGATACCACTTTTCTTTTTCTCTTCACTTCTCACAAAAACCTACTGGCCATATAAAGGACAGATCAGAAAAGCCTCATCATCAGTCACACAGGCCCTACTCTTCCCTATAACCCATTACCACCTGTCCCCCCTATGTCCCCCTTACCTTTCCTTAGTAACCTTTGCAAGCGGCACTCACGTGTTCAGTCAGGTGACTCGAGGGTCACTGCTCGCAGGCTGACCCCAGTCAGGTCCACACCCCAACCAAGCCGTGGGCCGCCGCCGCGAGCAGCTTTTCAGTCGGGTATTCGTCAACCGGGAACCCTTGACCCTCCTTTGTAGTGCGCACAGGCTGGTCGGCCGCGGAGGCGATGGTTTCGCTGGGGGGTGTCCCAGATCTCGCTGCATGGCGCCGGCCTCGAGGCACCTCTCCAATCACATCGCAGGGGGTCACCAAATGTTTGTGCCCTCCCTGACTTACACGTGTAAAATGAATAAAACAGACACTCCCTGGACAGGGAATAAGGCACAAAGAGCAGGCTGCGAGAGTTCAAGAAAAAGTTTATCTAGATCTCTGAGAATGCTCTGACCACATCAAGGTTACACCACATTATATAAGCACATTGACATGTCTAACATATACATTGGACCCGGATTGGTCAGTCAGGGTGTTGTCTTAGGTGTGGGCATCATCTCTTCCTCCGGGTTGGTTGCTTGATTGGCAGGAGGACTGACGTCAAACATCTGTGCTCCGGATGGGTGAAGGTCAGGTCGCTGTGAAACACAGTGGTCACTGTCTAAGCTAAGAAAATACATTCTAAATAATGCATGCACTAAATAATGGTTGATCAAAAAGACACTCAGTAGTTTATTATGTCACTATACAAATCACACAGGTATCTATACCATCTGTAACATTTGGGTTATGCAGATCACAGGTTTACAGGTCTTGACCACTATAATACTCTCATTGAACTGTGGGGTTAGTCTCGCAAGAATCTCAGGTATGTGGCATTTGTTAGTATAAGGCACCATATACTGCAGCAGGGGTCTAATGTTAGTTGGGGGTCTGTTGGGTGGGCTTCATATCATGGTCAGCGGTCTGGCACATGAAAGGAATATTTTGCAGGGACACAGGGTTAGAATGACAATAAGTATCAACTGGCGAGGGTAAGAGGGCAAGGACACTTTTGTGGAGATGGATGAGCTATGTGCTTGGCTCATGTTGGTTCACATACAGGACAGTGATCTCAGAGGAAAAGAGATGTGTTAAATGTATTATTTGTTGCAACCATCTCTGGCTTCAGCATGAGAATGGAGCTGCAGAGTTTTCCAGTCAGAGTGGGAACGAGGGTGGGGGCCATGTGTTCCGAGGCTGCTGCGGTGGGGAAAGGGAGAGCATTTTGTACTATTGCAGTGAGGCCTGGTCACCAAGATCGAGTCGAAAGGGGGTACAAAAAATGGATGCCCGTGTCCTGCTCAGTGGTCCCATCTACGCAAATGTAATCCAAAGTTAACATTGCATAAGGGCGAGGGGTGTACCCATCACTGGAGGCACTTGGTCCAAGTTTTGTACTGAGAAGTGATGGCAGAGAGGGGCCCATTGGCCCCTCGCTCCCACACATTGGGAAGTGCAAGTGCCGTACACAGGATCGAATAACAACAAGTAGTGCGGCCAGCCGCTGGCAGTGCAAGGGTTAAGTGCAGACACCAGGTGTCTGGTAAGAGCAGGAGACTGTAGGGTTGCAGATATGTCCAGCCTAGAGAGAACCGGAGCTCGAGAGACAGTGAGCTTCTGGGAGAAGGTGAGGAAAGGAAGAAAAACTCTGAGGAGGTGCAGTTGGTAGTTTCACTACTTAGAGACATCAGAGATGTAAGGAGAAAGGTAGAGTGTGGAGTCGAAGATGACCCTGAGATTCTTAGCCTCACAGGTGGGAGCAGGAAGAGGGCCAAGGGAGGCTGGCCAGAGAGTGACTAGAAAGGAAGGTGCAGGTGTGCCGATGAGGAGGATCCCCATCTTACTGTCATTAAGGCAGACATTGTTGGTGGCACACCACTCCGGTATTGTAGACAGACAGTCAGAGATGAGAGAGGGAGAAGAGGTGGCTGATAAGAGCCTTTGTACTAGCCTCCATTAGTTTATGATGCCCTCTAATGCTAAGATGATACTATAGTACAATCAGTTCAAATCCAAGAATAATATTGAGTGGATACTGGACATCATTGTTATTGTGTGGTTGATTTTAAAGTTATTGTACTTAGGTGCCAGTAGGATGTCATCAAGTGCATACACTTGCATTAAGACTCCTTTCTGTTTATGAGGCATTGATCAATTGCATAAACTTACTTTAAGACTCTTTTCTGTTTATGACAAATAATTGAATCCAGGATGGGAATCAATGATCCCGATACTAATAATATTGTATTCAATTGCCATTTCATTAAATGAGCATTAGTGGATATCATAGATTCAAACACATGTAATGTGAATTTTGCTTTTCATGATAACATATCATTTATATGCTGTGCAGGGTGCAAGGTTAAACGGAATCTGCCTTTCCTTGCAGTACTTTAAAGAATGCGTTGGCATTAGGGATGTATGCCACAGTTCCATTGTAGACTAACATGGAGTAAGTTACAGTATCTATAATAGGACTTATTAATTAGATCCGAATCACGGGTGTGTACACTGACAGCCCATTGCACTATGAATAAAACAGATTTTTCAGCATGGAAAAATAAGACCCATCCAGCCAAACGATGGATGAATTCAGAACTTCAACCATTCTACAATTAATTGTGTATGATCAGCAGGAATTAACGTTATAATCTAATGTTTTGCGGGAATACATACTCTCAGAGACCTCCTTCTGAAAATGTTCACTATGGGTTAGCAGAGTTAATTTTTGGATGAATAAATTGAAATTTGAAAAAACACACCTTGTTTTGTATCTTCTCCAACAGGATTTTCCAAGAAATATAACAGACTTACTTGAACACTTGAAAAACCCTATTGTGTAGCTGTGATGTCCTTGGTGAAAAGCAAGGGCTTTTGGAATGTTTTGCAGTTCTTTTCTGGAAGTTTGTGAAGTCACACATCTACTTATTTTGGTTTGCCAATTAATATGCTGCCTTATGTTCTCAGAACTTGTCCTCGGAAGGAATTGAAACATCCTGCTTAATCATTATGACATATTTTAGATGGTCATCTGAGAGGACTAGAAAACACCACAGGTTCCTGGAAGTCTGAATGGGCCCCTTTTATCATCATTAGATAAAGAAGCATTTCCTGTTATTCTTAGACAGTAGGATCCTTCAAAGATGAATTAAAAACAATGGACATTGATAAAATGCAGAACAATGTGAATGAACATGACAATACGCCTATATGCCTGAAAAATTGTTTCGTCTTCAAATCAAATGTATTATCTATTTAGTTTCTTACCATTATATAAGAAGGCACTGGATTTAATTAACAAGCCACAGGGTGCACACTAGGCATGAGAGTTAGTTTATATTGCTCAACAGTAATACACTGAATGAAAAGGAGAAACAGGCTGGCATAAACAAAGCAAGCCAGAAATAAACAACGAGGCTTGTGCACAGTGAACATGCTCAAGTTGGCTTACAAGTGAGGTCACAAACCAATGATTAACTCAGAATAAATTATCAGAGAAGGGCAGGCCTTTGAAGGAATAATGGCAGTGTTCTTATACAGAGATGAAGCAACAGGAAGGGGAGTACAATGGAGGCAATAACACAGGTGTGGCATGAATGTTTGGGTCTGTGTGGGTGAAAAAGATAGTGTCTGAAGAGATAGGCTTTAGCTTCTGATCTGTAAAATGGTAGGAGCTAAGTTGTAATTTAGGATAGACAGTGTCTCTACATAGCCCTAATGAATATTCTGAAAAAACTCACTTCCTTGCTTGTTTTTCTTTGTTACCCTTCTGCATTTACACTCTCTCCATGACATTTTTCCAGGTGAGCACATCACTTTAGGTGAACACACCCATTGCTTGCAGCAGATTTCCCTTTAAAATAAAATAGCATGGACATTTTACAAAAACTGAAACCCCTGACAACTTCTAGAGGGAATGCAATGTTTAAGCTACAAGAGAGCTTCAGAAAGAGATTGCAATATAATAAATGTCTGGTAGCTGTCCAATAGACTTAGGCTAGAATGGGGGTGATAAAGCAGCATCAGCTTCTATTACCAATGCCATTACACCACAGGATTGGTAGAAACTAATGAAAATAATACCAAATTGGACCACCAAATAGCTAACCAAGATAGCAACTCTGCAAGGTATTACCTGAGAATCTCCATAAAGATCACTCTCCCTCTCTGATGATGGTTAACTAATTATAATAACAAGACTTGCAATTATTGACAAAGCAGGAAGAGTGATGACTGGAGACTCATTTGGTGCAACAGCAAAGTCAGATCAGGTTTGTGACTGCCTCTCCATGGAACTCAAACTCTTCAAACTCTTCTGAAAGATGCTCCCTACAGCAAAGTCTCCCACACTATGTCCCTGGCGATCTGCATACTTTTAGGAATGTTTTGAGCCCTTCCTTGGTGTTCGCAGTGTCCTAGTACACTGCGGGTGTCCGTGAAGAACGCGCCAGTACCCCTATAAAAGGCCACACCCCAGAGCTGCTCCTTATTCTGTTTCTGGGCTTCCAAGACAGAGACTGCTCCTTGTTTCATTGGATTGCTCTTGCTCTTTGAAACAGCTGTCCTGATGACATCCATGGCTGCTGCTGGTGCTACTACTGTCTCAAGTGGCATCCCATCCCCTCCACCACCAACTCCTCAACGAGGCCCTGTAGAGGGGAAAAGGCATCAGGATACAAAGGGGATTGATGAAGAGGATGAAGAGGATGAGGTAGTGAAAGTCCCTACTACTACTTCTCACTGTGAATCTTGGGTGTGGAGGTTATTTACCACTGTTGATTGAGTACCAAATGAAAGTGCACAGAATGTGACCTGCAATCAGTGCAAGATGGTGCTGAGTCGTGGGAAACTGGGTTTCTACAGCTATGGTACTACCTCAATGAAGCAACACCTAAAATCGTTCCACGGTGGGGCTATTCGTAAGGTTGTACCTTGCGATAAACTTAGTAGGTTGAGTTCCCCTACAACATCATCCATTTCTGCTCCTGCCACCACAAGAGACACTCCTGTGGGACAGCGCATCCGTCCTGCTGCCTCGCAGACCATACATCCCCCCTGCTGCCTCGCAGGCCATACATAATGCTGTTGATCCTTACCTTTCGAAGGTCACAGTATTGTGCATGTACTGCAATGCAGTACTCTGCAGGGGGGAGAACCTTCGAAGTGCTTTTGAGACTGTGGTCAAGGAGCATGAGAAGAACTGCTACCTACCTGAATAAAGCCCACCCTATATCTTCCTCTCTCCACCTGCCCTTCTTATCCCCGTGGTTGGTGTCCCTTCCTTACCCTCCTTTCCCTTCCTTTCCTTGTGTGTCGTGTTTAAAAAACAAAACAATATATAAAACAACAAAAACCAAAAACAAATAAAAGGCTCTTTTCAGAGACGCCTTTCACAGTACAAAAAGAGAAGTGTCAATGAAATGCGCAGGGCCACGTGCATTTTTAGAAGTTCGCGGACAGTCTGAAGTCTTTTTGTGGTGTTTTTTTGTGTTTCGAAAACTTCAAATGGTCAACACCTACTGCACAATGGATTGCTCTAATTCCAAAAAAGGTTGCAATGCAATTTGTATGTTTCGCAGAAAAATCTGATTGCCGGCAAAAGTAAGATGTACTCCATCTCTGCGAAAAAAATGTGTGTACTACGAAACATAGGTTTTCATTGTTTTCATTGTGAAAATAGGACATACCAACATCTCACAAAAAGGCACAGACAGCCTTGTTAACATTGCACCTTGCTTTCTCCATTTGTGGACCAAATGAAGAAGAACGCAGCCACATTTGTCTCTGCGCAATATGGGAAAACATTACTCTGGAGTTTGGATACATGTCCATGACTTTCCCAAGTCCTTCTTTCATTGCAAATTGCAAAGAGATTCAAGACACATGTCCTAAACTGTTCCCTTCACAATGAATAATAATAATGTCTGGATGACACTGTGTACCAAAGTAGCACAGAGAGGTACCAAATCCAGCCTCTTCATCCCACACACTCCATGCCAGTGCACTTCCACATGAGGGAATCCAAGATGTACAGCCACTCACACCGATCTGCATGCACCTCCAACTAATGTATCCACGAATCTCCCAAAATCCACACAATCTGCTTTCTGAAACACACAGCTATAGCTATCTCCTCTCTTCACAGGAAAAAGACTTTCTGACAAAGTCTCTGCTCACAGACCACACCCAGTAAACCCTATTGACCAATCCCTTCCTGTCCTACGTCTAATTTGCATCCCTCTCAACCTCAAAATCCCTGTATGTAATACGCGCTGCCCACGGACAACCATGCTGTCCACGGACACATCGAAAAATCTGAGGGTGGGGGAATGAAAATTTAAATAGTGTGCCCCACTTCCCCTTTGAGGTTGGCTCTGAAAAGAGCTTTTTTTTATTTTTGCAGATTTTTTCAGGCTTTTTTTCAGATTGTGCTGGAAGTGCCCAGATTTAAACCAAATTGGACCTTTGAGGAGCATACCACCTGGTCTGAGTCAGAAAAGGAGATGAATGGAAAACCGCCTTCCGTACTAAGTACGGCTTGTTTGAATATCAAGTCATGCCCTTCGGTTATGCAACGCTCCTGCGCCATTCCAATATTTCATGAATGACGTCTTAAGGGAGTTCATTGATGTGTGCGCCTTAGTGTACATAGACGACATCTTAGTATACTGAGCCTCGAAACAAGATCACGTCAGGCACGTTCGTTCAGTCCTCACCAAGCTCCGTCAACATCGCTTGTTTGCAAAGCTTGAAAAATTCTTTTTTCAGGTCACCGAAGTAGAGTTTCTTGGTTTTATCCTTACTCCAGGAGGCATCAGAATGGACATGCACAAGGTAGATGCCATTCTGAAATGGCATTCACCGACATCTCTGAAAGGGGTACAAAGCATGCTGGGCTTTGCGAACCTCTACCGCCGGTTCATCCCAGACTTCTCTCGGGTTGTGCACCCAATCACTGTACTATTACGAAAAAACAATAAAAAGTTTGTTTGGACCGAAGAAACAGAAGAAGCCTTTCAGGAACTTAAACAAAGGTTTACCTCCGCTCCAATCCTGCAACATCCTCGTCCAGACCTCCCTTACGTCATTGAAACTGATGCATCCAGTCTCGCTATGGGGGCTGTCCTTTCACAGAGAGACCCGGAAACTGGCCAGCTACATCCTGTGGCCTTCTGGTCGAAAAAGTTCTCACCTCCAGAGATGAATTATGCCATCACGGACAAGGAACTCCTGGCTATCAAATCCACCTTTAAAGCCTGGAGGCATCACCTGCTGGGGGCCAGACACACCATTAAGGTTATCACAGACCACCGAAACCTGCAATAACTCAAAACAGCCAAAGCCCAGCCCTCACGCCAATTACGGTGGGCCCTTTTCTTCCCCGAATATGATTATGTAATCACATTTCGACCAGGAGTCGGAAACGGAAAAACGGATGCCTTATCTCGCATGGGCATAGATGAAATGGTATATACAAATCCAGACCCAGTGCCTATTATACCTGAAGACAAACTCTTGGGTATCAGGACAGCCTTAACACAAGCAGAACTATGAAAAGAAATTCGACGGACAATGAATCCTGATGCCTTCCTCGCATGGCAAACTCCAGGAGAACAATATACCATCAAGGACCATCTACCCTTTTTTAGGGATTGCCTATACGTACCCAAGAAGGAATTACAACAGTGTATTATTTCAAATTATCATGATTCACTGATCGAAGGGCATCCTGGGATCGCCAAAACCATAGCTAAATTGAAACAGAACTTTTGGTGGCCTACCTGGTGGAAAGGCATCACTCAGTATATTCAGTCCTGAGGTGTCTGCGCACAAAATAAATCACAGAAACAAAAGCCATCTGGTCTCCTACAACCCTTGGACATTCCTCCAGTTTCATGGCACACTCTTTCCCTTGACTTCATCACTGATATAACTCCAAGCCAAGGGTTCAACACTATCCTTGTAGTTGTGGACTTAATCTCGAAGATGGCCAGTTGTATTCCTCTCAAAGGCCTCCCAGACGCAGCCACTTTAGCAAAAGTGTTCCTGGAGGGTGTGGTTAAGCTACATGGCTTCCCTTCGGTTCTGGTCTCTGATCGAGGCAGCCAGTTTGTTTCTAACTTCCGGAAAAAATGTTGTGCAATGGCACAGATCGACATTCGGCTATCTACCAGTCACCATCCCCAAACAGACGGCCAAACCGAGAGAACCAATCAGACAGTCTAGCAATATTTAACAAAGGAATTGGAAAGACCTACTATGGATAGCCGAATATGCATATAACAATTATTTGCATTCAAGCACGGGACAAACACCCTTCTATACCCTTTATGGCAGACATCCATGTACCTCTGAACTAGACCTTCCAGTGCTTGGAAATGCCAGCGGTAAAGACTACACACAACCATTACTCAGGCGTTCAAAAGGGCTAAGGAACATCTTATTCATGCCAAAGAAAAACAATAGAGATTCGCCAACCAACACCGGAAAAAGGCCCCTGATTATCAAGTAGGAGACAAAGTTTGGTTAACTGCTAAATTCGTACCCATCAAGGGAACCCGGACCTTTCATCCCAGATTCTTAGGACCCTTTACCATTAAGGCAATCATCAACCCAGTAGCCGTGAAACTGGATTTACCACCTACTCTACAAATCCACCCGGTATTTCATGTGTCCCTCCTGAAACCAATGCAACCCGGCACACGGATTGGGACACCACCTAAAACCATACTTGTTGACGGAGAACCAGAATACGAAGTCAAAGATATCTTGGACTCTAAATACTCTAGGACCAAGCTATATTATCTCATTGATTGGAAAGGATTTGGACCACAAGATAGATCCTGTGAGCCCAGTGAGAATATCCACGCACCACGTCTAATCAGGAAATTCCATCGGAACTTCCCAACCAAACCTGAGCCAGACAGAAGGAACACCATGGGAGGAGACCTAGGGGGGAGTGCTGCCAGGACCCTCGCCCAAAACCCCCTCTAGTAAACCCATTGGCCAGGTGGAGTTAGGACTCGGGCCTCTAGAGCCTGGCATCCTCTTCCAAAACCCTCTTGTGGCCAGTCCTGGCGCCTACGGCACCAGGTTCATACACCCTGAAAAACAATGTGCTTGGGAACTACTTTATTGTGTTGCCAGCCAACATGGAGGCATCCACATAGCTTGGTTCCTCGGAACCAAGCTATGCAGTCTAGTGTTTTGGGTGTGGCAGCCTAGGAACATCATTAGCAGCAGCATCTTACCTGCAGTCTTCATCTTTAGTTACTCGCAGTTCCTTGACTGCACCACCTGAAAGAGGAAGATAGAGGCAACATTAATAAAGCAGAAGAGACATTGCAAATTATGAACTGCTCAAAAGGCTTACCTGGCTGGTCACCTCTCTGCTGGCACCACTCCGGAAAATTCCACACGCGCTGAAGAACACTGCTACCTGCAAGGAAAGAAGGCAAAACAGGTTAGCAAAGGCAAGCCATCGCAGCGCTGCGCATAGTGCTTACTTACCGCATCATAGCGCTCTTAAAGCGCCATCATTTACCAGCGCTGAAGCTCTGCATACCTAAGGGAGAAAAAGAGACATTATTAAACAAGAGAGGCATGCAGGATAGCAACAATACTAAAGGACAGCAATAAGACCTACCTGAACGATATCAAACGGGCCGGCGTCAGTGAAGTAACTGGACCACACACGCCCACGAAAGACAACACGCCCCTGCAAGAAGGCAGGACGGAGAGGACGCCTAACTCTACCACAAGGTGAGGAGAGGGCCCCTGAGGGGATGAAATCATACGGGGTCGAGGGAGGATACTTACCCCAGTCGGCCAGTCCTGAACACAGTCCTCCTGTATTTTCAGGCAGAACCTTCCCCGCAGACCACATTTGGGCAAAACTGAGAAGCATACCAGTGAGTAACCCGGCTGGGTGGCATCCCTGTGGATTCCAGGTGAGCTTAACAGCCAGTGGAGGTCAATTGGGGCTGGGTTGATGTAGTTTTATCTGTGTTGACCCTTGATTAGGCATGCGGCTACATGTAGGACACTTCTCAGGGACACAAGGGGGATGCCAGGAGGCCTTCAGGGATCTTTGGCATGATTTTCATCCTTTATTTATCCAAGATTATCAGAGTTTGGGAAATTTCAGGAATCACTTCTCACTCCTCATCTACAGATTGCTGTATATGTTGATGATCTGATATCATTTCTTCTCTCATTTGTGCTTCAAGAGGGGGGTCAACGTCCTTCTCCTACTGAACACCATCCTCTGGCACATCATGCTTGCACCTGGGGTTCTAGGTATTTTGGCTGTCTCCTAAGCAGATTTTAATTCACATGGGTCTCTCAATGTGTTGTCCTTCCTTTCAACCATACAATACACATTGGTTTCTCAGTGCCATGGCTTTTTCATAATCTACAAAATGCATTTTGGTTTCGGTGCTATAGCCTTCTCCACCTGCAAAATACACATGAGTTTATCAGTGCTTTCACTATTTCTAACTCTGACTAAAAGCATGTGGGGTTCTTAGGGTTTGGCCTTCTTCTATGCCTACTTAATGCACGTGTGGGTTCTCACCGATTTGGCCGTCTTCTATCTCTGCAAAATGTAAGTGGTATTCGCAGTGCTGCACCCATCTTCTATTCAAGCAAAATACATGTGTGGTTCTCACTGATTCAGTCTTATCCTACACTTATGAAATGCATGTGCCTTTCTCCGTGATTTGTACTTCTCATATGGTAGCATAATGCACATGGCATTCGCAATGATTTAACTGTCTCCTTTGCCAGTGAAAAAAACATGTGTTTTCAATATTTTCACCTTCTTCCATGCCAGTAAAATGCATGAGGGTTCCTCAGCATCTGGCCTTTCGTGTGCCAACAAAACGCATGTGAGATGTTGAGTGATTTGGCCTTCTCCTCTGTCTACAAAATGTATGGGGGATTCCCAGTGCATTGGCCTTCTCCTACTTCTACTAAATCCACTTGGGCTGCTCACTGTTTTGACCTTCTGGTCTACTGAATAAATGCACATGGGTTTCTCAGTGTTTGGACTTCTAAGTGCCTAAGAAATGCATGTGAGGTTTTCAGTGCTTTGGCCTTCTCCTATGCCTATAAAATGCACATGGAATCTTCCGTCATTTGCCCTTCTCATTTTTCAGCCAAATGTAGGTGAGGTTCTCAGTGATGTAGCTTTATCCTCTGCCTACTAAATTCACATGTGCTTTTCAGTGCGTTGTCCTTTGGCTCTGCTTACAAAATGCACAAGAGGTTCTCAGAGCCTGGGCCTTCTCCTATTCCAGCAAAATGCCTGTAGGGTTCTCAGTGTCCTGGCCTTCACATACGCCTGCTAAATTCACATAGGGTGCTCAGATATTTGGCCTTCCACTTAACCTATCGAAGACATGTGGGGTTTTTAGTACTTTGGCCTTCTCTTCCGCCTAAAAAAATGAACATAGGATGTACTGCTCAGCAATCCTCAATTCACTCTGACAACCACTGACAATTCATATCCCTCAAACCCAGACAAAAAAAACCCTAAATCTATATTACCCACATTATCCATGTAATTGCTCTCTAGCCTATACTATCCTATCTACAATTATGTAGCCTTATATGCCTGAGCCTCTCCCGCATCTTCCGTCACCAACCAGTGTAGCTGTCTCACGGTTCTACTCAACTGATTTAAACAAAATGGGGTCAAACCCAGCAGAACCTGTTTATCTTGAACTTAGGGAAAACACAGTAATATTCCACCTCCCTGAAACCCTGGAAATTCTAGGGGTTTGACTTTTGCACTAACTTTTCTGCCCATACTTGGATGATAAAGAATGGAACACTTGCCTTCACGCTTCAGCACACTGCGCCACACAGGGAATATTTTAATGTGGAAGAAAGCTATCCGCCAAACCTACAGCATGAGGACAAAAAGGAATGGATTCAATGTGGAAGCCCTGCTAAGAGCTGGCACTCATTACGAGGTTGAATTGGGTTACCTGGGGTAGTCTGTCACACTCCACACCCACCAACGACACACTGAAGCCGCATAGGGGCGGACAGTAAATTAGACTGTTCACTGATGGGGATGTCTGTGGGGACTAGAAAGACATCATAGTCCCTCAACTCCTCTCATGTTCAGGCTTAGATGCATGATGACTAAGTGCATTCCGTAGGGTAAGCAGTGCAACAGGGAGTAGTGACACTACAGATTCAAGTGTCGTATGTATACGAATTCCACTGACTACTGATAGAATGTTCAGTGTCCACTGTTTATTGAAGCATGGCAACAGAGAAGAACAGACGGCCTTTTGAACACATTTTGCCAATTCACACAGTTCCTTTCTATGACTTTCTATGACTTTCTGTACCTCGATTCCGCAAGAAGAGCAGAGGAGATCTGTGTTGTGAACCAATGAATTGCATACTCGAGTGCCTGTTTCCTGACAATAAACTCGCTGTGTGGGGCAACGGAGCAGGGGAATAAGGAGTAAGAGGAAAGAACGATTTGTCCCACTTATGAAGACCGCAAACCTAGAACATGATTTAGAGACATGGGGTTTCTGGGGCAACTCAACTAAGACTAATTCAGGAATTACATCAGGGTTTGCGTCTCGAATGAGTCTGTCACTGAAGAAAGGCGGACTCTTGTACTCCACATACTGCACATATTACACACACAAAAGAAACAGAGATGCCCATAACACCGATCGGAATATAAATGGAGGAAGTTCACATTGGTAGTCTGTGATCAGAAAGGCAATTATACAGCGGGCGTGGAGCACTTGGCACACCAAAACTTAAATATACAGATTCTTTGCAGAACTGGAAATGAACTCCAGATGCATGGAAGATGCCAATTATAGGTGGGAGGAGCTTCGACGTCGCAGTTGTAGTTAGAAGAGATTCATTGTCAAATCTTTACATGGGTACCCTGATATGATAATGCGCTCATATTCAGCTATTCCAGTTGTTTCATGGCGAGACAATCAGAACAGACTACTATCATATGGAATATATATCGTGATGTCTAGGCCAAGTGGAATTGTGCGCCAGTTACTTACATTTTGTATATTGCTTTCTATTAGATGTTTTATTTTTTATTGTGATACACTATTGACATGGGACTTTGTCATAATTCATTTTTATCATTTTTAGATTTGAAAGAAGATTGTTTGCCACACATTTTTGATCAGTGAGAAATAGACTGCATTACTAAAAAATAAAATGGAGTCCTCTGACTTTCATTCAATTTAAACCCAATGTTTCGATTTGGAAGAAGAAAACAACGATAGTGTTCAACAGGTTTATTTTTGTTCTTTTCACTATGTATTTAATGGAACTAAAAATGTTTGCAATGCCATTAAGACCTCAAATGCCATCCAGTCCTATAATGTGTGAAGGTCTTAATTCCATTAAGACTTTCCATCACATAAACGACTTCCATACCACAAATCAATTCCACACCATTCAGGCCATGGTTGCCATTTCTGCCTCTTTTGCTGTTAATGCCTTCCGTGCAGTTAATATCTTCCAAGGCTTTAATGATTATCATGCCATCATTGACATTTAAGGCCTGCTATTGCTGTAATGCCTTCCATACCATCTGTGCTCTACGATACCCATCCTCATGACGCCTATGGTTTCTGTGTAGTCCACACCGTGTTGCATTGTAAGCCTTGCACGATGTCCATGATGTGTATACCTTTTGTGCTTTCCAGAACCCTTGCACTTTCCATTCCGAACATGTATCCCAGGGCCTTCAGTGCATTTAATGCTTCCATGCATTAATGTCTCACCTGTTGTTTAGTGCTTCAATGGCTGTTATGCGTGAATGGCCTTAATGCATTTTATGCCATCCACACCTTCTCCACACTCGTTGCCTTTCATATCATGTATGCCTTTCGTGCATTTGAAGGCCTGCATTCATTTATAACTTCCAGGATGCACGTACCTGGTGTGCCTTCCACACCGTTTAAGCCTCTTCTGGCTTCAATTACTTTATACAACTTGTTAAGGCACTTTTTATTCAACCCTTTGTTGAGGGATCTACAACTGTTGACACAATGGTGGGCGAACAAGAAATGTAAGTCAAATATTTCTAAAAGTTAAGTAATGTGGACTGAGTGCAAGGCTTAACGCACACGTAGGGGTAACGGGATGACGCTAAGGTGCAATCAGTCTGCGCTCATCTCTAGAAAATATACCACGCTGATATAATATAAAAGGACACATTTTATTTATGTTACACATATAGATCTCAATCAGGACAAATAAGTGCTTAACCCTTAACGTACAATATTACAACTATCCCAAATAGGCACCCAGCATAACATTGGAGAGTGTTGGGAGAACCACACAACCGTAAAAATCAGGTAAAACCCCCATGGGCCTTTCACAATTAAGCACAGTGTCCTAAAGACGCACTCCAACCCTGTTGATATGGTAGGATCTAGACCCAGTGGTCAGAACCTAAAACATATAGACAGGCGGTGGGAAGAAAAGGGAAGGTGACATTTTAAATTACAAGTTAACAATTGTCTAAACATCGTCAAGTACTACATCAACAATTCATATCTAGTGTATAGTACGGAAAATAATACACACACAGTTATTAAACATGGTGATATGATAAAAGGTAGGACACATTTCACAACCTTAGTCAGAAGAGATCAAGAATTCGGGCTAAAATATAGAAACACTTGTCTTTTCAATTCATAACAGGGAAAAATATTTACAGTCACCACAATTAGCTACAGTGTGGTAATCCATTCACAACGAAAGAAGTGCAGAGCCTGAATTTAGAACAATATGTACAATCAGTGGTAAGTCTAATGTATTGTTTCTAGTGCTCAGTGAACACCTTTTGAGTCTATGAAAAATATCCAGGGACAGGTACTTATTGCCAGAGTCCCTTTAGGAGAGTTCCAGAATCAGTAGAAAGTTCACTGGGGATCAACCGGACAAAGAAAATGGGGCCTCCTCTTGGATAGTGAGAAGTCTGTTTCACCCCATAGGTGCACTTTCTGCAGCAAACAATCCCAGGGTGCACCATAGAAGACCTCAATCAAGAAATCTAGAAGTTGAAGGATGAACCAGCAGCCCCAATGGGCGATGCAGTGGAGCAGGAGGATTCACAGTGTAATCTACTGGGTAGAAACTCCAGATAATCGTGAGGGGCCTCTAAGAATATGTTTAAAAATCGCCCAACCCAGGACCAAAAAGTAAGGACTCATAGTAACAGCTTTGGGAAAGACAGGCCCAGAATAGCAAATCAACCTTGTTAATTATAGGCTTCTTTCCTTGGGGAGGTTTATGAGATCCAGTGCCCACAGGCTTGCTCCTTGAGCCAACCAAAAAGAATAAACAGCCTTCCCACGACAACACCCTTGAAGCCATGAGTGAAGACTTAGGTGAGGAAGACTCAGGGAAGATAAGGGAACCAATAAGGGGGGATTCCATAGTCTCCATGGCCATGAAAGGATGACGGACCAGTGGAAAAAGACCCCAGGGTTATAACAGCTGGAGGCACCCTTAGACATCACAAGCAACAGATAAGGTGGGGTGTTGATGTCCCAACACCCTTTCCATGTGAAAGCAGTGACCCACAGACAAGAAAAGATCCTGATGATAAATGGCATAAATTGCCTGTTAACGGGCCAGAGAATGGTTATATCATGGAAGGTTCAACTCAGTTCAAAAGGGGAGGCATCAGCAAAACTCAAGAAGCCCAGACAATTTCATCAGAAGTCACCAGAGTTGTCCGCTCCATGAAGGTCTCTTCCAAACTGGGTTCCCCTTGCTCTTCCAGAACCATCAGGGACAGCATTCGGTCTCTTGCACCTGCACTTGCTGATCTCTGTAACCACTCCTTTGCTACTGGTTTTCCCCATCCTCCCTCAGGCACTCCATTGTGCACCCCCTCCTTAAAATAACTGTCAGCAGACCCTACCTGTTCAGCCAACTACAACCCTATCTCCATCACCCCCTACCTGGGGAAACTGCTGGAGATGTTGGCCCTGTCCCAACACAACTCTCACACTGAACTTGCCGATGGTCTCCACGACCATCAATCTGTATTCAGAGCATCCAGAGGCACAGGAACTGCTCTTCTAAACACCCATGAAGAATTGCTTACATCCTTGGATTCCAATTCCCCAGCTGCCCTCATCCTTTTTGCTCTCTCCTCTGCAACCACTCCATCCTCATACAAAGACTCCACAACACCCTTGGTATCTCGGAGCAGGCACTGAACTAGCTGACCTCCTTCCTTACTGACCAGTCCTCTCAAGTCATCCTTGGCACCTTCTGCTCCACTACTTCCATCTCCACTTTTGATGTTCCCAAGGGCTCCATTTTCTCACCCTGGCTCTTTAACATCTACCTTACTCAGCTGACACTCCTCATTTCCTCATTCTTTCCAACTTCCAGTGTTATTCTGATGACACATAACTCTTTTTTCGAAAGACTTCCTGCTGACCCTCTTACACCTTCCATCATCCCTGACTGCCTTTCTACCATCCAGCCCTGGTGCACTTCCAATGATCTTTGCCTCAGTTCCAGCAAATGGAGATCCTTCCCATTGGAACCCGTGCTCCCAACTCCTTCCCTTCACACTGGCCTTCCTCCATGGGCTCCCCCCTGCTCCCTCTTTTTAAGCAAGAAACCCTGGAGTTATCTTCAACTTCTCACTCTCTTTCCTCCCTCAGGAGATTGCCAAGAAGTCCCACTTTCAGCTTTTCTTTCTCAAAGGAATTCTACATTTTCAAACCTTCCCCCAGATGCTCAATGTTACCCAAGCCCTGGTTCTCTCTAGGCTTGACTATTGCAATAGCCTCCTCCTGATTCTTCCTTCTTCCACTCTGCAACCTTTCCAGCATTTCCCGAATAGGGCAGTAAGACTTATCCTTGGCCTCACAGATTAAATTCAAATCAGCCTGTATCATCCATAAGGCTGTCTGGGTCCGGGGACCACACTCTCTGCAACTCCCTCTTACCAAATATTCCCCCTCTAGACTCCTGAGCTCAACTGGCACCAACTCTTTGTGTGTAAAGCGTCTCACTAACGAGTGGGCAGGAGGTCGATCTCTTTCCTCTGCTGGCTGCCTTCTTTTGAACAGCCTCCCCCCTCTTCACCTTGAGCAGGACTTTCTTAAATTCCGTAAGCTCCTCAAGACTTTCCTCCTTACCTCTGACCCACCCCCCTCAAGCCCCCACTCTCCCCTGCTAATCTCACAGTTGCTTGTTTGGTGATCAGGGCCCTTATACATCATTGGGGCCCTGAACACCAAACCAAAAGCCCCCTATTTTCTGTCTAGCCTCAGCAATTGCCTCGGCTCACCCTCTACCCTGGAGGTTCACACTTACCTTTCATTGCACTTCACTTGTTGCTTACCCTGAGCACCACAGCACCTATGCCATACCTCCCTTCTGTACTTGCACATTCTGAACATTCACAAGGCATAGTTGGTTTGTCTCCCCCTTCCCATTGTATTTAATATTTTATGTATTTCAATCGTTTTCACAACCCCTTGTCCCCTCCCTGTTGCCGTCTGGCACTTTCAAACAGTATTTACTTCCTGTATAAGCACCTAACAAGCGAAATATAAATGAATAAATACATATCTTCATGAGTAGAAAACCCAAACTGAGATATGCCCAAACCACTATACCAAGGCACTGTGGCCCGGTAAGGGTTGAAAAATGACAAAAATGGTGGTTATCACAGGAAATTTCCATCAGAAGGTTGCGAGAGGGAGAACATAGGGACAAACAATGCTCTAAAAAGGTTTTAAAAAGTTAATGTTAATGTTAAAGAACATTTGTACCGCGCAATAGCACCAACGGTGTGGTCCCCTCGTGCTCTGGCGGCTCTAAAAGAGGAAGGGAGGAGGGGGTTTGTGGAAGAAGCTGGAAAAGTGCAAGAGAGCAGTGAAGTGCTGTTGGCGGCCTCAGCCCGGTGGGTCCGTTGGCTGGGCCTGGGGTGTTTGCAGCCGGTAGTTGTTGTGTACTGTTGTGCAAGTCTTTGTGTGTTTTTGTTTTGTTGTTGCAATGTAGTGAAGTTTGTGTGGTTTGTTTTGCTGTCGGTTTGTGGTCGTATTTGGTTTGGTGTTTGATAGGTGTATGCAGAGGGGGAAATTGTAAGTGCAATTGGTTAGTTGGCATCTTAATCCTGAATTGAGGGGCTGGGCTTCTGTAATCTTCCCAGGTGGGGTTCGGGAGCACCCCTGCGCCTCTGTCCTGATCTGGGTCTGACCGGCCTTTAAGGTCCCTTTCACATCTGACACCCTATACCCCCAGCCTCCCTCGCAGCGCTACCTGTCTTCCCTTCCCACTCATATGGCTAGTGGACCGGCCAATGTCCACAGTTCAGATAGTGTGGGGATTGCCAATATCCCAATAATTCCACCACACTGTGGTACCTGGTGGCAACTAAGGGGCGAGTGCAGGTATTGGGTGGGATTAGAGTGGAATATGACGGCTGCCAGGTGGGTTCACAAAGAATGGCCATTTTATGTCTTACTTTTTTTGCACTGAACAAGTGGAGTCCTAAAATATTTAATGGCCAATACCAGGACTTAAATAAAAAGACAGACTTGTTGGTGCCTCAGTGGCAACCAAAACAGGTTACATTGGGATGAGAATACGTTTTTTAATGCCTTGCGCCACTGGTGAAGTCAAAACTAAAGTACAGCTGCCACCAACCCACTAAATAAAACCAATGCAAGGTCATATAATCATCCTAAGGAAAAAAAGGGGTTGCCTGAGAGAACATGCTGTTCATGCTACTTTTTCTGCTATGCCTAATGTCTTTTAAGAATTTAATACAATCAATTGCTGTTTTCTGTCAGTACCTTGCATGCTTGCCCTTTATCATTTCAATGCTTTGCAGAACTTCAAGGCCTTTCATGCTTTACATGTATTCTGGGCTGTCCAATCCATTTAGGCATCCTAAGGAAAACTTACTTATGATTTCCATGACGTTTTTGGCAACATGTTCACCATTTAGCCCTTTTAGCCCTTCTGTTCTTTAATGCACATTGTGTCAAGTCACACCCTTCTATGTTGTCTGTACTGTCTAACGTATTATATTGTATTCAACATTTATATAACGGCCTCTCCCCATTTGTATGGCCTCAATGCACTTTGTGGTTAGTACGCCCTCGGGCACCATAGTCCATGTGTGGGAGATTTTAAGAGTTAATTTATACAATGTGTGTGTGCATTTTGCTAGGTTAGGACTTAGGTGGGCTGGCTAAACTGCAGTAAGCAGCCCGAAGGTCAGGCACATCGGTGGGTGATGTTGGTGGTTTAGGATAGAGTGCTAGTGCCGGAGATTCAATGTTTGCCCAGCTAGACCAACATTCTTTTGGTAGGTTGTTGCTGTTTACTAATTTATTTTATGTATTTATGTATTTATTTATAGAGCACACTAAGCCCATGGGCAGCTTGGCGCTGGTTACAGTGGTGGGAAGAGCAGAGAAAAACATTAATCTCATAGCAAAGTCAAGTGTCAGTTGAAGAGGAAGGTTTTTAGATCCTTCCAGAAGGAGTTGTTGGACTGTTCATTGTGCAGTTCCACAAGTACCTCATTCCAGACTGGGGAGCTGGAGCCACCTGACCTTTTCCAGTTGAATCTCGGAGTGAGGAGGCCGTATTTGTAGGCAATTCTTAGAGGCCTTGTCGAGGAGTGTGTTTTGACTTTGCTTACCAGTTAGGGTGGAGCCTTGTTTGATAGGAAATGGTGTGAGATGGAGATTATCTTGAAATTGACCCTGTCTTTGACTGGGAGCCAGTGGACATTTTTTCTCGCCTCAGAGATGTGTTCACAATACTATCACAGTGTGGTGCAGGCTAACATTCCCAGTACTATCACAATGTGGAGCATTCTAGATATGATTTAAGTCAATTTGAACCATTCTATAGGGTGCGACATAGGCTAGCAGTCACAATACTATCACAGTATGATGCAGGCTAACATTCACAATACTGTCATAGTGTGGTTCAGGTTAACATTCACAGGACTATCACAGTATGGAGCTTTCTAGATATGATTCAAGTCAATATGAACAATTCTCTAGGGTGCGACACAGGCTAGCAATCATTATACTGTCACAGTGTGGTGCAATCTAACATTCACAGTACTATCATAGTGTGGTGAAAGCTAATATTCACAGTTCTATCACAGTGTGGAGCTTTCTAGATGTGATTCAAGTCAATATGAACACTTCTCTAGGGTGCGATGCAAGATAGCAGTCACAACACTATCACAGTGTGACGCAGGCTAACATTCACAATACTATCATAGTGTGGTGCAGGCTAACATTCACAGGACTATCACAGTATGGAGCTTTCTAGATATGATTCAAGTCAGTATGAACAGCTCTCTAAGGTGCAATGCAAGTTAGCAACCACAATACTATCACAGTGTGATGCAGGCTAACATTCACAATACTATCACAGTGTGGAGCTTTCTAGATATGATTCAAGTCAATATGAACACTTCTCTAGGGTGCGACGCAAGCTAGCAACCACAATACTATCATAGTGTGACGCAGGCTAACATTCACAGTACTATCATAGCATATATGCAGATGCTGAAGTAATCAAGGCCCAGGAGGGTCTTGAAATGGAACCACTCACCTGCTTTGCACAAAGCTAAACAAGCGACCAGGGGTCTGGGCCGCACAGTAGTCCAGCAACAGTAGGGCTAGAGGACCATTTGGGTCTGGTGGGTGGGATAGGAGGCGGGAGGAGGGGGAACTACGAAGTAGAAGCGAGAAGGGATCGGGAAGGCTTGCGGGGTACAACAGGTCTAAAAAATGATGCGGATGCTGAGGTAATCAAGGCCCAGGAGGGTTCTTAAAATGGAAACACTCACCTACTTCGCACAAAGCTAAAGAAGCAAGCAGGGGTCTTGGCTGCACAGTGGCCCGGCAACAGTAGGGATAGAGGACCAATCAGAGAGGGGGGGTGGGATGGGAGGTGGGAGGAGGGGGAACTAGGAAGTAGAAGTGGGAAGGGATTGAGAAGGCTTGCAGGGGCACAACAGGGCTGGGGGCTCAGAAATGATACAGATGTTGAAGTAATCAAGGCCCAGGAGGGTCTTGAAATAGAAACTCTCACCTGCTTTGGACAAAGCTAAAGAAGCAATCAGAGGTCTGGGCCACACAGTATTCGGGCAACAGTAGGGCTAGAGGACCAATTGGGGCTGGGGGTCGGGATGGGAGATGGGAGGTGGGAGGTGGGGAACTAGGAAGTGGAAACAGGAAGGGATCAGGCAGGCTCACGGGGGCTCAACAGGGCTGGAGGCTCCAAAATCATGTGGATGTTGAAGTAATAAAGGCCCAGGAGGGTTTTGAAATGTAAACACGTCAAATGATCAAAGAGTGGTTTGGTGTACATGTTGTATAGGGTGGGGGAGACACAGGAGCCTTGCGGCACACCACAGGCGTTTGGTGTGGGGTGTGCAACAGATTTGCCTGACCAGAGTGTGAAGACGCGCAATGTTTTGTTTGCAAGGAGGGATGTGATCCACTTGGTAATGCCTGGTGAGAAGTGGGATGAATATGTGAGGTGGTGGCATAGAATCCGATTGTCGACCAGGTCGAAAGCTGCTGACACGTCTAGGAGGAGGAGGAGGGAGAGGTTGCCTTGGTCATTGGCTTTGTCTATTTGGTTTTTGAGGTCTAGGAAGGCAGTTTCCGTTCGGTGTTTGGGCGGGAAACCTGATTGGCGATGTGGTGAGCTTCTACGAATTCCTGAATTTGTAAAGAAGCAACTCTATTGGTCATTTTCTGGAGGAATGGGACAGTGGTGTTGGGACGGTAGTTAGTGGGAATGGCAGGGTCAAGGTAAGGCTTTTTTCAGAGCGGGTAGACCCATGATTCTTTGAGGATGAATGGGACAGATAAGGACTCAAAGGAGATGTTGATTATGGCGGTGATGAAGGGGAATAGTGGTTCTGCACAGTCTTTTACGAGGGTGGCTGGCCCTTGGTAATGTTACTAAGAGTGGAGACACCTATGGGCTTGAATTCAGAGGGTGGAAATTGGATGGCATCTGCAAGAGTTGGGTTCCAGTTTGTGACAGAAGTTACTGATGTGCCTACACCAATGGTGGTGCATTTAGTGGTGATCTTGGTTTGCAGAGAGGCAATTTTGTAGGTCAGAGTGTCTTAGACCATGTTGCACCAGGCGTTGTCTTTGACAATGGTGGAGGGTGGGAGAGTAGAGGGTTCCAATTCCCTGAGGAGTACAAATAGTTCTCAGGAGCTGGAGGAGGCCTTGTGATCCTATTATTGTAGGCATTAGCTTTGGCTGTGTGTATGGAATCTCTGTAGTGGCGTGAGGTGGAGTTGAAGTGGGCTTTGTTGGTTTGGAAGGGGTCCTTCCGCCAGGCTATTTGAAGTGCTCTTTTTTTGGTGCAGGGTTTTCTGAGTTCATGTGTGAACCAAGAGCTACAAGAGCTACAGGGACAGCTCGAGGAGAAGGATCATTTGGTCACTGGAGAGGTAATGTGTGCTATGGGCTATGATGGCTGCTGGTTTAATTACTGTGTTGGTACCTGTGGGTTTGGGTTGGCATGGTGAGGGAATGGAGAAGGTGATGGGCTTGTGGTCATACCACGGACACAGGAGGTTAGATAGGATGATGGTGTAACTGTTATGATCTAGGATCCACTTGAGTGTGTATCCATGGGAGTGCATTGGGCTAGTGAACAGTTGCGTGCATTTGAGAGCAGCCAGGGAGCCAGGGAGCAAGCAAGAGTCGCAGCTTCAGGGTCAGAGGGTTCATTGTTTCACAGGTTGAGATCACCTAAAATAAGAAGTTGGGTGGAGGAGTTAAGGTCTTGTAGGATGAACTGGGAGAGGTCATCTGCAATAGCAGAGGTGTTGAGGTACGTCAGGGGTTTTATTGTGGATGGCTATGCAAGCTGCTATACCGGAATTGCATAGCAAACGCTGCATTTTACAATGCATGGATGGGTGGCAATTCCACAGACGTAGTGCAAGGTATACATATCTGGAACTCGGATGAAGTTCCTCTTCGATGTCGTTTTTGTAGGTCCAATGTGATTGTCTGGTCTCACCAGTTGTGGTCTCCCTAGATTGAGAGCCTGGGTAGTAGGAGAGGGGCATGGAAAGATGGGGAAGTGATGTATGATAGTCTGTTGGTGAGGGGGGTAGGCGACTTTATCAAGGTGTGCCGGTGTAAATGCTGCCAGCATCTGTGGAGGTTTGGGTAGATAGGTTTTCTGTCGGGGTTGAGCCAGTGTTTCTGTGCACCTATGAACAGTGCACAGTGTGAGAAGGTTTCAAGAGGGGGAATAGAAGAGCCAGGTTTTGAGGGCCTTTCTGAATGCTAAGTGATTGTCAATGTAGCAGATGCGGAGGGGCAGAGTTCCAGAGGATCCGCGCATGGATGGAGAAGGAGGATCTGCTGAGTCTGGTGCTGCTGTAATGTGGAACAACTAGGAGTCATGCTGTGCCAGATCTGAGTGTTCTTGGGGGGTGGTAGTGAGCCTTATGTTGATTAATTCCTAAACTTCCCAAGATAGCTCGTATTTTATTGAACATCGTATTAATCATTTCCACCCAGCTTCAATGTTCTATCCCATTTGCAAACCCTGAGCATTTCAAATCTGCAATGATTGTTTTACCAGTAATTTCGTAATGTCTGGGATATTGGTCCTGAACATAGATAACTGTGGTTTTGGTTGTGGTTGAAATACCTTTCTTACCTTAGGAGTTTCAGTGCTGATACAATGTATAGTTTATTCCTTTTATCTGCATATTTGTGTCACATACTTCTGTCTAAACATGTCTCACTCAGTGGTCACTATACTAGCATGTGTGAGAGAGCTCAGGGTACAACCCAAAATATTAATACTAAACATAAAATCATATACTGAGAAGAAAATAGCCAGAATGGACTACAAACTGGATTGTCGAATGGTCAGTGTCAATGTGTGGGCAGTGACAATGTTAAAAACGTTTTGCAAATTACATAATAAATACAGAGCTTATCTGGTGGAAAATGTATGTGTCAAGTCTCATATTGCATCATTGTTACATTGTTTAACCATGTTGTCATTTGCTTCCAGTTACATCAAATGTTTTAAACAGCCATAGTAGATAACTCAATAAACAATCCCTAGTATTAAATAGTAGTGTCTATAGTAGGAGCTGTCCAATACTTTTTCTTCAACTAACAATACATTATGTATTCATTTTACACACGTAAAGAAAAAAAATCCCTTCTGAAGAGTAATATCACGATAGTCCTTAACCTTCACAAAAGGATACACCAAAAGCAGCCAATCACTAGGTAAACGAGGTTGTTTGTTCAGAAAAGTATTACCATGCAACCAAAGCACTATTGGCGTCCACTAGACAAAACATTGAAATATTGCATGGATGATAGCTGGGGTGATGTGTTTTTGATTTGTAATAACATGCTTCAATGAGTTGTACTTCTACCTCAAGCAAGTTCTGACAGCTGCTTACAAGGTTGTCATTCAAAATGATGATACCAATGTAATAATAGCAATAATAATAATAATGCATGTCTAATCCACATTTGGGAGAACAGCTAGGGAAGATAGGGAGAGTCTGGGAGTCAGGGATGCCCACAAACACTCTAAAAGCTTCCTCAAGGAATTAGAAGCAGGAATAGCTAAAATATCTCTACCCTCTCCAATCTCCTCTGCCATCATTACTCCCTGGGTAAGGGATACAGAGAAAGATCACCACCATATGTTTGGCAGCCTTGCTGGGAAGTAACAACTCTCATTATCTATCCACTAATGTTTAGTTAGGACTTGAACTTCCTATCTAAGATGGACCTTCTTCAGTGTTAGACTGATTAGGCAAACGTGCAGGAGGATGCTACACACAGTTGCAGGAGAAATTCTATGGCAGGGAGGGCTTTCACACACAGATCACGACAACAATGATATCCCAAGATCTACTGGCACTGCAAACAGTTTGTGATGAGTTAAATTGCATACTGATGAGTGCAGAGACCCTAGAGGGCTCACAGCAGATTGGTTAATCATCCACCCTATCTCCTACCTTATTGAACAATTAATGGAATGTCCAACCCTATATAAATGAATTAGGAGGACATATTTTGGCAGCTGGGAACAGAGTTTCAAGGACAAAAAGCTACAGCTGTACAGTCAGATTAAGGAAGAATGTCAGGCCTGCTAAAGGACTCCACTCAGCTGGTGTGGAGAACATATATCCCAGCTAGCAGAAGAACCAATATCCTAAGGGAGGCTATTCAACAGACCTATACTAGGGTCAGAAAGCTAGGAGACAATGGGCCTCATTACGACTTCCGCAGTAGCCATGCCGCTATTGGCGGCATGACTGCCTCTGAAATCGGGTCCAGGTTCCCAGAATGGGGAATTACTAGGCCATTCCGAGTTTGCAGGGCCCGGTAATTCCTCCCTCCAGGAACCCTGGCCCGGACCTTCCCCATTCCCATCTGAGCCCCCATAGGGCTCAATGGGAATGGGAGAGGGTGCAAACAACGGGCCGATTACGAGCGGCCAGTTGTTTGCTCCCTCTTCCCCTCGCGGGACCCGGTAAAGAAACCTGGTTTGACCAGGCGTTACTTACCGGGTCCCGCCAGGGGAGCTTGTAATGAGGCGGAGCGGGTTTATCGGGTCCGCCTCCTTTAGTGGAGCCCATTAACCCATTCCGCCTCAGTCGTAATGAGGCCCAATGTTACAGTTGTAAACACTTTCATATATTTATCCATACCGGAAAAGCATATAAAAAGCATAAACTACTTTTTTATTCTACACAAGATGCATTGGTATCATGGTTCGTGGAAAGAGCATCACCATTACAAACTCTAAAGATGAGGCAGCAGATCACCAAGGTCGGACTATTATAACCCTCAAGGTTGCTTTACAATCAATCTCTTGAGTGGGTCTTTCTATCTTGGATTTCCCTCCATAAAACGTGCATCATAAGAATAATTCCTAGAAGTGTATCTTTAATATAATGCACTTCACAGATCATGATTAGAAAAAGCATTCCAACTGGAGCAAAGAGAAATAAAATGCCACGCACACTTTATGTCACTGAGGATCTCCACATCAATTACTAACTTCCAAGATAGCAGAGTTCACACTAGAGAATCCGACTCTTTAGCAACAGGAATATCATTCTTCACATCTGCTTGCTGCTTTAGTTGTATTTGCCATACTTGTAACGATCTTTGTCCCCCAGAAACATAACCAATTTGACCCACTTACATCAGCCAACTGGGGTTCATATAACATTAAATGTTCGCATATGTTTTGTGTTATCATTGCTCTACTTCTGCTGACTTGGCACTCTTGAGTGCTATTTTAATAAATGTAGTTAGATTTTTAATTAATTTCCAAAACATTAATTGTGATCTAGCCTCACATGAGAGGTCTATCCAAGGTCTCCTTTTTTGTGAGTTCATTCTAGGTCTTATCAGTTAGATCTGAATTGGGAGCTAAGTGATTCCTAATAGTGTATCATTAAGGACACTGCCTAAGTCAGAGAGATTTGGCCAGGTGCAAATCATTGGATTACCTCTGCATCTCACATTTGTTCACAGACCTTAAACCTTATTCACAAAGCCTAAACTAGAGCAAACATTGAGCTGCCTTGAGCATCTTGAAGATGGTCATTTGAAAACGTGATTCACAGAAAACAAAACAAAAAAAAAAAAAGACAAAAAAAGAAAACGCGATTCACAAATATTTTCACTAGGGACATTTTCTGGTTTGCCCAAGTGCACATCTTTGTGAATGAAGCCCACTGGATTGTAGTTAGAATTTCTGACCCTCTGGTCCCTTCTCCAGTGTTTTCCCATGTCATTTGGTGTGCCAAACCCTGGCCTTAGTCACTGGACATACAGAGAAGGATGATCAACATGAATATATGTCATCCCTCTTAAACCTCTCGGGATGGATGTGTTGTACCACCTAATAGCTGTGTCATAACCACAACACAAATGACCAAGTGGACAAATAAATTAACACAACTCAGATATAAGTGAATGATGTATTTTATTCATGTCGTACACAACACAAACATCTCCATTTAAGAGATATTTATCCTTAGGAGTGGTGATATGTAGATATCAGAAACACAGATCGGCTGCTAATGCTCTCTATTCTAAGTAAGCACCCTCTTTCTTAATTGTTGCATGGACAAAAATGGAAACTGATGGCCAATAAAGGCATATCGTTTATGCATGATCACACATTGTGGAAACTTCCTAGCATGTAAATGTCATATGTTTTAAAATTATAGGTCTGCCAATTAATTTTACATAATTGATGTTCCATTTGGTATGCAAAATCAATATGTTTTAATGTGTTGCATTAGAAGACTTGGGGCCTGATTCATAAAAGTGTTTTACAATGGCACAATCTCATTGAAAAAACTATGTAAATCAGGCCCATGTGTTACGGAAGCTTATCAGAAGTGAAAAAAATAGATTAAAAAAGCATGGCAAGCATTGTAACCAAGGTTGTTTGTATCAATAGCCTTATGGATAATTGCAATCCCATTACTTGCTTGACGGTGGTACATACTCATCACGTGCATCAGCGTATTCCATCCAATATAGTATAATTGAAGAAGGAAAATATAGAACTGTGTTCAAATATCTGAATTTAATTATATATATATATATATACATGTGTTATGATGATATACCATGACCATATTCAGAAATAACAAAGAATCTGTTTTTTTTAATGAATGTGTGTTCATGTTTTTGTTCACTCTACATCAGTCTAAACCAGGAGTTTGTGCAGTGCACAACTGTAATTAGTTAACACTATTGACAATGATAGCAGAGCCTCATTGCACACGTGGTGGTACCAGTAAAACATGACATTTGAAATACCATATATTTTTAAAATACCCATATGTATCTGGCAGTGGGTAAAGACATAAACGCACAGAGCGAGTGTGGTTCAACCAACAAAATACATACTCCCTCTGATTTCAAATACCAGGAATGTAATGCACTGCACAGATTACAAAAGTATGAGGACATTGTCATAAAAGAAGTGGACAAAGGAGGACATATTGCTGTTTTGAATAAGTCTGTTTTTACCATGATACCTGAAAAACATTTTACACTAACGAATTGCTATGAAAAAATCAATCTGAACTGTGTTATGAACATTAACACAGCTATGAAAGATCTAATTGACAAATGGCACTATACCACACTGCTCACAGACGATGAACAAAGGTTCTTAAGCACAGACCATCCTAAACTACTTACTATATATTTCCTACCAAAAGTGCATAAAAAACATTACATTCTACCTGGGGTTTGTCCCATAGTCAGCGGGAAGTTCTGGCTGACTGGAAATATGTCAATTTATATAGACAGAGCACTGAGACCTGAGGTATGCAAACTTCCATCCTACATAAGAGACAACGTGCAAGTCTGAGAGATTCTTACCAACATTGCATGAAACTAGCAATGTTTACTATGCACCATGGATGTGAAAACCTTATACACCTCCATTGAACATAGCTAAGCACTAACCAACTTAGATCACTATTTTAATGAAAAATCAGCCTTGCTTGCTTTACAAATGGAAATGTTGAAAGCATTTCTGGCATTTGCATTGCAGAATAACAGATTCCTTTTTAACAATACATTATATAGGCAAACAAAGTTGTTGTTGTTTGTTTGTTGTTTGTACATTTATATAGCGCTACGAACCCTCAGGTATCTGAGCGCTGCTTATTTCCCATAGTGTGTGGTGCTCATTTATCGACCTTGGAAGGATGAAAGGCTGTGTTTGGCCCTGCAGGGATACGAACCTGCATCAGCAGGCTCTGCACGAATGTCAAAGCGAGCGCTCTACTCGCTGTGCTATCTGACCGGCAAAGGGAGTGGATATGGGGCAAGATATGCACCAGCACTGGCCAACCTCTTCCTGGGTGAGTTTGAAGCTGTGCATGTTTTCACCCATCCAAATCTTGTGGACAAATTCCACAGTAGGATCAGATTAATTGATGACGTTGTCCTCATATGGAAGGGAACTGAAGGAGAACTAATGTGTTTTAGTCATTATCTGAACCAGAACTTGTTTGGAATAGACCTAACACTGGAAAAAAGTGCCTGTCATATCATCTTTTTAGACCTGCACATTGAGATACTAGGAGACAATATTGTCACTCCCACTTTTAGAAAACCAAGTGAAGTGAGGGTTGTACTGCAGTCACTCAGTTGCCACAAGAAAGCAGTACTAAGATCCCAAAAGGTGAATTAATAAGAGCAAGGAGAAATTGTAGTTTGGACTTGAGCTATCAAGAAGAAATGCAGATCATAGAACAAATATTTGCAGAAAGGGAGTACACAACCGTCAGAGTGTATAGGAGAGGCAAGGAAACAAGTGGACCACACTACTCAGTCCCAAAAAGAAAAATGACAAGGATGACAACAAGATAAGTATGATTAACAGCTATTGCAGGAACAATAATTGCTTACAGAAAATCCAAAGGAGACATTGGCAATGTTCCTACTAGATGAAGGCTTGAATGATTATATATCTAGCCATCTTGATTTTTGTTTTTACTAAATATCTGATGTTGAAAACAAAACTAAGTATGAGTTTCATGAGGGGTGTTAATTCTCCAACACAGGCAAATGAAATAACAGGAGAGAAACTGAGTTTTTATTTTTTTAAATAAATGTATAACATGCACCATGTGTAAACATGCACTAAACAATGTAAAGCATTTTGAGACAAGATAAAAAGATTGATAATTGAAGATCTGATCAATTGTAGAACAAAATGTGTGATTTGCATTGCTATTTGCATATGCAATAAACTGTATGGGGGTTCCAACTTTAGGTAACTCCGTCTAAGAAAAAGGGAGCACTTGAGTATGAATGTCACCAATGCCATGGACAGGAGACATCCTTTACACGATCATTGGACGACTAAACATCAAATGAATAATAAGCAATGAATCAGATGTGCGGGAATCAAACACATTCAACAAGAGGCAAGACTTGGAAATTGTGAATTAATCTTGAGACAAGAAGAGGCCAAATTATTATACAAACCGCAAAGTACATTGCCAGGTCTGAATACGGATGATTATATGCAGGTTTTCCAATGAATCCTTCTAATCTTGAACTTTGTACCCATACCAGATCTCGCGGTAGTGGCCGTCTAGTTATGTTTAAGTTGCTAAACCCATAGGAAGAGCACTTTTTGGGTGGCTTATAACTTTGCTCCCCCTGGACGAATCCTCACCAATCTTTGCTAGGAATGTGTATAGTCCACTCTGAATTGTTCTGCAAAGTTTGGTGATGTTTGGTCAAGGGGTGGCAACATTATAGGGGTCCCAAAATGTTTTTTTTCCCATAGACAAAATGGGAAAAAACTTTGTTCACAACTACAGCCCAAACCGCTGGATGGATTTTCACCAAATTTGCAGCAGGAGTTGTGGTTTGGTCCCAAAAGCGTGCTTTTGTTAATTTTGTGTAAATCCGTCCAGTAGTATTTTGTAAATGACCAAAACATAAGGCAAAGAAACTAGTGATAATATGTCCACTCCGCGGACTCACTTCCGTGTTCGGTCCACAGACTGGCCTTTGATTGGCCAATAAAATGTGCGCTCCATCGGGACACAGCTGCTGATTGGGTGGTGAGAAAACGTGAAATGCGTCGGTTTTCCTGAAACACCCACCATCTTAAATTTGCAGACTTTTTGAGGTCCGCGGATATGGCCATAAGAAGCCAAAAAACAGGCTGTTTCACCCCCGACAGTCCGCAAACACTCCAAATGTCCTGGGGCAGTCCTGTGGTGTTCGCAGACACTTCAGATGTCCTAGGATACCTTTACCTATTTCTGCATTAGAGGGTTGGGGAAAGCAGTTTTTGGATGGCTTATAACTTTTGTGCCACTCAATGAAACTGCACGTAATTTTGCAATTTTATTGTACAACTAATCCTGAATGGTTTTGCAAAGTGGGGGATTCTGTCAAGAGGGGAAAAATTAGAGGGGGTTCCCAAAATATTGTAAAGGCAAAGGTATCAATAACATTTGTGATGTCGTCTTTGATGTTCTTGGTGTTAGTCTTAGCAGTGCACGGTGGTGGCGCAAGTATGCTTGCTTAGTTTACCATAACTGGTGAATTTCTGAGGTTTTTTGGTTTTACCTGTAACCATAACGTCACTGTAACAATATTTTTCCATTGAATTTCATAGGTTTTCATTAGTGCAACTTAACCATAACGTTGCCTTAAAAAAATTATTTCATTGAATATATATATATATATACATATATATATTTCTAAAGGGACATACATAGTGAGAGTATAAATCTACCTAGATGGCAGAGCTACAATAAGGTGGGCCATTATGCTGGGTTCCAGACACCCTGTGAGATATAAGGGGGTGATCAAGCTCCCAAGCAATGTAATTTTGAAACCCGGGGCATGCTCTGCAATACACTCTAAATCAAATTCATTGATGCAGATTAGTTTGTCTTGAATTAGGTATATTTTGTCGATATTACTATTAAGGATTCTGGTACCCAAAAAAAAATACAGGTACACTACCAGGATAAACTGCAATATGTGTTGATGTTTCCTACTTATACACTCCGTTCCTGTTTGTTCCACTATATTGGTGTTAATGATTTCAATCAGGCAACACACACCTTAGTCTTGGCCTAGTATGCAGGGCGCAACTGAAATGCTTATGTTTTATGTTAAATTCACTATTGAGATGGTACACCACTCATATCACACACCCTTTTCAAATACCCCGGGTCACAATGGACCATGAACCAGGCTGGTTGATAAAATGCAATATTTATTTATTATTTTGAAAATTAAAAGAAATCATACAATATTTAATATGGGGCAGCAATCACCAATGGGGTGATAAGAACAATAGGAATGTAAGCAATGCACTTAGTTTAACCTTCTATTGACACATCTTCAAAACACCAAGGAATAGGCACACTTTTTGATTTTAGGGAAGATAGTACTCAAGTTAGGATTTCCCCCTGCAGTGTTACCTCAACCCACAAATAATCTATTCTGAGTGGATAATCAGAAGCAGCAGGTAATCAGGAATGACAAATGGAAAACAGAATTGAAATCGGACCTTTCCTCCCCAAATAAGAGAGAAAACCGGATTTTAAACCCCTGGCAATGTTTAAAATTGACATTCGGAAACTAACAATTAAATAATGAATGTGTGCAAAAATCTTGAAACAATACAGTTCTTCACTACAGCAACAATGCAAATATACTAACAATCACAAGTAGTGGATTAGCAAGAGCATACAGTTAAAAAATGAGAGGCAGGGTTTTAAAACATGCTGCAGCAAATGACACGTTGGAAACTTTGCAAACTTTTGCAATTCCAGCCTGAAATTACCCAAACGGTTTTTAATAGAAATGGGTGAAATACACTTATTTTGGGGAGTATCTACAGATCATAGGTACAATATGGAAGTTATACTAGGTCTCTAGCTGATAAATTGAGTGAGTTATGCAAGATAGAACGAGGTGCATTTTGTTAAGCGGCTTCACTTCAACACTACAGCTAAGTCAATGCCTAGTCTGGGATGCTGAAGGAAACCCTTATTGATATATTTTTAGGTCCAGTTCATGTACTCTGGATGACAACCCTTATATAACACCTCTCTCTTAGAATCCCGCTGACCCCACTGAGCCAAGAAGTAGGTCTGTTTTGCAAATTTAAAAGGTTTATTTGAGAAATTAAACAATATATATATATCACACTTTTATAATAAATTAATATCTGATAGTACACTTAGACATATGATGTGGATCCACAATGGGTAACGTTACAGAGGTACACTTGATTACTTAGGAGTAGTATAGAGGATGAGGTAGCTGAAAATGCTTGATGGTTTCAAGGAAATGCAAGGTGGAATAAATGCAGTACAGAAAATAAACTGATATGGTTTCACAAGAGATAATATGTTCACTTTTCCCCTGGTGGCAATTCACCCCCCCCCCCTATATGCAATGCAATGAGATGGAAGTAACACACACAGTCTTCAGGAATACAATCAAATACAATACGGAATTCAGTTCCCCCCCAGCAAGCTTAGAGGAAACAGGTAGAAGTTTGAAACACAGGCCCAAAATGCTTTTAAATGTGATGGCAATGGATGGGAAAATGTGCTAACTGATTTTAATTCCCTCTAGAGATTCAGGGTGAGTGAGAGATGCTTGTTGGTATTAGTTCAGGCTCACTTTAGCAATGCTCTATGAGTTATTACCAGGTTGCAAACGGTTTTAACAAAGGAAAGAATGGAGCTGCTATTTTGACAAGTGGAGAAATTGAGCCAAATCGCAAATCGCGGTAAATTTTGCGAGTGCGTAAATCTAGATTGCGGAAAAAGTATAGGGAGTAGAAAGTCGGTTCTAGGTCCGTTGGAAAGCCTAGAATCACAGCTTTAAAATGAAAGTTAAGTTTTGTTCCTCGCCCAAACGGTTCAAGAGATACGGACGATTTAATAAAGGTAGTCTCTCGGATTTAAAGTAAACTCAAAATGACAGGTGACAGCTTGCAGCTGCAGAATTGACAGGTGACAGTTGTGCAGCTTTAAAAATGACAGATGACACCATTTCTAGGAGGCTGTTCTAATTAGGTTAAAATAGTTTGGATTAGATTATTTTAACTAAGAGATTGGGGTCTGCACAGTTCTGGCGGATACTCACTCCTAATTTTGAAATGAATGGGCCTCGTCACAGATCTGGTCAACTGGAATGGACTTCGGCAGTTCTGCTCACAGCGTCTGGGTCAGCTCTGCTCTGCTGGTCTAGCCTCTCTGGATACAGCGGCCTCTGGTTCTGGATACTGCTCTGCTTTCCGGTTCGGATCAAGTGGATTCTGGATGTAACACTGCTTTCTGGGTACTGGCAACAGTTCTTGGCAAAGAATTCAGACAGCTCGCCCTGCTGTGGAATAGTTTGCAAATGATTTTAAGGATGCTGAGGCCTGCTGACAAATACTTTTGCTTGCAGTGGGCCTTCTTGGTTCAAAGTTCTGTAGTCTCTGTTTAGCTTGGAAGTCTAAGTGTTGGATCTCTGGATGTGAAGTCGTCGGTCAGCACACTCAGCAGCAAATGGAATTGAATGTCTCTACCTGTCCCAGCAGTCTCTTTTTATGTGTTTTGGAAGTGGGTGTGTGCGTGGCATAACTGAGCCTGCCCCTCTCTACTTGTCATTGGCCCAATTCTCCCCTCTCCCATGATTGGGGGAAGGAAATGGATTGTCTTCATGATGAGGTCTGTTTATGGGTCAGAGGATCCTCCCCTGGTCAATTTGCCCACAAATCTATATTTGATTCAAATACATATTTCCCAGATGCACAATTTGTTGAAATTACATGTACACATTATATATTCCTTATGGTTAATGCTTGTCCGCCTCTGATCTTCCTGGGGGCTTGCATTCAGAAATGACAACATTTTGCGCTTTTTGACTGGTTTACCAATATCAGACATTTACCAAAAATTACACACATGTGCGCAAGGAGTATGGACATTAATTGATGAAGTGTCAGATTTTTAACATGCAGACATTTGGAGTAAGACCCTATTTTCTGCTAGCAAGCCCCCAGCATACACCACAGGGTCCTAACGCCTCTTAATACGTGCAAAGAAAAATCACAAGAATAATGATATTACTTATATAATTCTGACAAGTCCGTACTATGAATTATCCATCTTTTTTAAAATTATGCTCTTGCCCAGATGGGTGTGGTTTAGGTTCCAAAGCACATGGGGGAAGCTTCTGTCTGCCCCCGCCTCCAGCTCGGGTGGCTCCCAGAGGCACTTCTCCTCCCACTTCTCCCAAGAGGAAGCCACTTTACGGCCCCCCCAATATAACATTTGCCTGAGTCCAGGACAAGGCTCTGTTCAACCTCCTGCAGGTGCCCCTCCCCTAATCTAATCAGAGAGGTGTCAACTCCTTTTGGTGGGGAAGCAGGATGCAGCTAGGCCTGGGAAGAGTGGCTGAGCAGGTTTCTCCTGTCGGGGGTAGTTGTCAGGCAGAATTCAGCTAAATGTCACTTTAGTTCCCAGTTTAAATCAAACTTACAATTTTTACATATACATTAAATAATTACTTCCTTCAAGTCATTTCAGAATATCGTTTTACATTGTATCCACCTCTTAGCAAGTCTTTCCTTGGCCTGGTTTCGGTTCATTTCTTCAGTTTTACACAAAAGTCTGGTGGTTTTAAAACGCCGGCTTTCTGATAGTGGTGAGTACCAGTACTGCATCCATTTTTGACATTAAGAAAATGAATTCCCCACAATTCTGGGTTGCTTTTGGCAATCAGCATTGCCATTCCCAATGGTTTCAGGCTAGTGTGTGTGTAGCCCAATGGTGGTTTTAGGCAGTGCCCTCCTGTGCTCACAACATAGGCAGAAATGGGTGGCAGCCTATTCTTCATGTTTTCCCTGTGCACTCTCTGGGGAGTTCTGGCCATCATGATGTTTTCCATGCCAGTACTGCACAGTTTTATGGTAGGGCTTGGATGCATGGGTAAAAACATCCCACAGTTTTGAGTAAAATGGAGCAGTGAAAAAGGAAAGGAAATCAGTTTTGACAAGAACAGTTTTACTCTACACTAGAGCATTCAGGCTAGACCACCAAAGAGGGACACAGTAAGCTCAATGGTTGATTTGCAAATTCAACCCTAGCTACCCAGCACCCACCCAGTCCAATCACTTGAAATAGGATTAATAGTTTAGGATTTCACAAAACAGAATTACTACAGAGATGGCACTAACACTAGGAATCAATGGCAGGGTGGCAAGAATGATTGTGACAGTTTGAACAAGGTATCAGTATAAGGATAGAGTGACTTAGAGAGTGGGGTGAGAACAAAGACAAGATAGGCTATGCGTTTAGGTGGGGTGGCAATTGATACTCTCAGTCCACTTTTTAGTTTTTGGATTTTGGACAGTCAGCGTTCTGGTCACCACACAGATAGATCTGGTCTAACAAAGGACAGCCGGAAAAAAATCTGTGGGTCAGGATCAGCTGGGCAGTTCTGGTTACCGGGTAGCACTTCTGGACTGGCAATTTTGGTCACTGGACAATATAGGTCATCAGGGTTGCAGGATGGCAGCAGCATGCAGTGAGTGGCGGAAATTTAGTGGGTTATTATATTGGAAGCCTTGCTGGGAATGGGATCAGCACTGCTTGGGTATTGCAATGGGCCCTGGAGTAGGATCGGCAATGCTTGGCCTTGTAGTTGGGATCTGAAGTCTGGAAGATGAAACAGGAACACAGCGCAGGAAATCAGGAAGAGTGTCTGTCTAGAGTCTTGTCAGGGACCCTTATTTATAATTCCTAGTGACATCATCCAAGTATATGACTGGGGCAGGCTTAACTAAACACAACCCTGACAAAGGGATTGGACAAGGGTGCGAGTCTCTGCCTCGCTCTCAGTTGGTTGGATTTCTAAGGGAATGATGTCAGGTTTATGAGGTGAGTTTTACAATGTCCAAAAACTCCCACATTTACTTTACTGAAAATCTAATTTTGCCAAAAACATACATTTCTATAATTGCAATCTCTTGGCAAATACACACAGGTTACATTTTATGTGCAGCACTGATCAGTTCAGTCCTCAGGTCTCTAGGACCTTGTTTTGCCTTTCTGATACATTTTGGTAATTTTACTCATGAAAGATTTGGCCTAAAATTCCATAACTTTCTAGACAGATGTGAATTATCCCCAGGGATGTGTGTACACAATATTATTATTGCAACATTAATACTTTCCTTGTATTCTGTCATATTTTATAACTTCTGTTCCCCATGTGGCAATAGGTTCTACCAAGTTTTAACAGAAAGCCCATAAAATTAGATTTGAAACTGCACCCTTTTGATATTTTTGCTAATTCGTGCTGCAGAGATAAAAGGTCTTTAAAGTTTATTTATAAAATAGGCTTTGGCACCAAAAAGGCAGCCCATTGCCACTAGATCATTTTGTTTCCTTCCTCAACTGCAACTAACTGTCATTTCCTTCAAGGCAAAGTGGGGGTTTCTCATCTTAATTGAAGGTTTTATTGCCCCTTCTCACTTGGCAGGTGTGTGTCCCAGGACTGCTATTGTCCCAGCCTGGAACACAGACGAATGTCTGATGAGAATAATGTTGGTTTAATGAGCTTACAGAGGTCGATGCACAGTCGTCCAATGTCCCAAATTGTCCGCAATCCGAGATTGCAGACAATCTGGCACATCGGAGTACACATTTGTACTAGATGGGATTGAACCCATGACATTTTTGGCTTTCTCCTGCATTATGCTGTTATCTATACAAGTGAATATGGCCTGGATTTGAAAAGGGCAATGTACACCTGCCGAAACACGTATCATCCAATAGGCTATCAATCGAAAAATTTACAAAATCTTTCTATTAAATAAGGAAAAAACCATACCCAAGAGGTTTCATATCTTCATTTCACGGCACATCGACCTCTGTAAGCTCACTAAACCAATATGATTTTGAACAGATGGAGTGGAGGGTCTCTATGTCTCCGCAGCAGCTTACTCAGATGCGACGTCATTTCTAAATGCTTACCTACTACAACTAACAAATTAGAAAATCTCTAACTACATGGTGCGAGGTACTTAAACAAGGTGTCAACCAAAAAGCCCCTCAAAACCAACTCGAATGTCTGATGGGCATGTGAAAGTTTTTGTCCTGGCCCATTCAAAGTTTTTCAAGCTTGCAATTATCAGTTTAGGTTCATGTCCTGGAAGTCTATGGTGTGTCTCCCTTCCTTGAGGAAGTTTCATGGCTGGCAACTGGAATAACTGGTTTTTCTGAGAGCTTGCAAATCCAGCATATGTGTTTTAAACTCTTTAATTTCTTATTTTGGGTCCTGAATTAAACAAACCTGTGAAAGAAGATAGCCTGTGTGGGTATTATCACCGCTACATAATCCCTTTACATTGCTAAGTAAGCAGGCTTTCATCGACAATTTATTTTTAAACAAGTCATTTGTTTTCTTCTGTCAGCAATGGCCATTTTTCCACATGTGTTAATAACTGCTAGCATTTCTTTCTTTAAATTCAGTTTGGCAGCTCCCTCAGATTGCCACTGTCTTTGCAGCTGTATTCATTTCCTTGAACGTAGGAGTTTTATCTAAAGCATAGATACATTGACACTTGACCTGGCTCAGAGAGTTAAAGTCTCTTTGAACTGCTGAGCCTGGATACTTTTTGGAAAGAAATAAACATGTGTTCCCATGCAAGTGAAAGTAAAGTTTTTATTGATTTCTCTCAGAGTTGCTTTGACTGGGCCTGTACTCAGGAATGTGTGCCTGGTTTTGCTGAAGCACAGTGAAATATCCTAGGCATGACAGGGACTTTTGAATCACAGTGGTTTTAGAATGAACAGATGGAATTAGCATCAAAGCAGAATTTTTAAAGGTTGAAATGTTTCATTTTGAAGGGGATTTTGGCTTTTGTAGCCAGGCAGGCTTTCCATTTCACTTGTTTCCATTTATATGTCTCAGAACACACTGGCATACTTTTTCAGTGTGTCCCCTTGTTCCATCTTGCCTGAAGTGTGCTAGGCAGGATGGTGCAGCCATGTTTTTGTTGCCGCCAAAATGCAGTTTTGAGGTCCTGGTGCACACAGGAGCCAGCACAGCCAGATTTCTGTTTCTTGCGCAAATGCAGCTTAGTGATGTGGGGCAATGCCGTCAAGTGGGTAAATATATCCCACATTGAAAACATGTATTTCAAATTAGCTTGTGTAATTAGCATGTAATTGGCATGTGTAGCAATTTGGTACAGATCAGGAATTGATCAATACAAACACAAAGGGAATTTGTTTTGGAAAGATCTGTTTACAAGTGGTTGTTTTGTAAATATTTTGTGTAAATAGCCTAGAAAAAGTGAAAATTGGCAAAACAATAGGCATGTGCACTGTAAGAGGATTCAATTCAACACTACAGCTAAGTCAATGCCTAGTCTGGGATACTGAATGGAAACCCTTATTGATATATCTTTACGTCCAGTTCATGCGTTCTGGATGACTACCCCTATATAACACCCCTCTCCTGGAATCCCCCTGACCCCACTGAGCCACGAAGTAGTTCTGTTTTGCAAGTTTAAACGGTTTATTTGATAATTTAAACAATATATATATATATATCACACTTTATAATAAATTAATAATTGAATATCACACTTAATCTGAGCAGTAATCAATAATGGATAGTCCGGCACTAGCACACTTCTTTATAATCAATTATGAGTGGTTATAGGATGGATACGATAGCAACAATACTTTTATGGTTTCAAATGGATGAAATGTGGAATGAAATGCAGTACAGAAATTAACTTGATAGGATTTCAGCAAAAGACAATGTAATCACTTTCTTGGACAATTCACCCCCCTTTTATGCACTGTAAGGAGATGAAGATGACACAGTTCTTAGGAATGCAATCAAATAGAATTCAGTTCAATTCCCCCCCAGCAGCTTATACAACAGATAGGAGTTTTGAAACACAGGCAAAAATGCTTTGAATATGGTGACAATGCAGTGAGAAATATGCTGAAAATGGTTTTAATTCCCTTTAGGAGGTTCAGGGTGAGTGAAATATACTTGGAATGAGTTCAGGCTCACTTTAGCAAGGATCTAGGAGTAACTAGCAGGTTAAACGAATTTTTGGCAAAGGAAAGCAATGAAGCTGCTGTTTTCACACGTGGCTGGATTTTTAACCAAATCGCAAATCGCGGTAAAATTCGCGAGTGCGAGCATCATGATTACGGAGAAAGTATAAGGAGTAGGAAGTCGGTTCTAGGCTTGTTGAAAAGGTGAGATTCTAAGCTTTCAGAGGGAAGTTAAACCAAGTTCCTAGCCCAAACGGTTCCAGAGATACGAACGATTAAATAAAGGTAGTTTTTCGGATTTGAAATTTGAAAAGTTCAAAGCGACAGGTTACAGCTTGCAGATAGAAAATGACAGGTGACAGCTTTGCAAATGACAGGTGACAACTAGGAGGCAGTTCTACTTAGATTAAAATAGTTTGGATTATATTATTTTAACTAAGAGATTGGTTCTGCACAGTTCTGCTAGGTACTCACAATATATTTAGAAATAGGCCTCGCCACGGATCTGGTCAACAGGTTTTGGACTGGACTCCGGTTCAGCTCTCTGGTTCTGCGAACAGCGGTCTGGGTCAGCTCTGCTCTGCTGGTCTAGCCTCTCTGGATTCTGGATACTGCTCTGCTTTCTAAGTACTGCTACAGGTTCTGGAGATTGATGGATTTGAAGTCTGGATCTCTGGATGTTGTATGGTCCGGCAGCATGCTCCGCAGCAAATGGAATTGAATGTCCCTATCTGTCCTGACTGTCTGCTTTTATGTGTTTTGAAAGTGGGTGGAGAGGCTAGCTTTCTAGGCCCTACCCCTCTCCACTTGTCATTGGCCACTTCCTCCTCTTCCCCTTGATTGGGGGAATGAAATGAAGTGTCATCATGATGAGGTCTGTTTATGATACAGTGAACCCACCCCTGTCAACTTTACACACAATCTATATCTGATACAAATACATACTTCCCCGATAGACAGTTGTTTGGCATTGCATATACACATCATGCATTTACTGATGGTAGCCCCTGTTCCAATTCTGTCGTTTCTAGGAGCTTGAGTTCAAAAATGGCAACATATTTCACTTTTTGTTCGGGTTACCAATATTGGATTTGTCCCCCCATTTACACAAATGTTCGCAAAGCATGTGGGCATTAGGTGGTGGAGTGTCAGATTTTTAACATACATACATTTAGAGTAATATCCTCTTTTCCGCTAAAACCCCCCTGAACATACCACCGGGTCCTACCACGTCTTCAAATGTGCACAGAAAAATCACAAGAATAATGATATCACTTATAAAATTTTCACAAGTCCGCTCTATGAATGATCCATCTTTTTAGATTTATGTTCTGGCCCCAAAGGGGTGTGGTTTCCCCCAGCACAAGGTTGAATTTCTGGTTTTTCCAGTTCTGCCAAGCCAGCTTGCTCTCACAGTCAGTGCTCCTCCCCTTTCCTTCCAGGAGGAAGCCACTTTTACGACCCCCATAATAAAACATTTGCCTGAGTCAGGACAGGGCTTTGTTCAATTTCCTGCAGAGCCCAGATAATTCAATCAGAGAAGTGTCATATCCCTTTTGGTGGGAACAGCAAAAGGCAGCTAGGCCTGGGAACCCAGCTGTTGTGCAAGTCTCAACTCCTGTCGGGGGTAGCTGGTGGGCAGAATTCAGTTTCATTAAGCCAGGTTTCAGATAAAATGTCACTTTTTGTTCCCCAGTTTAAGTTAAGACAATTTTTACATATGCAGCTAGAATGCTGATTCTAAGTTCAAAACTATGACATTTCAACAGTGACAAACTATGTGACACTCAAAAGTAGGTCACTCAGTTAATTTAAACATTTTCGATTTTTGGTAGTTTTAAATCCAGTTTCAGTTAGACTGCTGCAGACCTGCAGAGCTCAGCCAGTCTTGTTATGAACATTCAAGTCACTTCAGAATATAACTTTACATTGTATCCACCTCTCAGTAAGTCTTTCTTTGGCCTGCTTTGGGTTCATTTATTCAGTTTTACACAAAAGTCTGGTGGTTTTAAAACGCCGGCTTTCTGATAGTGGTGAGTACTGGTAATGCAACCATTTTGGGGATTTAAGAAAATGAATTCCCCACAGTTCTAGGTTGCTTTTGGCAATCAGCATTGCCATTCCCAATGGTTTCAGGCTACTGTGTGGGTAGTCCAATGGTGGTTTTAGGCAGTGCCCTTCTGTGCCCATAACATCGGCAAAAATGGGTGGCAGCCTATTCTTCATGCATTTCCATTGGCCATTTTCTGGGAAGCTCTGGCTATCATGATGTTTTCAATGCCAGTACTGCACAGTTTTTGTGGTAGGGCTCGGATGCATGGGTAAAAACATCCCACAAGCCCCCCTCTTGCGATGGCCATTCTGTTTCACTGATGGAACTCGCAAGATCTGGGATGTTTCCTCATCTTCTTCCAATAGATGGCACAGTTCAGCATCTTTTTCTCCATCCGGTCAGATCAGTCGGTTCTCCTCGCCGGTCCTGATGGGAAGATAGGGCGGTACCCCGGGCCCCTTGCGTCTCTGCTCCCAGTCTCCGGATCGTCCTCCCTGGCCAGTCTCAAGGTTTTCTTTCTCCTAGGACGACAAAGGAAGAGCGGCAATACCTATTCATGGACATTTCACCCCCACCATTGATATAGTGGGGTGGCATATATATTTTAGAACTCAACAGATATGAACATGCACATTTTTTTAAATTAAGAGACAGGAACACCTAAACTTGAGAAACACAGAATTTGATAGGCTATATGTAGGATCCTTTAGGGTTGGAATTGAATTACTCTGGAGCGGTACCCTCTGGGATTGCAGAGGACTCCTCCAGTTGTTGCAGAGCGTGCCTGGGATGGCAACACTTCAACTGGTTGATGTGGACCCACTTGTCTTCCCCCTCTGCCAAACCGCCTTTGGGGATGCGGATCTTGTAGGCCACAGAGGAGATCTTGTCTATAATCTCAAAGGGTCCCTTCCATGTAGGCAAGAATTTTCGCTGTTTGGCCTGGTTCCTTTGGAAATTGTATAGATAGACCCGGTCCCCCACCTGATATTCCTTCCTGGAAGTTTTCAGGTCATAGTGGGTCTTCATACTCTCAGCTGATCTTTCTAGATTCCGCTGAGCATAGGCAAAAGCATGCTGAAGGTGTTTCCTTAAATTCTCCACATACTCATGAGTTGTGGAGGCATTTATCAACGTTTGCTCTTGGATTCTGTAGAGCAAATGCTGAGGAAGCACCATCTTGCATCCAGTCATCAACTCAAATGGTGACATTTTGGTTGCAGATGAAGGGGTAGATCTGATGGCCATTAGGACCAGAGGTATCGGATATCCCAACTTGGCCCAGAATCTGCCACAAACTTCTTTAATATGCTCACAATGGTTCGGTTATATCTCTCTACTGCCCCAGAAGAAGCTGGCCTGTAAGGAATGTGTAGCTTTCTCTTAACCCCCAGTATCTCCCACATCTTTGTCATTACTTCACTGGTGAAGTGGCTACCTCTGTCTGACTCAATCCTTTGAGGTAGACCAAAACGGGAAAAGATGTGGTTAATCATCAGGGCAGCTGCTGTTTCTGCCTTGCAATTTGGGGCTGGGAGACATTCCACCCACTTGGTAAACAAGCATGTAACGGTCAACATGTACTTGTTTCCTCTAGTCGAGCGAATCACAGGGCCTACAAAGTCGATTTGTAAATCTGACCATGGCAGTGTCATCCCCCTCTTTTGGAGAGGCGCCCGGTGTGTGAGGGATATTGGCTGAAATTGTGCACACACAAGACAACCCTTCAAGTATTGGTTGAGGTCCTGGCCCATGTGTGGCCAGTATGCAACCTCTCTTAAGATTTCCAGTGTTGTGTGGAACCCCCTATGACCGGCGGTGGCCGCATCATGGGCGTGACTTAACATCAGGCTTCGGAATGAGGTAGGAACCACCCACTGATCGTGGCCAGCTTTGGATTTCCTTACCAGCAAACCGTCTTGGATTCGGAACATTTTTGGACATTTCATCAACACTCTTAGGTCCTCTTTCCCGATGTAATCGGTATCCGTCAGGGGAAAGTTCTCAGGGTCCTCAATGTGTTGGTAAAATTTACCAATTATTGGATCCCCCTTCTGAGCGGTAATCAAATCAGCATCATGGGTCTCCTTACTCCATTGTGCAATTGAAAGATCATTGTGAGCATTTGTCTGGGACCTGGCGATAGCAGTGACCTGGATTTCCCCCAACAGGGACTCAATCTCAATTAGATCCCCTTGGATGGCCCCGGTTTTGGCCAGCTGATCAGCTAAGTCATTTCCAGTTTTGTCTGGTCCCTCTACTTTGGAATGACCCTTGATCTTTTTCCAATAGATGGTCATCTCATTCGAGGTGACCAGATCGTCAATGTTTCGGATCAACTTCCCATGTTTCAAGGGTTTGTTGTTAGCACATAACATGCCTCTGGTTTTCCAATTAACCAGGTGCTCCACGAACCCGTTCCGGACATAATCCGAATCTGTGATTATGACCAGTTCGTGGAGTTGATGTTGGACAGCAGTGAGGATGGCTTGATGCACAGCCATCAATTCTGCCACCTGACTACTTCGGGGACCAATTTTGTATCCAGCGGAGGGTTCTGGGAACTCATTCACCCATGCATTCCCTACGCCGGCCACCAGTTCTTTCTCCCCGTTGTTGTCAACATGGTAATAGCATCCATCCACATAGACAGTGGCCATTCCCTCACACTTGTCTTCTTCAAAGACTTTGTGTGGGGAATTAAGGTATGCCTCCATGTTGTCCTTGATTTTTAGACTTTCGTCCTCGAGACAGTTTTCTCTGGCACAATCATGCAAGTCAGCCAGACCTTGCGCGAGGGGACTCTTCTTGTTTTGGCCATATCTGACCTCCACAGGAAAGCCTTGCATTGACAGAATCCAGGAAGTAATTCGGGAATTACTCACATTTCCGGCCCGGATTCTGTCACTTTGGAGATATTGCAGAGGCTGGTGTGGAGTCTCCACTATGATGTGTTCCCCCTGGATAAACGGGTGGTAATTCTTCAATGCCCACACCGTTGCCAGGAGTGCCTTCTCACAATCGTTGAATTTTTCCTCCACAGAGGATAAAGTTTTGCTCGCATAGGAGATTACTTTATTGACCTTGTCATGCTTTTGGTATAATACCGCCGTCAAGCACGTATTAGAGAACCCAGTCTCCAGGAAGAACTCCTTGTTTCTGACAGGGTAAGCTAGGCAAGGCGCTTGTGAGAGGCTTCTCTTTAGTTGTTTTACCGCCTCGGCTTGTTCTGGACCCCATTCCCACTTGACCCCCCCTTCAGGAGATGAATCAGGGGTCTGGTGATCTCTGCGTAGCCCTCAATGAACTTTCTGCTGTAATTAGTCAGTCCAAGGAGGCTCCTTAGTTCCCGCAGAGTTGTGGGGTCTTTCAGTTTCTGAAGTGCTTCCACTTTCTTTTCCTGGGGACAGAGACCCTGAGGAGTAATCTCATGTCCCAAGAAATTAACACGGGTTCTACACCACTGTGCTTTCTGAAAGGAAAGTTTTGCTCCGGCGGCGCTCAACTGGGTCAGAACATAATGGATCTCCGCTATGTGTTCCTCCACAGATGAACTTTTGATGAGGACATCATCTACATAAGCCAGGTTACCCCTCGCACCCAGGTCGGGCATGGCCTTATGTAGGAAAATGTTGAATTCATTGCCGGAGGTGAGGTATCCGAAGGGAGTCCGGGTCCATGTATACTGCTGGCCCCCAAAGGTAAAAGCCAGCTTGTATTGGTCCTCCCTACTGACCGGCACGGTCCAGTATCCATTGGTCAGGTCTATTGCAGTGAATACCTGTGACCCCTGAATCTGGGCCAGCCCTTGTTCAATGTAGGGAAGAGGCCATCGGGAAGTATGGACCCGTTTGTTGAGCTCCCTAAGGTCAGCGCAGAGTCTCCACAATAATCCGGTGCTGTGGACGGGACGGATTATTCCCCTGGACTCAAGGTTCTTAATTATTTCAGTAAGGGACTCCATTGATGCGAGAGGCAAGCGATATTGCTTCACAAACACTGGAGTCATGCCAGGGTCCGTGGGGATTGTTGTTGTGTGGATGTCGGTGCGACCACAGTCATATGAGTCTACCGCAAAGAGATCTTGGAAATCCAAGAAGACTTGTTTCAACTTTTGCTTCTGTTCCAGAGTCACACAGGCATCAGCTAGGTTGACTCTCTCTTCCACCATCTGCCTGAAGCCTGGAAAGACTTCTGGTTTGGCTATCTCAGCGGCCTCCTCCAGTTGGGTGGAGAAGTCCCTGGTCAGAGTGCTGATTTGGACTGGAGGCTTCAGGTGGGAAAGGCAGCCCTCATGGACCTGGAAAATCACCTCATCCCTCCTGAAGTCACAAGTCACATCTTCCTTACCATAAGGGCAAGAAGTGTACACCAGGAAGTTCCCCCCACGGCGGGTAAAAATCCTGTCTGGTGTTGTATTGTCCTCACTGTCACTGTCAAAACAGTCCTTGGGGATTGGTCCTAACAGTTCATTTCCTAAATCGATGGAAAAATGTCGGTCATCAACCGCCATTCCAATAATGGTGTCTGCGGCTAGAGTAATACTCTTTAAGTCGCTGTTATCCACCTCTATTAGAATGGTGCCATGTTCTATGTTGACTAATGGAGTTGGGTTTACCCCCAACCCTTGCTGTTGGAGAGAAGCATTTAGGTGTATATAAGCATCAGGGTTTTTCAAATGTTGTCCTCTTTTAACTTTCACTTCCAGGGAGAATTGTCAGGTCCTTTCTGGGATGGTGACTTCCTCTTTGATCTGAATCTCAACTGCATAAGGTAGCAATTGAGCTGACCTTAATGCTTTTTCTGGATCATCAAAGCCCATGGGATTATCCGCTAATCGGGACCAAGCTTTGAAGTTTATTAGGTCCAAACTAATGGCAAAGCTATTGAGAATGTCACTGCCTAAGTAAAAAGCGGCAGTGACGTCTCGCACGACCCAACAATTGTGGACTATGCTCTTGTTGCCAATGGAGATTTTGAGCATACACCTGCTTGGCAGGAGATGTTTGGAATTGGGTGCTTCCAGGTCCATTTCCCATTTGTCTATCAGTTTGAATGTGGGAATGGCTGGATCTTTTGGGAGTTGGCGGAACATGGCTTCGCTGATGAAGCTCTTACCGTTGTTCACACACACTCGAGCGAGAACAGAGTCCTTCCCATCATTTAACTGAACAGGGATGAACAACTGCTCTCCAATTTGCTGAATATCAGCCAGGCTCTGAGCTGATTTCACATCTTTCGGGACTATAGGAGTGGGAGTTTCTGATTGTGGATTAGTAAAGAATTTCAGGGTGTTTCCTTCCAGTGTGGAATACCACCTTAAACTGGAAGGGAGGTTGATTTTCAGAAATAGAGAGGACCCCCCATCACCAGTCTGTTGTCCTACTGCTATTACTGTCACGTCTGGAATTTGGTTATTCTGGAAGTGGAATTCTACTTGGTCAGATTTTTGTTCAACCATGTGGCATGTGCCGTTTAAACTAACATGGTTGACACTCTGTTTTAATTTTATGGGTCGGCTAGTCTGGGTCCAGAGCACCTTGTTTACGCAATCTATTAGGGGTGACAACCTTCTCAGGAGGTCATTCCCTAGTAAACAAGGGGTGCCCTCTGGAGTCACAACTATGACCGGGTGTTTCAACTTGTGTCGCCCAATTTTAATGTCCAAGTCTGCAGTCCCCTCAACGGGAATTTCCTTCCCGTCAAAGTTCTGCAGTTGTCCAGGAAGAGAGGTGAGAGGAATACGGTAATTCTCCCCCCTTCCTGCATTTAGTTCCTCAAAGGCCCTTTTGGACAGAAGGGTAGCTTGGGATCCAGTGTCCACCAGTGCCAAAATTGTACCCCGCCCCTGTACTTGTACCGGGGCATAGTATCTTCCCTCCTTCTCCTCAAGGGGGCACAGATAATGCACATTTTTGGACAACTGGTGGGCTAACTTTCTGGTTTTAGACATTGCTAGAGAAGAAATTTGGGCAGAATTCTGTGGAGAGCCTTGGGAATCTGAAAGAAAAAGTTGGCAACTGGAGATCAGAGCCATTGTGGGTTCCCCTGGTTCCGGTTCTGGGCTGTCCCCCCCCTTTTTGGAGGCAGTCATCAGGATGGGTTTGAACCAGGGGATTTTGGTATTGTGGGTTCTGGGATGAGATGATGGGCGGCGGAAGCTCAGTCTCCATATCTCCCCAGTCTGAATTGGCATCCCTTGGGACCCATTTTTCCTTGGGAGGAGTTCCCCCATCTCTGAAGGAGAAGGTCCTTTCCCCAGGATCCTCTGAGGACCCCTCTCCCTCAAATTGGAAGACCTGTACCTCCTCCTCAAACTGAGTCTGTTTGGGTCTTTTGTTTCTCCTACCCCCCCTCTGCTCCTTGGGAGGCAGGCTTTCAGGGGCAGGAGATTTTGTTTCCGGTTCCTGGTTTTCCAGGGGCTGTTTACAAGTTGGGAAGGAAGCTTCCTCCAAGGCTTTACACCCCCCTTCCCCTTGTGCCTCCTCCCTAGGAACCGGTGTGTTATCGGGGTGCTGCCCCCGTCATTGTTCTGGAGTACCAGGTCCAGAGTTTGGGGCATTCTGCGGTGGCACGCTCATCTGAGGGTTCTGTTGAGCCCTCAGTATGTGACCCAGATCCCGTGCCATATTTTGGACCTGGCGCTCTAACTGGGAAACCCGCTCAGGCTGATACGGGGCTCTATTTTCTCCCCTGGGCTGATCCCGGGAAGGGTAGCTATCCCTTCTCTGGTAGTACCCCTGGTTGGGAAGATTTTTGTACCCCTCCGCCCTTGACCTCCCCTCTCCCGGATTAGGTTGTCTGGGCTCAGGGAATTGGGGAAAGAAGGATGGATGATTTTGGGGCTGGAAATTGGGTGGATACCTGGGGAAAAAGTTCTGCCCAGGATTTGGAGAATTTCTACCCTCCTGTGGGAAGTTGGGAGGGAAGTTCCCTGGGTTAGGTGCTTGGCCGGATCCCCCCCTTGCGCTGGAGGAGTCCACACATAACCCAGGATTGGTCGGTTTCCCATATAGCGGGGACTTACATAGTCAGGGGAGCGGGGGACCCCATTTGTGGGACTACCTCCTCGACTCCCTGTCTGTGACTGGCCCGAGGGATTTATGGGCTTAGGATTATTAGGTGCAGGTAGGTTTTTAGGCCCCCCCATCTCCAAGTCTAAAACGGTGGCAACCTTTACCTCTGCCACCTTGGCAGCAGCAGGGGTGCTGTTGGTTTTGGGGTTTTTCGGCGCATTATTTTTATTTTCGATAGGCTTCTGTACCTCATAGATCCGGGTAGCCTGTTCAATGACCCAGTCTAAAGATCTTTTCTCATGAAAATCTCTCACGAGCTGGGTCATTATATATTTGGGCAAGGCATGGAAAAATGTATTGACAAATTCTCTGCTGTCTGTGCGCACCCTGCTGGTGGTCTGCGCAAAGGCACGTTTCAGTTCTTGCACGAATTCTTGTGGGGCCTGATCCTCCCCACATTGCAAATTGTAGGCTGCCTTGCGAGCCTCTTGAGGATTTCTGTGAACAGAAAAATGTTTCAAGATGGCCGCCTTATAGGTGGACCATCTTAAATGATTTTGGTCCTCCAGCCCCGCAAAGAAACTGGAGTATTCTGGGGAGAATGTCCATTTGACGTACTGGATGCAGCTACTGCTGTCCTTCAAATGGAAAGTCTCCATCATTTGCTCATAGAGCTCCAAGTGTTCCCATACGGAATACTTGGCGTTCTTATGATAAGGCGTGATAACACTCCTTATTGCCTTTATTTGCTTCAATGGGTCCTTAAGCAAGGCCCTTTTTGCCTTATTGGCCTTTTTGGTTCGGGTAGCCCTGGTCCATTCATCCTCTGACTCAGAGGCACTGCTCCCAGAGGTTCCTGTCTGATCTTCCAGGTTTTCCCAGATTCTGCGAGCCTACGAGTGGCTGGCAGAATGTGGGGACCTGGTCTCCTGTGTCCTGCGCCGTTCAGAGGAGTCTTCAGATTCCTCCTTGCTGCCAGGATTTGATGGGTACCCCCCCCCACTGACTTAACTGGGCAGAAGTTTTCAGGATGCCCTTAATGGGCCTATTCTCCTGTGGTTCCCCACTAAATTGCACTGTGCTTGGGTGCCCATACCCGGATGCCCGCCCATCCATTCCTGGGAGGTACTGGCCTATGAGCCCCATGCTTCTGGCTGGATAGTAATCTGCCATCCCTGTGGCCCGGTGCTCATGCGCGTCAGGGGACATGGGGGTGGCAGAGTCCAGGGACTGAGAGCGATAAAGGCCTCTGGTACTAGGGCTCCTGAGGTTATGCTCAGGAGTTTCCCTTTCCCAGCGAACCTGGTCTCTATCCGCCCCTGCTCCCTGTTGCAATGCAAGAGCCTGCGCCTTCAGTTCCTCAGTTAAGGCCTTACTAGACTCTATCAGTCTCTCCTGTATCGCTACCTGTTGTTGGAGCCTATCATTGTGCTGGCAGAGAGCCTCATTCTCTCTCTGCGTTTCCTGATTGGTCCTGGAGCACTGGGCCAGTCTTTGCTGCAGGAGGGTTACCTCCTAAGCTGTGACCCTATTGGCCTGCTCCTGTCTTGCCAGAGCCTCCTCCACCCTCCTGGTGTGCTCTAGCAAGTCCTGGTGTTCTTTTTGGAGGTCACCCAGTCACTGGTGGGCCAGGTGATTTTCTTCCATTTTTCTCCTTAAGTGGCAGACTTCCTGGCCTAAGGTGTCCCTTTCCTGACCAAGAGCTTGAATTTGTGACGCCAGGTCGTCCCTTTGCCTTTGGAAGGCACCAGCTTTCTGGCGCTCCTGATCAAACTCTGCCTGGGTATCCAGGTCTTTCAGGATCAGTTTATTGCTCTCCTCTTTCTCTCTGTCTAGTTGGATTTGCAGGGTGGCTACCTGCTCTGTGCATGCCCTGTTGAAATTGATCTGTTGCTCCAGCTTTTTCTGGCTCTGCAGTAGGGAGTCCAAACTGTCTTGGCGTTCCTACTGCAAAGCCAGAATTCTGGTATCCTGGTCTGTCTTTTCCTGTTGCAGTATATCCATGTCCTCTTTTATTTTAATGATATACTGCCTACTATCATTTTCTGACTCCTGGCTCCCCTGCAGCCTCTGCTCAGAAGAGACCAGGTCAGATTGGACCTTCTCTAACGCCATCTGTCGCTTGTTCGCCAGATCTTGGCTTTCCGTACATTTATCCTGCATGTCTCCCATATATAGGTACAGGTATGCTGCTATCCTAACCATCTTGTCTTGTTCATCCTTAGCTTTAGGAGCCATGTATAGTTCACTCAGGGCCACATGTAGGGGACCCTGATCTCCCCATATATCTGACCCTGTTTCAGTGACCTGTTGCGTGATGGCCTACAACCAGACCATGCGGTCCTGGTGAGTCCACTCACCTCTCACAAATAACTTATGTAAGAAGTGCTCTCTGGCTATTTTCATGTCTACTAAGGTCGTCATTCTAGAGATTGGTCTCTGTCCTGACTTACAGAAATTAGTATTTTATTTTTGCAAAACAGACCTTTTTCTTAGAGCGTTCCTTTGAGGAGTGCTTTACAGCGTAAAACACAGCGTGGTAATCCGACCGGATATGTGTATCTGGTCAGCTGGCACACTGTATTAATCTGCACAAGTGATAGATCTAACCCAAACGTCCGGCCCGAGCCCCCACTTTGTAAGAGGATTCAATTCAACACTACAGCTAAGTCAATGCCTAGTCTGGGATACTGAATGAAACCCTTATTGATATATCTTTACGTCCAGTTCATGCGTTCTGGATGACTACGCCTATATAACACCCCTCTCCTGGAATCCCCCTGACCCCACTGAGCCACGAAGTAGTTCTGTTTTGCAAGTTGAAACGGTTTATTTGATAATTTAAACAATATATATATATATATATCACACTTTATAATAAATTAATAATTGAATATCACACTTAATCTGAGCAGTAATCAATAATGGATAGTCCGGCACTAGCACACTTCTTTATAATCAATTATGAGTGGTTATAGGATGGATACGATAGCAACAATACTTTTATGGTTTCAAATGGATGCAATGTGGAATGAAATGCAGTACAGAAATTAACTTGATAGGATTTCAGCAAAAGACAATGTAATCACTTTCTTGGACAATTCACCCCCCCTTTTATGCACTGTAAGGAGATGAAGATGACACAGTTCTTAGGAATGCAATCAAATAGAATTCAGTTCAATTCCCCCCCAGCAGCTTATACAACAGATAGGAGTTTTGAAACACAGGCAAAAATGCTTTGAATATGGTGACAATGCAGTGAGAAATATGCTGAAAATGGTTTTAATTCCCTTTAGGAGGTTCACGGTGAGTGAAATATACTTGGGATGAGTTCAGGCTCACTTTAGCAAGGATCTAGGAGTAACTAGCAGGTTAAACGAATTTTTGGCAAAGGAAAGCAATGAAGCTGCTGTTTTCACACGTGGCTGGATTTTTAACCAAATCGCAAATCGTGGTAAAATTCGCGAGTGCGAGAATCGTGATTACGGAGAAAGTATAAGGAGTAGGAAGTCGGTTCTAGGCTTGTTGAAAAGGTGAGATTCTAAGCTTTCAGAGGGAAGTTAAACCAAGTTCCTAGCCCAAACGGTTCCAGAGATACGAACGATTAAATAAAGGTAGTTTTTCGGATTTGAAATTTGAAAAGTTCAAAGCGACAGGTTACAGCTTGCAGATAGAAAATGACAGGTGACAGCTTTGCAAATGACAGGTGACAACTAGGAGGCAGTTCTACTTAGATTAAAATAGTTTGGATTATATTATTTTAACTAAGAGATTGGTTCTGCACAGTTCTGCTAGGTACTCACAATATCTTTAGAAATAGGCCTCGCCACGGATCTGGTCAACAGGTTTTGGACTGGACTCCGGTTCAGCTCTCTGGTTCTGCGAACAGCGGTCTGGGTCAGCTCTGCTCTGCTGGTCTAGCCTCTCTGGATTCTGGATACTGCTCTGCTTTCTAAGTACTGCTACAGGTTCTGGAGATTGATGGATTTGAAGTCTGGATCTCTGGATGTTGTATGGTCCGGCAGCATGCTCCGCAGCAAATGGAATTGAATGTCCCTATCTGTCCTGACTGTCTGCTTTTATGTGTTTTGAAAGTGGGTGTAGAGGCTAGCTTTCTAGGCCCTACCCCTCTCCACTTGTCATTGGCCACTTCCTCCTCTTCCCCTTGCTTGGGGGAATGAAATGAAGTGTCATCATGATGAGGTCTGTTTATGATACAGAGAACCCACCCCGGTCAACTTTACACACAATCTATATCTGATCCAAATACATACTTCCCCGATAGACAGTTGTTTGGCATTGCATACACACATCATGCATTTACTGATGGTAGCCCATGTTCCAATTCTGTCGTATCTAGGAGCTTGAGTTCAAAAATGGCAACATATTTCACTTTTTGTTCGGGTTACCAATATTGGATTTGTCCCCGCATTTACACAAATGTTCGCAAAGCATGTGGGCATTAGGTGGTGGAGTGTCAGATTTTTAACATACATACATTTAGAGTAATATCCTCTTTTCCGCTAAAACCCCCCTGAACATACCACCGGGTCCTACCACGTCTTCAAATGTGCACAGAAAAATCACAAGAATAATGATATCACTTATAAAATTTTCACAAGTCCGCTCTATGAATGATCCATCTTTTTAGATTTATGTTCTGGCCCCAAAGGGGTGTGGTTTCCCCCAGCACAAGGTTGAATTTCTGGTTTTTCCAGTTCTGCCAGGCCAGCTTGCTCTCACAGGCAGTGCTCCTCCACTTTCCTTCCAGGAGGAAGCCACTTTTACGACCCCCATAATAAAACATTTGCCTGAGTCAGGACAGGGCTTTGTTCAATTTCCTGCAGAGCCCAGGTAATTCAATCAGAGAAGTGTCATATCCCTTTTGATGGGAACAGCAAAAGGCAGCTAGGCCTGGGAACACAGCTGTTGTGCAAGTCTCAACTCCTGTCAGGGGTAGCTGGTGGGCAGAATTCAGTTTCATTAAGCCAGGTTTCAGATAAAATGTCACTTTTTGTTCCCCAGTTTAAGTCAAGACAATTTTTACATATGCAGCTAGAATGCTGATTCTAAGTTCAAAACTATGACATTTCAACAGTGACAAACTATGTGACACTCAAAAGTAGGTCACTCAGTTAATTTAAACATTTTCGATTTTTGGTAGTTTTAAATCCAGTTTCTGTTAGACTGCTGCAGACCTGCAGAGCTCAGCCAGTCTTGTTATGAACATTCAAGTCACTTCAGAATATAACTTTACATTGTATCCACCTCTCAGTAAGTCTTTCTTTGGCCTGCTTTGGGTTCATTTATTCAGTTTTACACAAAAGTCTGGTGGTTTTAAAACGCCGGCTTTCTGATAGTGGTGAGTACTGGTAATGCAACCATTTTGGGGATTTAAGAAAATGAATTCCCCACAGTTCTAGGTTGCTTTTGGCAATCAGCATTGCCATTCCCAATGGTTTCAGGCTACTGTGTGGGTAGTCCAATGGTGGTTTTAGGCAGTGCCCTTCTGTGCCCATAACATCGGCAAAAATGGGTGGCAGCCTATTCTTCATGCATTTCCATTGGGCATTTTCTGGAAAGCTCTGGCTATCATGATGTTTTCAATGCCAGTACTGCACAGTTTTTGTGGTAGGGCTTGGATGCATGGGTAAAAACATCCCACAGCACCAAAAGGTCATTGTTGGCTGAATTAGATATATGCATGTAGTATTTGAATGTGATATAACATTCCAAGAGTACTAAGATTAAACCAATCGACTTATATTATAGAGTTTGGTGTTTTTCTGAGAAGTGGTTGGCACTGGGCTCACAACTGTGGGGGAGACAAACTTGTATCCCCTATTTACAGGTTGGGAATCCAAGGGATATGTATGGAATGGGATGCATAGAAAGTGCCGTATGGGGTAAAACACATAATTACTCCATGAAGTAATTGCTATAATCTATACTATACATATCCCATTTGGAACACCACGAGTTTATGGGTTGGGATCAAATGGAATATTTATGGCATGGGGTCTATAGAGAGAATTGAATAGTGTAAATGACCCATATTTACCTCATGCAGTATTTTCTACATATCAAATGCTGTACATAGCCCATGTTATCCCAACCTGTAGGTAAGTGATATTTTGAAAAAAGGAGGAATTCCAAATATCACCCCACCATGCCGTAATGTAGTCCTAGAAACCTGGACAATTGTGCCATCTAATTTCACTCTTGCCTTTCTCCCAAATGTCCATAATCTCACCTTTAATATAGGTATTTTAACAAAGGATGGAAACTTTCCCAAAAGTACATGTAAGGATATCAGTCCTATGCAACCAACATTGTCTGTTGCCTGCATTTAAATGTGACATCTGGGGTCCTCTTCAGATACTGAGCATTTTGACTTCATGTTAAACCACAAAGAATGTTAGAAAATTAAAGGACATGCCTTGCAGATGGCTCAAAATCTTTTATTCGTACATATTTTCCTTCAAAATAACTCGATGATGTCCCAAAACTGACGAGTGCTTGAGTCCTTAAGTGTACATAATCAGTAATACAGGGAAGGAAGTGGAATGACAGTGAGAAGAAAACACATGTATTTACACGTATCTGTTACATGTATTGTTATTAATCTGATTTACTTTTCTTTCAGTGTATTATGGCTTGAAGCTGGTCATAAATCAAATGCCTTTTTAAGCTAATTTTGTTTGTAGAATTACACTCTTTAATATGTATATATTTGATAATACACATCCCACCAATGGCATTCATGAAAAATGTACATCTTGTATTTGCAGAAAATATTCTCTTAAGAATAAAGTTCTTGTAAGGCGTGTGTTTCAAAGCATTAATATAATATAGTACTCGGGCAATATATACGAAATATGGTCAAGCCTTTTTTTGTTTATAAATATACAACGAACATTGATAAATCACCGTTCTTAAAATAATAGTTTTCAATGCAAATCGGACAAATCACAATATCTGTTCCTTTCAGTCAAATTGCTTTTTGGGAAAAGTAAAAAATGTAGGAGTTAAATATATATCCTGCGGTAGACGGAGGAAGCCACGGGAACATGAGAAAATAAGTGTTATCACTTTTGGCAAAGTCATTTATCAATCAGTGTTTTGAACTTTGACAAGTTGTAATTTGATAGGCACTGACCCGGTTGACAGGAAGTTACAATGACACATGATGCAAACTCATTTATCAACGAGAGGCTGTGCTGGCCTTCTTACCTTTCCCAATATTGCAGCTCATATGTTCGTACTGTGGGTTGTGAGAAGCCGCAAAGGGCAAAACCTATGGCATTAGGCCTACAGCCGCTGCCACGAGCAAATGGTGGGCCTGATTTAAAAACGCGTTTTTATAGCAACATTCCATTGAAAAAGGTTGTCTAAATCAGGTTTGTTAACTCTTTATTAGCAGATTGTAATACTAACTTGCATTTTAAAAATCAATACAAAAACAATGCTAAAACAAACCTTAAACGTAAAAACGGCTTCTTGCTGTAAATAAAGACTAATTACGTGGTCTCTACATACAATGCAATGTAATACACAGTTGTCCGCTATGCACTGCTCATTACAGAAGACAAATTACAAATGCACAGCATCTAATCAAAGGCATTTCCTATTGTCATTCAAAAGTACACAGGAAACTTCAAATACTGCAGACCTAGCCCCAATGGATCACTTCGACAGAAAGACAATACTTCAAACGCTGCATCTGGACTATACGGTGTTTCCTACATAGAGAAACAGGGTCCGTTTCACAATTACGGCACAGTCGAACTGGCAAACGCTCTGTGAATAAGGCCAGGGGAGGTCCAGTTAAAAAAACGTATATAGAAATGTTGTGATAGCAAATATGCACTTTGGAAACACCGCGCAAGTGTTCGTGTGTGTATTCATTTTTTGTGCGAATTTACATTACACGTATTTCCAATTTTAAGGCACATTCGAATCAAGTGATTTAGCTAGAATGACGAATGTTTGCCGAAAGGTGGATTAGAACCCGGGTCCCCAAGTTCTATCCATTTACTTAGCAAGCATAATTATGCATTCATTGGAGTCACTATTGTAAAACTCGGGCGCTAATTGTGTTTTAAATATTTTACTTGAAGCCAGTATTGATTTTTGTAACTGAAAGTGTCCTAATGTATGTTGGTCTCTCAGATTTCTGAAAGCACAGCACATTTGTGGCATGCAATAAGCCCCCTTCTGCCCAAAGAGTGTTTAAAGATGGGATGCGCCGTGGAATCTGTTTGTTTGCAGCAGCTGATCTGACTAAACTTTGATGTGCAGTCACTTTCTGACGTTTGTGTATTTCAGCAGTGAACAATGTAAACTCGTTTTCGGAGCACTTGGATTGCTCGCGCGGAGCAGAGACCGTGGCAAGTGACAGCGCAGTGCACTCTATCCCCTAATCGGGGAGATACGCTTCAAGCGTATTTACACGACATAATGAAAACAGCTGTTAGATACCTTAAAACTAGAGCGTGTTTTCTTATTAATCCGCTAGCCCATGCACATTACACTATAATTCTTCCCTCACTCAAGTTGCCTTTAATGACGCAGCCATAAAACGGAGAGGGATGAAAGTAATGGAATCGTAGACTGTAATGCCTCGATTGTTCTACAGTGTCTTACTTTTTGCCAAAATAAACCACAATTAGGTCCATATGGTGTTTTGAAGTTTTCAAGCAATGACCCTAATAAAAAGTAATGAATTTCTGACAAAGGAAAAGCACGGTGCTTTCTTAAGCATTTATCTCTGTTATTGATCTAGACGTGATGGGGGGCTGATATTTCCATAGCAGGGGGATAGTCACTCCTCACTTCAGCAATCCCTCTAGGTCTGGAGTTGAGGGAATGAGGCACCGAGTGGGTGACTCGTCGCTAAACCCGCGAGCGATGAATACCGGGGTTTTAATGGCATCCTGGAGGAGGCCGTTTCACAATACCAAGCAGAATGTTGCCACAGCGTTTCCCTGGAACAGCTCAAATGGATCATGTCGCCGATCCTACACACATTTGACAACACGATGGTCTGGTTCAGACTAGTGTCTTTTCGAGCAATTGACATACTGCCGGGTCGGGCAAGTACAACCGAAATAATATGATGTACACCGCGTTTTTCTATGGGTCTTTACCATTGAGAAACCTTTCTGTAAAACCTGCCCCATACATTCAAAATTGCGCGGGAGAAGCAACCGTTTTCTACGTTCTGCTCAGTTTAAATTCTGGTGATGTAAGGCATTTTGAGGAGGTGATTACATGTGAACGGCGTCTCTCCCAGTGCATCTGCATTTAGAAGAATGAGGCGACATTGATAAAGTGAAGCAGAAATGGCGGGCACAACATTAGGAGCCGAACCCCGTCGTCATTATGCGAGAGGGAGAATTCCTAGTAGCACTTACATTGAAATGTACATATAGAGAAATGCTACCTGCCAGGGGCTATCAGACGCATTAAAGGAGCCTTGTCAAATGAAGACATCAAAGGAGAAGCAGTCAGACTGTAACCAACATTCACTGGGACTCAGGGTGCCCCACCAAAATGTTTCTGCTGCTTTAGTGCTCCCGGAGGCCCACCCTAGGTTTCCTCATCCTTCAGCTACCAAAACAAAAAACTGTAATGAAAATGTCATCTTTTTTTTTAATCTAGGAGTCTGATTTAGCAGAAGGCGTGTAATTTGATGACGGCTAGAAGATAATGGGCCTCATTACGACCCTGCCGGTCCGGAAAGAACGGTGGTGGAAAATCCGCCACCACCGTCCTTTCCGGACCGGCTGAATTAGAGGCCTGCAGGCGGCAGGTGTCACTCCCGCCAGGTCTGACCTGGCGGGCTTAACACCACCCGCCTGCAGGCGAACATGGAAACACCGGCTCTGTCACAGACAGAGCCGGTGTTTCCATGGTCCCCATCCCCATGGAGTCCTATCGGACTCCATGGGAATGGGGATTTACCGATTTCTGCCTCCGGAATTGCCGGATCACCGGGGTTGTAATGCCCCGGTGATTCCGGAAATCACGGAGGCGGAATGATAGTACGAATCCGGCAGTAACCTGCCGGAATTTCCAGCACGGTTACCGCCGGACTCGTAATGAGGCCCCATGCAATCCTAACACTGTCAAACTAGTCACATTGAAACACAGAACAGTGTGAAAGGCACACAGGGCTGATTTACAAACGTTTTTCAATTGGTTTGCATCATTGTAGAACGCTTGTGTAAATCACTCCCTGAAAGGGAAGAGGAAGAATACATGGGTGACCACTTTACTCACTGCCCGTGCTTCTCCCCTTCATGGTATGCAGTCTGTCTACTCCACAAATGCTTATGCTTTTCCTCTCGTAAACTAATGGTGAGTTTAAAATATTAGATTCATAAAGAATTACATTTGAGGATTCAGAGTTACTTAAGCATCGGCCCCTGGGAGGGGCTGGGTGGGGGGCTATGACGGCCAGCAGCTGCACAGATGCACAACTTAAGTGAACAGGGTCTGAAAATCAAAAATGTCTAATCATCCCTATTTTTGGTATCAGGTAATAATATCCCCATATATATGGTCGCCGTAAATAATATCGCCGGGAAAATGTTGTGGTGCTATTATTTGGGTGACCATATATATGGGGACAGGGGCAGAAAAAAAATAAATAATAATAAAATAAAAAAGTTTGGGGGTTGCAGGGGTGTCCCCCGCATGTTCCATGCAATAATGTCGCCACAAAAAACGGCCATTTTTCGGCAATATTTTTGCATGGCGAGATTTTTGTGGCGACATTATTACATGGAACCCTATTTTTCTGTCTAACTACCCAAAGCCGGGCATTTAAGTGAGGGGGGTCTGAAAAACACATGTCTAAACTGTCCCCACTCCCTTGACCTGGCCTTTGAATGGGAGGGTGCTGCATTTAATTGATGCTTGAGTTTTTGGGGCTGGCTGGAGAGTGCTTGCAAAAGTGAGACCTCATGTATCCAACACTGTAAACCAAACTGCTAGCCTTTTTAAGCACGCAGGAACATCAACATTGCACAGCACTGCCTATATAAATTGAGTTTGTTCATTGACCAGTGTTGATTATTCCATGAATTGAAATAAGTCTGTATACAGTAAAGTATTGTAATTTGTGTTTTCCAGACCAACTTAAGTGATTTATTTATGTAAAAAGAAGTTTCGTTTTGAGCCACAGCGAAGGTGGCATGTGTAGTTTTAGTGCAATCTCCATTACCCATAATTTAAATAAATATAAATATATTTTCTGTACACCGGCCTTATTCTTGGCTCAATGGTGGCACAGGGGGAGGGATCCAAGTGGCATGGCATGAGTTTGAAATAGGGCTGAACAAAGAATCCATTAAACAGTTTGTTGTGTGACACCTTGATTGGGGAGGGAAGGCACTCCCTGTGTCGAGGGTAGACTCTCAATAAATTCCACATTCTCTTGCCAGAAGGTCGAGGGCAGTTGTATTGCCTGTTACCTTTCTTCTGTATTTCCAGAATATGTTGGATAGTTTTAATAGCAGCAAATGCACCAGTGGCAGCACTTCACTAGGTGATGTAGTAGGGAGCCTAACCCACATGGTGGCCTCTTCAAAAGGCTGCAGTAAAGAAAACCTTTTTTCCAACATTTACCAATGTGCAGTTGTTAGGAAGGGACCAACTAGGTGTTCCATCACTGTTTTAGCAATATTCTTAAAAGCGTTTCAGCATATGCGGGGATGTAGTACACAGAGATGACATTCTGGTTGTCACATTGTTGGAAGGGAGGTGATGGAATGACATCAAATTTTCTCATATTTTTCAGACACTTTACAAGTGAGTATAGTGAGTGCAAATATTCTTGGCCACACTTGCAATCTCTTGAAGTGGCCTATGAAATTCAGTACAACAAGATGTAGGACAAGGAAAAAGCTGGGCAGGTGCACAATTACTCCTATTATCAGGGCAGTATGACAGGGTCAGGATCAGGGTCATGACTCTGTCAAGGTGGATAGGGACCCCTACCATCCTTGAGCAGGAAGATTACCTGGACAAAAGCCAGAGCCAGCCTTGCCATAGATGCAGGGAGTTGGAGTTGGAGGGAACCCAACCCTGAAACCTCTCCATGTGCCATGAATGTCATTAATGAACTCACTCTTTGTCACGTGATGCCTCCCCACACCTGGTCTGTTCAGTGTTCTCTCTTGTCTTTTTCTGAACTACAGCTCCCAGAGTGCACCTTTGTGGCACAGCGAAAACCCAAATCAGAGCCTGTGAAAGGGAATCAAGAACAGACAGAAAATGAACTTGCTTTGATTGTGTCAAACAGAGATGAGACACCAAAAAACTGATCTACCAACTTCAGGCATAACCCAGGTGAATGTTTGAGCAGAAGAAAATGAACTAGAGTGAGAACAGACTGCAGGGGCGTAGGGGAGACACCCAAATCTGAAACCAAACTCACAAGAACAGTAGGAAAATCACAAGAAAACTGCAGAAAAAAACATGTTCTAAAAGGAAAAGGGGCACACACTTTTTCTTGTGTGACCCAGCTCCTGGGAACGGAACAGCTTTTGATGATGGCCCTCTAGAGGCAAGTCAGTACTGTACCCAATGGAAGAGTGATTGAAGACCAAACTCTCGGGACCAAAGTATAGAAGGAGACACAATGAGAGTCAGTGTTGCCGGGGTGAAGTTAGGAGGTTGACTGAGAGATGAGGTTGAGTTGGAACAGAGTGCAGGTGAGGTATTTGTTTGAGAACATGCTAGCAGTTTAATGTAGTGAAGTGTGAAAGGGGGTGTAAAAGGTGATTAAGAGACAGAGAGAAAAGAAATATAGAACGGTGGACACAAGTAGGTAGATTACAGAGAGAGAGAGAGTGTCTGGTTGGATTGTTCAGAGAGAGGGCAAGGTGGTATTGGGAGTAGTGGTGAGTGTGGAGTGAAATAGGAAGGGTGTGTAGGTAGCAGCATGAAATGGGTGAAAAGAATGTGGTAAGTTCAAGGTACATACATGTAGGAAGGGGTTTGTGTGTAGGAGTGTGGTGAGTAGAAAGGTGCAGAGGATGGGGTGGTGAGTGGTAATCCGAGTAGAGCAGTGAGGGCAGAAGAGAGAGAAGGGTGAAGGGAGAGGAAAGTATAGAGGTGAGAAAAGAGAGAGTGTAACACTGGTGAAAGAGAAAAGAGAGACATAGAGTGGGAAGATGAATGGAGGGTGTGAGACAGCACAGGAAATTAATATCAAGAGTAGAATGGAGCAAGTAGTAACATCAGGGAGATCAGTGAAATTGACCAACTGGGTGTGATACTGAACTAGAGCATCTCATATTATCACTTTCCCCCATCAATCAGTATTGACAAACCTGGGGGCCGTTATGCTACGGGCTCTATAGAACATCCCCAGAGGGAGCCAGATAGTTAAGGCTGTTGTGTTGTAGGTGTTATTACTATTCTCTAATTGCAAACCTGTGGAATAGGGAATGCTGGGCTACAGAGGTGGGCAATCCTGTGGCAGAAAGAGAGAGGGGCTCCCCATAGAGTACCCACTCCCTCTGAATAACACTGTAACATGTGCTCAAATTAACATTGAAATAGGCATCTGCTTATGTCACTACTCAACAATCTGCAATGCAGAAGTTGTTTAAAAGAATGAAAACCCTTGAACTCTCCTGGAGACTCAATGAATTCCTGAGGACATCTGTGACAGCAGCTACAACGTTTGGCTCTTTATTAGCTGCCACATGCCTAATTTGTAAACCATTGTGAATTAGCCAATGTGCCACAACAGCCTCAATATTCACTCGGGGATAAACACCCCACAATCGTTTCTTTTCAAACCTTTCGAGACAAAATGAGGCATTTTGGTGATCAGCATTCTCTGACTGCTTTTTATGGACTGCTGATGACTGGCATGGGCTAAGGTAATGCAGTGGCAGGTGATGGCCATGAGGTTGGTGCCCTCAGGAATAATACACATGTTCCTTGCCGGGTGGACTTGCTTAATCACACAATTGGCCAGTGCCATTGCTACAGTTTTCAGGGTGGGAACTTGTTTTGCTAGTGTGCAGTGGGAAAGACTATCTCATGTAGTCTTAAGTTCAAAGTAGTTACATCCATTTGAATGTTTGCAGGCAGTTAGAAGTGAACTAGACCCTCACAATGACACATTCTCAAGCAATCACAGGGCCATTTCCCTATTCCCCAATCGCTTTTCATTAGTGTTATCTTGATTTTGATTTTGAATATTTCTAGCGCACACCAAACAGACTTAACTGCATTTGGGCGCAGATGATAACTATCGATCAAGAATATAATGTTTACATACTGCATATGATCATTGAATGGCTATCTTATTTAAATAGGAAGGTTTTTAACATCCTTCTGAACCGTCCCAAGGTCTGGCATGCTATGATTTCCAGTGGTAGCTGATTCCAAAGTTTGGGACCAAACACGGCAAAGCTCCTGTCCCCCCTGGATACCAGTTTAGACCGAGGTACAGACATCAACAATTTATCTCTGGAATGGAGATCTCTTGTTGGATGGTAACGGCACACCCTAGCAGTGAGGTACTCCGGTGCAAGTACATTAAGGCATCTGTACACCAGGCAGGCCACTTTGAATTTGATACCGTCTTCGACCATTAGCCAATGTAGGGATCTGCGCAGGGCCAAAACAGGGTTCCTCTTCCTTAGATGTCTGATCAGCCGAATCGCCTCAATCTGGGCCTTCTGCAGTCTTGTAATCTGATTTGCTGGAATCCCAGCCATCAGACTATTACAATAGTCAAGATGTGGCTTAGTCATTGCCCCTATCACCACTGCATGGTCTTCCATTGGACCAAATGGAATAACATTCCTAAGCATATGCAGTGAGTGGTACACTGCCTTCACCTTAGCCCCTACCTGGGCCTCACTACCCAAGTTGTCCTGTCATATACACCCAAGCTTTCTTGGAATACTGAAGTTCCTCACCTTAGATCAAGAGGGGTGGCATTTGTCTTTACACTATCATTGTTCTTTCTGGCCCAAAAAGTATTAGCTCGGTCTTCGCTGCATTCAACTGCAGCTGATTAAATGCCACCCATCTCTTGATCTCCCCCATACATTGATTTATCTTCTCAAAAGTATCTTTAATATTCTCTGTTTCAATATAGATTTGGGTATCATCTGCATAGGAATGGAACCTCAACCCATGTCTCCTCAGTATAATAAGTACCAGGCGAATATACAGATTAAAAATCAGTGCAGAGAGTGATGAGCCCTGTGGCACTCCACATTTTAACCACAATATCTCAGAAAGAAAGCCACCTAAGGTCACCTGTTGGGTCCTATCTTTCAGGAAGCAGCTGAACCATTCCACAACTGGTTTTGATGCTTTCCCAACTTTTTTGATACGTTTGAGCATGATCTGATAGTCCACTGTATCGAAGGCTGCGGACAGATAACATCAACAATACTGTAGACCACCCTCTATCCGCAGCCTCCAACAGGTCATCCTGAACAGCCAATAGTGCAGTCTCCATCCCGTGTTTGGGTCGAAAGCCGGACTGGAGATTGTCCACTAATCCCTTGCTGTCCACAAAAGTCTGGAATTGAACGCATACCCCTTTCTCCAGAATTTTAGTGGGCCAGCAGAGGTTGGCCCCAAATCGGGCGGTCATTTGTTAAAACTTTTGGGTTCAAGTTAGGATTTTTCAGTAAAGCGTTCACAAGTGCTCTCTTTAGTGCACTGGGAACCCGGCCCGCCAGTAATGATTTGTTAACAAAAGCTGTTATTAAAGGGGTGATATTAGACGCCAAGCACTTAGCCATACAGGCCGTTATGGGGATTGCCAAATCATTGCCTGGCTTTAGTTGGAGTATGAGAGATTGAACAAATTCCTCTTTCGCACACTGGAAGTGGAAGCCCTCTTTCTCTTGATCATTTTCTTCTAACTCCTTCTCTTCTATGGGCTCCTTCCATTTTTCTAGGACCCTCACTTTAGCAATACTTTCTTGAATATCCACAATCATTTCTTTAAAAACAAAATTATTGAACTTGTTATCTTGAGCCTGTGTGGGACAATAGGCACCGCCATACATACTGGTTTCCTAAACCTTGACACCATAGCGAACAGCACCCTTGCTTGGTTCCCTGCCTATTCAATTTCCTTGTGTAGGAACTCTTTTTTTGCCGCAAATAGGGCTATTTTTTACAATCTTAGTACTTCTTTAGCCTTCACTGCATCACTATCCAATTTGGTGGACCTACACAATTTATTTGCCTGTCGCACCTGTTTACGCATTAGGGCCAAACTTGCAATCTTATAGTTTACTTCTCTTTCCTCAACATCTCAATAGGCTATCCTCCCATTAGAGATAAACACTCGCTCCTTTCCTTTGCTATTGTCTCCGTACAAATCTCTTTATCTTTCTTTCTTCCTCAAATGCATTAACCTTCTTTCATCCTCTCTGTTACTCTCATCCATTCTCCTATTGATGCACCCCCAAATTCTTGCATTTTCCCGTCACCTTCCCCCACTCTCTGATTGATGATCCTTCCACTCTGTGTATCCTATTGTCACCTGCCTTTGTTCTCTAGTTGATATTACTCCACTCCATATCTCTACCTCTGGCCACTTCATTACTCTTCCGTCTCCCCTGCCTCCTCTTTTGTGCTCTCAGAACAAACACATTCCTAACCTGTCTCACAACATACAAACAACTGATCACTGGGATGCAGCTTTTATGCCAGGCTAGTCCTGCCACCATGTATCATTCTTTCTCTATGTGCCTCCAGTGAGTGTGTTTTGGAGTCACATGTTTAGGGTAATGGGAATAATAAGGCTGAGATTTGAATCGACTTCAGGGGACTCACCCAAGTTTTCTGCAGAGCCACAGCCTGAGACATGAAAGCAGCTTCACACTATCTTTAGTGATCTTTCTGTGTATGTGAGGAACCGGAGGAGCATTGTGCAGCTCCTCACTCTAAGAGAATCCATGATGAGACTGTCCAATTGATGTGGCTAAATTGTGACTGTGTTTCTGAGCATGGAAGTGTTTGCTGGCCAGTTCTTGTCTCGCCTGTCTCTCTTGGTTTTTCTATTAGGGAGACTCCCTGCCATTCTGATCAATTCCAATTTGGTGTCTTGTAGGCCTTCATTGATATCCAGAGGCACAACTGCCCTGGAGATAAATCTATCTGGCATACATTACATAACTGTGGGTTAGAAGTTATGTTTCCCATGGACTGACTTAATCAGACTTTCGTTATTGGAACAAAAGTTTGTGATCCTGTGTGGAGAGACCCAGGCTTCCAACTAGAGTGTTGTATAGAAAGCATAAGTATCCTCCCCACAACAACCCACAGGTCCATCATCACACCACAGCTGGTGGCATTTGCCACCCCCAAGGCTATCACACCATGCACCTGAAAAATCAGGTAGCAAACTATGTCACATCTGTCTCATAGTCCCCCTGAGTATCTGTGGTATCGTAAAAACAGGGTGCACGAGTCTCAGATTTAAATCAAAGGCTAGGTCGTAATCCTTTACATTTTCATCACGTTCATCCATTTCCAAGGAAATTAGAGGTGACATATTTTCAGTAATCCCCTATTGTTCATCATCTGTGGTTTGCTCTATTTGATGTTGAGGAGATGTTATCCCTTCTCATGCTTCCAGATGTTAAAACAATGGATGAGCAATTCCCTTCCTCACAATGCACAAGATGCATTTGAAAAGGTGATGCTGTTCTTTGCAGATGAAGAGATCTACATCTATTAGTTGATCGGCATGCCCTGTTCACAGACATGGACACTATTTTGGCTCATATAGCAGACGAAAAAACGACGAACAAATATTTTTCACCCATGCCTGCAGCCAATGAACGCATTTGGTACTGCAGCAGATTGGCATTTGTTCATTTTATTAACCTCCACCCTCCTGTGACTTATATAGGAAAACAATATGGCACAAATGACTGCACCCATTCCAAGGCCTCTTAAAATGGTTGGCAGAGTCTTGAAGGAGTCCTTAAGAGTGAAGTGGTTGAAATGTATATATAGTGCGAAGACAACCCCATTCTCGTGTCCACTTGAAAAAACACATATAGAAACCTTGTTTGAACTCGGCTTTTAGATGTATTCAAATGCCTCACCCTTCTTGGATGATCCGAGAAGCAAAGTAGGCATGAGCGGATAAAGATGTGAAAGGTCCATAAATGCCTGTCTGACAAAACACAGACATGGACAATTCAGTGTTATTTTCTTACAGGCTTCTTTTTACCCTAAAAGAAGTGATATAGTGTCTGATTAGAAGTGGGTAATTGAAAAAATCCTTTAGACTATTGTTGTTGATACTTTTGTTTCCCCTAACTCACCTATCCATTTTGCCACCCAAAAAATCAAGCACACTAGAACATCTCATCAGCCGAACACCTATCCCTAGGACAAGGGAGTGGCTTTGGGTGAACTGAGAGGAATTTTAAAACCGTGAGTCCTTTTCTTGTTAAGAAAAATAATTAATTATATGACACTAGAAAAGATTAACTATTCTTCTTAGGCCAGTACAATACCATTCCTAGTCCTTCAACGTAAGGCATTGTAGATGGAACTGAAATATTTAGGCCTGCACAGAGATACCATTTTCTGTTATATGATCATCTTTAAAATGCAAACATGTATATAGCATCATTACTGTGGAATGATGATTTCAGAGCACATGCTCAGAGGTTGGTGATGGAGGAAGGCAAAGGAACAGGGAGTAAGAGTATTTATGAAGGGCCTCAAATCATTACAGCCATTGTTTAAGTGAACTGTGGCAGGTCATAAGAAGGACACAGACACGCTGAGGTCATTTTGCCCATATATTTATCACAGAATAAAAAGAAGGCCTATCTTTCCCTATCGTTATGGGGTGCTCTCTACCTACATTACTAACTAAGGTGATCGTCAGTCATGAATAATAGTCCAAAGGAATCAGTCTGCTATTTAAAACTAATCTACCTGACCCTACCACTAGTATAATGAACTATTATCACCACATAGCAATCTACAATTGATGGTTCATACTATGAAATGGATATTACTGTTTGATTTAATCATTCAATGTGCGATCACAATTTCCTTTTCGTGTGTCATTGTTCTTTCTCCGTTACCCAATTTCTGTGTCATAGTTTTGGCCCATGTATTATTTCATGTTAAATACACAGCCTTGATAAAGACCTTGTGAAGGTTTAAACATGTGCTGGCTGAACACCCAATCAATAAACTCTGATTAATACTCTAATTCTCCTTTGTTCAAACTTGTATTCTTTTGCAACCAGCGCAAGTTAGCCTTGGCCTCCAGTGACCTAGCTGAATACTTTGCTTCAAAAACCTCCAAAATTAGACACTCTTTCATGACCTTCCTCACACTTCCTCCTCCTACATTTTAAACTCTGCCTACTCTACCATCATGCTCTGCCTCTATCTACCACTTAAGTCACATTAATACTGAACAAGTCCCATATCTACTGATAAAGGCAAACTCCTCTTACACTCCATCAAACCCTCCTGTTCCTCAGCTATTCAAGCCTACTGCCCCTTCATTGGCCTCTCACCTCGCTGAAGTGTTCAACCTGTCCTTCGACTCTGATTTCTTTCCCTCCAATTTCACAATAACCACAGTCATCCCTCTCCTAAAAAGCATGGGGCTGATCCAAACCTACCGGCTAACTTTCACCTTGTGTCTCCCCTTCCACACTACTCTAAATGGGCTGTGTTCATCTGTCTTACCATTGTCTTAGACATCCAAAACCTTCAAGATCACCTACAATCAGATTTCCACTTCTGTCACTCCACAGAAACTGTTATCATGAATGTGCCCATCTTCATCGCCTCTGCTAAGCACTCCAACCTTTCCCCTATCCTAAATCTCCTTGACCCGTCTGCTGCCTTTGACACTGTTGATCACTCCAATCTCATTAATACTCTTTCTTCTTGGGTTTCGTGATCAGGCCTTTGCCATGATTGATTCCCACCTCCTCCTGGAGCATCAACACCTCTCAACTCACTCCTCTAACTGTTGGTGTTCCACAATGCTCTGTCTTGGGTCTGCACCTCTTTGCACTCTACACTTACACTCTGCACTGCTGCTCTTGGGGCACTTATCTCCTTCCTTGGGTTCTCGTACCAACTCTTCGCAGAAGACATCCAAATCGTCTTATATTTTCCTAAACTCTCCTCTGATCTCTCTATCAAAATTGGCAACTTTATCTCTGCCATTAAATATTGGATGGATTTGCACTCTCTTATGTTAAACTCTACAAAAAATGCTCTCTCTCATCTCTTCCTCTGCCTATCCAGTACCCACCGAAGACTCTCCCTACTCTTCTTCTGCAAGAAACCTCTGCATCATCTATGCACCTTCTCACACCTTCTCTACTTTCATCTCCAAAACTGCAACAGCAGCTTGCCTCAACTGCTAAATATTAGGAATATCAGACACCTCCTTCCTTTCAACACTGTCAAGCATCTCTTAGCCACTCTTGACATCTCTAAACTGTACTACTGTGCCAGCATCCTTTTTGTCTCCCCAACTATGATTTCTGTCCTCTCTACAAGATCATTAACTTTGCTACCAGGACTCTCTTTAAACTCCTTCACTTCACACCTACTTCCTCATACCTTCACCAGGCCAGATGGCTGATGATGCAAAACAGGACCAGATTTAAATGTCTACTCCTGGTTCACAAATCTATCAATATTAAGGCAACACTGTATCTATACCCCTCTATCCAACTCTACAAGCCTTCTGATAATCTCTGCTCTGCCTCCCCAACTACCCTGGTGGCTACTCGCTCTCCCTGTGCTTCCTTTGATGCTCTTTCTTCTTACTCCACTTGCATGTAATTCTCCTCCCCTGGACATCAGAGAAACAGTCCACATGGATTTGTTCAAAACCAAACTAAAATCCCACCTCCTCCCCTCCGAGTTACCCTCTTAACCCACATCTCATATGCTTTCTAACTAACATTTTTGCCTCGCCTCCAACATGCCTCTGTCGCACACTTTCTCTGCATCCACTCTACTATTCCCTCCATCCTGGTCACATCCCATCCATGGCCGTACTGCCTACCTACACTTAAACATTTCCAATTTTGGTTGTCTTTAATCTATGTATGTCCACTTCTGTATTGTCCCCGGTGACTGTTCCATTTACTGCCCTCGGCAACCTGTACATAATGTCCCTCAAACTCACTCCATTGTAAGAAGCTCACTGCCTCCCATCAAATCACATTTCCATCTATTGTATGTTCGATTCAGGTCAAACAAGCATTGTTTCTCCCTGTAAACAAATAAAGAAATATATATGTATTCAAGATCTCAGAAACCTTAAGGAGGCTTTCCCACAGATTCTCTGCCATGTAGACAGTGCCTGCATTGTTCACAAAGCTATCAACTGACAATAGTGGTTTACTGCTAGATGATGCCATCAGTCTTGAGTTTGAGATTCCCTGTGCCCTTGGAGAAATTGTGTTGGTTGGTGTTCTTCCTGCAACCTGTGTTCTTTCGCCAATTCATGTTGAAGGTGCTGTACTAACACATACTTGCACATTTGCACATTGTCTACTTCTTGTGATTCCTGTTGCGAGTTCTTCTCCCCTGACAAAGGAGAATGCAAAGAACACACCATTTTCTAAAAAGTGAGTACCTAAAGAAAGGCATTGAATGCTCAAAATGACCTTTAAAACCAACTACCCCTGGATTGAAGGCACAGTTCCTAACCATATTGGTCAGTTGTGCTCAATTAGGTACACCAGATGGATAACCTCACTCAGGGAACCATTATGATAGCTAACCCACTTCTCACTTGTTGACCAGCTCGAAAGGACAAACACTGATGAGCATCAGTCGATGGGACAGTGTAATATATGCTCCATCTAGGCCTCTGCTGTGAATGTTGCAGTAATGTCGGATGGGGTTTATTTATTTATTTATTTTATTGCATTTATTATACGCCCAAAATCGGTGGTATCACGACGTAGGTTACAGAAGGCTTGGATCTCTGGTTACAGTGAGAAATGTTACACATAATAAACAGAAGGAGTGGAAAACATTTTTGCTTGAAACTCTAGTTACCGTGAGAGGAGTTACACACATAATAGGCAGAAGAAGCAGTAGACATTCTGGGGTAACAAGTAAAAACATATAGGAGCTAGTGGGTAGGACAGTTACAAATGAGTGTCAGCATAATTATCTAACCTGCAAGGAGGGAAGAAATGGCAGTATGTTGCAGAACCTGGTAGTGAATATCATCTTAGACTAGTATTTATTGAAAAGCCAGGTTTTTTGGATTTTTTAAAATCTAGGGTGGGAAGACTCCTTTCTCAACGTCGCTGGGAGGGAGTTCCAAGTTTTTGGAGCTAAGACCGGAAAACTACTTCCGCCTGCCCTTGTGAGTTTGAACTGTGGGACGCGGAGTTTGGAGTTGTTATTTGATCTCAAGGCTCTTGTCGAGGTATTGGGTGTGACTGTATTGTTAAGGTAGATAGGAGCCATTTTAGCCAGGCATCTGTGTGTGATAAGAGAGTTTTGAAGAGTATTCTTGCTTTAAGAGGCAGCCAGTGCACTTCCCTTCTAATCTTGGAGATATGGTCAGATTTTTTGATGCCAAGTGCTGCTCTCAGCGTTTTATTTTGTAAGAGTTGGAGTTTCACAAGATTGGAATGTCAAGGGTTTTGACCCATGTTGAATCCTTAGACTGGGTAGATGTGGGGATGAGCTGTCGCCGCCCATTATTCTATCCTAGAACAAACTAAATCAATAGACTTGGTGAATGTGGGGATGAGCTGTCGCCATCCACATTCACGCCAGAATCCAGGGAAACTGCGCAGTTGGCACAAGACCACTCCAAAGATACAACCTTCTTGTGGGGGGTTCCACATCACCAATCTACTTTAAGGATGCCATCACAACAATGTTAAGCAAGGGTCCTATACTATCAAGCAAAAGATGACTCTATTGAAATGCAGTAATTCAAGACAGATCCCAAAAATGGATGCAATACCGGTACTACCCACCACTATCAGAAAGCCGGCGTTTTAAAACCACCAGACTTTTGTGTAAAACTGAACAGAGGAACCCAAACCAGGCCAAGGAAAGACTTGCTAAGAGGTGGATACAATGTAAAACGATATTCTGAAATGACTTGAAGGAAGTAATTATTTAATGTATATGTAAAAATTGTAAGTTTGATTTAAACTGGGAATTAAAGTGACATTTAGCTGAATTCTGCCTGACAACTACCCCCGACAGGAGAAACCTGCTCAGCCACTCTTCCCAGGCCTAGCTGCATCCTGCTTCCCCACCAAAAGGAGTTGACACCTCTCTGATTTGATTAGGGGAGGAGCACCTGCAGGAGGTTGCACAAAGCCTTTTCCTGGACTCAGGCAAATGTTATATTGGGGGGGCCGTGAAGTGGCTTCCTCTTGGGAGAAGTGGGAGGAGAAGTGCCTCTGGGAGCCACCCGAGCTGGAGGCGGGGGCAGACAGAAGCTTCCCCCATGTGCTTTGGAACCTAAACCACACCCATCTGGGCCAGAGCATAATTTTAAAAAGATAGATAACTCATAGTGCGGACTTGTCAGAATTATATAAGTAATATCATTATTCTTGTGATTTTTCTGTGCACGTTTTAAGAGGTGTTATGACCCTGTGGTGTATGCTGGGGGGTTGCTAGCAGAAAATAGGGTCTTACTCCAAATGTGGAGCGTGCTGACCGACGACTTCACATCCAGAGATCCAACACTTAGAATTCCAAGCTAAACAGAGACTACAGAAATTTGAACCAAGAAGGCCCACTGCAAGCAAAAGTATTCCCAGCAGGCCTTCAGAATCCAGCAAACCTAACCAAACTATTCAACAGGAATTTGAGGAGCCTAGTAGTAGCACATTACAGTAGTCTAATTTTGACAGGATTAATGCATGGTGAGCATAATACAATTTTGTGGGGTCAAGAATTGCCAACTTAGTGCTATGAGCTTGGCAGTGTAAAATGTAGTTGCTGAGAAAGTATTAATATGCTTGGTCAGGGTTAGGTTCAAATCTAGGTAAACACCCAGTCATTTAACCTGGTTGAGAATAGGGATGAGAGTGCTATCAATGTTGATAGAGGAGTAGTCTGGGTGGTGTGATTTGATTTTGGATGGAGCGCCCACAATAAGGATCCCCGTCTTTTCATCATTGAGGCAAAGCCTGTTGGCAGCCATCCAATTTTGTATTATGGAGTAGATTTAATTTATTGAGATTGTGTCTTGCTCACGGTTCCCTGTAATAGGGATCAGGGTCTGGGTGTCATCAGCAAACTTAGTGTAGATGACAGCCATGGCATCCAGGGCAGCAAAGAGAAGCTTTGTGTAGGCATTGTAGAATGTGGGCGAAAGGCAAGAGCCTTGCAGTACACCTATAGCTACAGGAATGGGATCAGCAGCTTCCTTCCCTGTGGCGACTATAGAAGTTCGGTCAGCTAAGAAGGATTTAACCCAGAGTGTGGTTTTGTGTGAGAAAGTGAAGTTTTCTGACAGGGTGTTGCAAAGTTTGTCATGGTCAAGCAGGTCGAATGTGTCTAACAAATCTAAGAGAAGTAGGATACAGAGGTTGCCAGAGTCTAAAATGGAGTCTATTTGGATTTGTTTGCACTGCTCATGTAGCTTGTCGAACATGTGCTAAGTATAATTCGCAATGGGGCCCACTGAAGTCTCCAGGTTGTACAATGACCCATTTGGACATCCCTGAATTTGGAGTAGTGCATTTTTGGTAGTGTAAGTCTGGCTGAAATGCATGCTGATCTTCTGTGCCACAGCAGCCATTTCAGTTGTTGGCTGAAAATTGTTCCACGAGGTGAAGTGAAAGACATGAGAAAAGCAGGTGATTTGATTTGTCTTGACAATTCATATGGCAGCAAGAGGATTTGATCCATGTTCTGCTGCAACAAAGTCCAAATGCAAACTAAAAGGCCTTAGTTATCGTGCCACCACTTTGACCATGTTTTCCTCAATGTCTACTACTCTGTGTTTTCTGTCCTGAATCCCTGGCATGCACACATCTCCATGGTTCTGAATTGCATAAACCTGACACGCCCTTGAATCACTACAGAACGCTGCTTGTTTTGTGGTAGAAGGAAAGGCCACTGTTCGACAAGTCGATGGTAGGGTGGACTTTATGTCCCGATGACTGCTGTAGTACCTACCCCACTTTATTGTAAACAGGACAGCTGTTTTCTTAAAGATGCTCTACATAGGTGTGCAGCAAACCCTTATCAGTTCCTAAAGCTCCCCTGCAACTGTGGCATCATTCCGCTCCTTCTCCTCAAAGATACTGCTTTCCAGGAGTGCTGCACATTCCCATCTGGATTCTGATGTATCATAATCTTTGTCTTGATCATCAGTTGAGTTCAGTTCAGTATTGCGTTATTTTGGGAAATATATTCCCATAACATTGCATACAAATAGTTAATGATACACAACTTCAAAATTCCATACATAAAGAATTAAAAAAAAAGAATATGTAAAACATTAAAGCTAGTGTTATCAACCTTTCAAACATACTCGTGCAACATTTCAATTTCCTGTCAATAAAAGGATAAAATGCGAACGCCAATGAGAATCCTTTGCCATCTAGCCACCTGTTTGCTTTCCTCGGTCACAAGCTTTCAACTACGTCCATTCTTATTTTATGGAAAATAACAGCATAAGCGTGCAGTATACATCATACTGTTAAGGACAATGGGGCAGATTCACAAAAAATATCACAAATGAAAGTAGCACAGTGAATGCACTTATTTCAATTGCGCTATTTTTAGAAATGTGCAGGTCACCTTATTGTGCACATTTACGGAGGGGCTGGACAATGTTGCAATTATGCACTGTCGAGCCGCATTGCATACAACACTAACCTATGACAGGCTCCCAGCAAACACGTGATGCTGGGCAAAGGTGGGGGCATTTCACTGAAGCACAGCGTCTGGGACCTGTCTCAATGAAATGACAAAAAAAGCATTTCATTAATGTTTTCCGGTTTGGGGACAGCGGAGTGTTAGTTTGACAGCCCTGGTTTTACCAACAGCAACTGTCACTTGTTTTATTGATTTTATTTCAGTTCATGCTTGAAACAGCCGTTTGTTTGATTTATCCTCTGTTTTTCTCTTTCTATTTCAGAGCTATGTTGTTAATGTTATGTTTGGCATATAGGAATTTAGCACGCTCAAAAATTGTATAAACACACATACATTTACATGAATGTTTACATATGAGCTTTCTGTCAGAGTTTTGTTTGCAATTCGGCTTAATGAAATATGCCTACAGTGTAACGTTAAATGCGCTGATAAAGAATTATGATTGTACTTTAATGAGCAATGAGTCACAAAAACTGATTTTTAATGTTATTGATGTCCTGAGAAATTGTGCATCATTGAATGTTGTAAGATCACACAATTTGAAAAAGTGGAAACAAAATATTGTTTCCAATGCGAACAAAGTTTTCTGTTTATGAATAAAAGGATACAATGCACAGTTATTGGCAATCTTCCAATGAAGCATCAGAGAGATTATATTCAGATAACATGTACAACCTAAATCTTAAGTCTAAATTCCTCATTACAGTTTCTCCCCCTGAGTTTCACTGCACAGTTCAACATTCTCATTAGCGTCCAGACACATGGTTTTGCATTTGCCCTCATAAGATAAATGAAGACCAGCCTGCATTGCTGGAACCCTTCCTTCTTCCAAATAGGTGATAAATAACCTTTTCTAAGTGAAAGGCATTTAGGACAAAACAATACAAAGTCGAAGGATCTTCTCACTGATAACACAAAAACACAATAAGGCTTGAGGATGGTTTAAGGGTTTTTATTTTAATTGTGCAGGCCCTAAAACCATCTCCCTCTCTCTTGTCTGCCTTGGCATTTTGCAATCCCAGGTGTTTTCCTTTTAAAAAAAAAAATGGGCTATTACTACTGAACAGTAACCCCTTGTATCCATTTCTGTCTTAGGCTTCTGAGAACTCCCAAAGATGGTGGCTCTCTAAACTCCATCAGGGACTTCCTAGCTGTCCCTATCCTTGCCAGTTCTTACTATTCGAAGGGAGCTGGGAAATGCCTTGCACTGGGTCAATTGGATGCAGTGTGTTCACTCATGTCCTCATTTCCTCTCCACATCTACTCTTACTGTCTCACTCTCCTTCTTACTCCACCCACCCCTCTTCTGTTTCTCTGATGTTTCACTACTCCTAGCTCTCACCTCAACTCTTTGATATTATGTCTCCTCCCACAGCAATCCACACCAGTGCTCCCCTCTGCTATACTCCCCCTCTCCTCCTATCACTGCTTCTCTCCTGCTAGCATTACTACTCTCATCCTCCCACTTCTACCCCTCTTACTACCTGTCTCCTCCTCCTGCTAAACTACTACTCTACTCATCCAACCACTATTCCTCTTTCTTCTACTCAGCCTCATACATCTAGTCCCTGACTACTACATTACTGCTCTCCTCCTCTCACCACTACTACTAAATATACTACTCTGCCTACTACTATCACTCCCCTCCTCCCACTACTACACCATTACTCTCCTTCTCCCACTACTAATCCCCCCCACTCACCAAACACTCTTCTTTCACTCTGTAACAATCACATCATGGTAACTTCCAAATATATTTTACTGTATTCACTTGCTACACAAATATGCAAACTCACACAGCATAACCACTAGTATATCTTAACGACTACCTCACCTGTTCCACAATTTTCCTGCAAATGCCGCAAACCCTCCTTCCACCTTCTGGTGTATTGGCCACCTCCTCCTCCACTGCTGACCTCACCTAAGCAACCCGCACTTCCCACTTCCTGTCTCCTGCTTCACCCCCACCTATCTGTCCTGATTTGCCAGCTATCCCTGTCCAACTTGGCACTGTCTTTCCCTCCTGGGGCATGTATATGTCAAAGAAAGTCTTTAAATGGGGTTTAAGCCACGCCCCCGTCTTCTTCCGCAGGTTCACTGGCATTGGAATTCTTGGTCTTTTGATTTGTTGCTGCTCTTGGTAGGTTCACTGGGAATGGTGGGTCTGTTCCCCCTATAATACATACATTGTCTAGGGGGTGTTTGTGAGTCTGGCTTGGTGGCTCTCTGCTATTACTATAGAGTGCAGATTCTCACTCTCTTGCTCATGCAGTGTCAGCATCTTTGTTGTGATTTGCTGGCATCACCTCTCCCTCTTATTTCTCCCGATATCATCCCTCGCTCAGCTCCTCTCTCTGGTCTTCATCTTATTGCACATTGATTCTGCAAGGGAGAAGAGAAGATGGACAGGCACCTAGTTGTGGCATGGTGTGAGCAACTCCAGGACTGCATAGAAACATCTAGGCACATGAAGAAGGAATAGGGTCTGGTGTCCCTGTCATGGTCAGAACAGACTCCAGCTTGACTTGTAGCAGGCACCTCCCTCCCTTTTTTGACATGGCCAGTCACAGTCTGAAGCACAAAAGGGTAAAATGGACAAACCCTTTATTCAGGGCAAAAGCTGTATCACACCCCATATATTTCTTTAAAAAAAAAAATTGCTTTGGTAAATATAAAACTGTGCTAAATCATAAGGTGAAACATTTAAACACAAGGCCTTAGCATCTAGAGCTGACAAAATCTCAATAAATTTGTTCATTGATTTGGTGAATTCTTGCTGAAACTGATCATCTGCACAGTGGCTTAATTGCTTGGCTTTCAATTTCCATAAAGTAGTTTTCCCACACTTAGGGGCCTATTTAATTATATGGCTTTGAGGATTGAGATGAAAAAGAATCGAATACCCAAAATTAATAGTAGTTGAACTTTGGTATAAACATTTTGTTTTAATATTTTATTGTTTAAAGTGTGGACCTAGCATGAGAGAAGAGGAACGCTGTGCAGAGTGTGGTCATCAGCATTTGGGCTTGCATCTTTTAACAGTAGCACAGTACTGTGAGCTGAGGTCGGAGCATCGGTTTGTGGGTCCATTGGAATTTGTCTTTGGTCTGGTGTTGTTGAAAAAGCCATGTTTGGAGAGATTTGTAAAATTGGAGAATTGTGGAGCGCATTCCAACCCAACACAAGGATCGAGTTCCAGAGGGTGGGTGAATGATAAGAGAAGGATTGTTTACAGGTCCTCTCTTTGTGGACTAGTTGTGGTTGAAGATGGTCGGTTGATTAGCTGAGTGAGGATTGTGTGCCAACAGATATGTGGAGCTTAGCAACTGTCTTGAACACTATCCTGGTCTGGAGAGGAAGCCAATGTAGTTTGCTTAGGATGGGGGTGATTTGGTCAAATGTCCATGCACCCATACGTAGACATGCTGCAACGTGGTGGACTTCTTTTAGGGGAGCCAAGTGAGCACCTGGGGCCCTTGTCCAGAGAGCATTTCCCCCCTCCAATCAGTTTGCTAGAGCACAAGAGCCGGTACTACAGTCCAGAAGTCTTGGGGCGGGATGAAGGGTTTCATTTTTTGCAGGGTAGAGATTTGGATGTATGTTCTTTGGGCCTTCTTGGCTATGTGTTTCTGGAAGGACAGCTGCTGTCAGTTCTGAAGCCTATGGACTTTGCTTAGTTTTAGAGTTGTGAATCAAATCCTTCTAGGCACATATCATTTAGCCATTGTGGGACAAGTTGTTTTAGCGGGTGGACGGATGAAGACAAATTCACTCTAGGATGTGTTTAGTGTGAGGTAGGCAGTCGACATCCAGGTGTGGATGATAGCTAGGTAATTCTGGAGGCGAATGATGTTCTGTGCGCTAATTACTCTCATGAACAACTGAGTATCGCATATTGGTGGATGGCTATATTGGGATCTCTGAGGAGAGTGCCCAGAGGCTCCATATAAAGGTTTCAAACGGATTGGTGAGAGGATTGAGCCTTGGGGGAATCTGCAGGAAACTTGGAGTCAGTATGAATAATACAAGGTCATCTGGATGGCCTGGTGTCTGCCTGAGAGGTAGGAGATAAACCAATTCAGGACAGTGCCAGAGAACCCAATCCTGTTGTCAAGGAGGGGAAGAAGGATGCAGTGGTCGACACTGTTGAGAAGTCAAGGAGGACGATGAGGAACGAGTAACCTTATCCATGATTTGTAGGTCATCATCCACCACCTGGATGGTGGCTGTCTCGATCCAACAAATGGTGTGTTTGTTACCCTGACTGATAGTCATTTAGGAAGTGGTTTTCCAAAATGTTGGCAATAAACAGGAGGTTTGTAATGGGCTAGTAGTTGGCCAGGGTGTCTGGCTCTAGGGTTTTTTTATTCAAAAAAGGTCATATGAGACCAGTCTTGAGGGTGTGTGGGAATTAACCACCTGTGAGGGAGGCATTAATTATGGTGAGAAGCACGTTAAGTGCCGGGCCAGTCAACTGTTTAATGATGGAGGCCAGGATAATATCATCAGAGTAAGAAGTAGGCTTGAGGGTGGCAATCAAATTCAGGTGATCTAGGGGAGAGAAAGGAAAGATTTTGCTTCAGAGAAGCAGTGTGCATGCCAGGGTTCATGGGGTGCTAATGCTGTGAGAGGTGGATTCAATGGCCTCTCAGATTTTATCTATTTTTTCCCAAAAAAATGTGTTGATTCCATTGCATTTTTCCTGAGTTGCTAGTACCTCAGAGTCGCTGATGGCTTGGTACAATGCTTTGCTACTTCAATTAGGGCTTTGCTCCTTTTAGAGGATGCTGGTGGGATAATAAGCAGCTTTGGCCTCAGTAATCAGAATCCTGCGCTTGGCGCAATGTGATTTGAGGTTTGTGAGGTCTCCGGGTTGTGGTTTTTGTGCAACAGTTTCTCTAGGGCACTGATTAAGGGTTTGTTGGAAGCTAGCACGGGGGTGTAACAAGGGGCAGATGGTTTGCTCTTTTCCAATCTGGTTGTTAGGGGTAAATGAATGTCTACCAGTTTCATTGCAGAGTTGTTGAATAATTCTAGGAGGCCGAGGCGTTTCCTGTGGTGCAAAGTTTGAGACGTTCAGTGAGAGGGTGTTTATACTGACCTTTTTGGGCCGTAGTCGAATGGGTGACCAATAATGGGATGTCGACATTGGCAAAGCAGTCAAGCCGGATAGGGCCTGCACATGTGATGTGAGGCGTGATGTGAATACTAATTAGGGCCTCATTACAAGTTAGGTGGTGTGGGTTAAGTGAAGTGGTATTACTCTATACCACTGAAATACTGTACCACCCAACTATATGCTTGGCAGAAAATTAAGGATTCACCTCCATCCATGAACTGGAGGTAAATCCGGCAGCATTCTGCCAAATTCTGGCGGAATAACTGCTGCAGTAATTCTACTGAAAATGCCCCATTGAGTCCTATGGACTTAAATAAAATGGGGACTTACACCTCCACTTGTAATCCGGCAGTAATACCAGTGGACCAGTGGTGGTAATGGTAAAAAGTTTGGTGGTATCTGGGCAAATGTACTGCCCAGATACCATTTAAAATGGTAATGAGGCCGTACGTCTAGTGTGTTGCCTTTGATGTAAGTAGGGAACAGAACATTTTGCTTAAGGTCCATGGAAACGGTCAGTGCAACAAAAACTTGCTTCGAGTCTGGTTTTCAGCCTGTGACTTAGGGATGTTAGAATCTCTGAGAAAGACATTATTACAATGTGCTAATTTGGCAGAGCAGAGTAAGTTGGAGATTTTGTCAATAACACTCCCATGAGGTGGTCTGTAGATGAGGTGGAAGCTGATGAATTCCTTGTGCGATAAAGGAAACTGGCAGGCGAGTGATTGAAATGAGCTTGTTCTGGGAGAGGAGAGCATGCCCAATTGCTGTGATAGCCATTGTGATCCTGAAAAAATGGAGAATAGGTGGGCACCACTGTCAGTTTTATTTTGATTGAATGTCAATCCTTTTATACTCTTCCAATCAATGTATGTTTTTCTGTGGAGCTTACCGGGTAAAAAAAAGAAGGTCCAATGACACTCGGACCTTGATATAAACACTACAGTTAGAAAAACGGAGTGGGAACCACCCAGTAATACCCAGAGCTCACTGTTTGCCTCCTATCAGGAAGCTAAATTCATTACTTCAGCTTTAAAACTTCTGTTATTCTTGATGGTTGATATGATAAATTCAATATTGTAAATGTTTATAATCCTTGATGCTGACCAATTCAAAAAAATCGATTTAAGCCACTTCTTTTGCAAATCTTTGCTTTTATGATTGTGTTAATTCACACAACTTTGTTAGGCGTATTCACAAATCCTTTTCATATTGTCACAGCTTTTGCCAATGCATTTCAGTGACTAGCACCATCTTCAGGGCTACATTTTTTAACATAATGCATATCATAAACATTCGGAAATAAATTATAAATGTACATACCAAAATGTAGATAATTCCCATCACGTAATGATATATAAAAGAAAAATTATATTACAATTGTTAGTGAGCTTGGCTGTATGCAAATCCTGGATTTCATAGATCAGATTTTTGCTCCCCAAGTTGAACATGCCCTTCATTACCTTAGCCTTCTTGTACTGATGTAAATGCCTCATACTTGTACACACTCGTCAGCTCAGAGTCTCTGTCAAAAGAGAGGGACAATGAGCTTTCAGCAACTCACTAGTAGCGTGAAACTAATGGACTGCCGTCACGCGGCAAAACTTATTACCTTCACTCTGTTCTGCAGGAAACTGCTCGTAAACTGGGATGCAGCTGCGCACGCCCGTGCGTGTGAGGCTCAGTTTCTAGGTAACCAAGGTGATCACAGCGCCGCCCATCATCCAGGATTGGATGAAACAGGCGGGCCTCCGGTCCCACCTCCCTGTGTCAGCGGGGGGGGCGGGACTAAAGATCCGTTTACATCAGTAGAAGAAGGCTAAGGTAATGAAGGGCATGTACAGCTTGGGGAGCAAAAATCTAATCTATGAAATCCAAGATTTGCATACAGCCAAGGTCACTAACGATTGTAATATAATTTTTCTTTTATATATTATCACGTGATGGGATTTATCTACATTTTGGTATGTACATTTATAATTTATTTACAAATGTTTATGATATGCATTATGTTAAAAAATTTAGCACTGAAGATGGTGCAAGACACCGAAATGCATTGGCAAAAGCTGTGACTATATGTAGAGGATTTGTGAATACGCCTAACAAAGTTGTGTGAATTAACACAATCATAAAAGCAAAGATTTGCATAAGAAGTGGCTTAAATCGAATTTTTTGAATTGGTCAGCATCAAGGATTATAAACAATTACAATATTGAATTTATCATATCAACCATCAAGAATATCAGAAGTTTTAAAGCTGAAGTAATGAATTTAGCTTCCTGATAGGAGGCAAACAGTGAGCACTGGGTATTACGGGGTAGTTCCCACTCCGTTTTTCTAACTATAGCCATTGTGATCCTGCCCTTGCTGGCCGGGCAGCATGTTTGATGCAGTAGGTTTGGGGTAGCAGGATGTTGAAAAGATGTGGTAAGGATGGAGTAAATCATATTTCAGTGAAGATCAGGACATCAAGGATGTTGTACGAGCTGAGGCAAGCAATCTCTGCAGCGTGACTGCTGGGCAAGAATTGATCAACATGAGGGCATGCACGTGTGGTCCATTTGTGTTGGATGGGGCAAGTGCAAATTGTATGAGGTTTGCTAGAGTAGCTTGCTGGAGCATCGCAGGGCACTTGGCCATTCGGACCCTAGTAAGAGTGGGCCTGAGGTGTGGAGGAAGGAGACACATGGTGATGTCTTTTGGTGAGTAGCACTAGTAGCAAGTAGTTTGTAGCTGAAATTAAGTATAGTTAATCTTGGCATTGACCCTATCAGGCACAAACATGCACAAACCGGTGAGGTCCTTGTGTATATCTGTCCTTTGCAGAGGACACTGGTGATGCGGGCACCAAACGAGGACTGGCCTACTCAATGCTGTCTTCCTGGATCTGGCCTAGAATCATTAAGTAGATGCTTGGAAGGCACAAAAACTGGTGGGGCCTGATCATGTGACCAGCAGCCTACTCAATGCTGTCTGAATACAAAATCCTCCATTTTCCGTGCATATTTCGGGAGATGCACATAGCTGCAGACTTTGCAACATTGACCTCCAAATCCAAGTTACTCATAGCCATCATATAGGAATTAATTAATCTTTGCAGATATTTCAGAGTTCTTGCTATAAGCACACACTCATCAGCATATGATTGAAGCAAAATCTCCTTGCCATTAGTTATCTAGGCATCCTGATTAAGGTTCTGCAATAAAAGATGACAAACTATTAGTATTAGAATTAAAAAGTATTGGTGCCACGATGCAATCTTGATGTACCCTGCAAGTTATTGGACATGGGGTGTTACCTTTTCCATCTGTTCATCATTGTTATGAGGAATATGGATTAGCAGTGAAATTAAATCAGCTGGCATTCCCATCTGGTATAAAATAGACATGTTTCTCGCAATTGACAAAATCGAAATCAAATGCCATTTTCATATCCATAAGGCTATGTAGATGGTATTTTTTTTTATAAATAACAATTTAGCCACTAATGGGTATATATTATGTGGCTGGTACTCTGTCCCCAAGAGTGCTATATGTGGTTTTCCAAAATGTTCTTGAGTTGCATTCAGCTCTAAGGGAGAAACGGACAAAGGGGACTCATGGTGTTTGCCAAAACATTTTATTAAATCAAAACTGGGTTGCAAAAATGCCTCGCTGTCCTTATCCTATGAGGTATTTCCCTGCCTCAACCAAAAACTAAAGAAAGGCCTGTCATCGGTCAAGATGTCCAAAAGTAAAATGTCCTATGTCCGAAATCCTATCATAGCCCTCACACTCTAAAAGTAACTCTAAGGTACTAAGCATAATGTCTCCGACTGGTAAAGTGCAAAAATTTTCAAGTTCAACAAAAAGTCATCAATCCAACAAAGTTCAAAATGATTAATGATCACAGTTCCAGGGAATCACTCCCTTCCCCAGGTTTCACATGACCAAACACAAGTTCAAAAGAATATCCATGTACTTTGTAGCTCAAGAGGATAATTCCCCTCCTCTTGATGTCACAACTTCTTCCAGGGGAAATGTCAACCTTTCCCAATTCCTTCTCACATTCAACGTAACGCACAAATACCTAGGGAATGAATGCTTTTTGGGATTCTCTGACTCACACAACAACCTCGGTTATACTCCACTACAGGTATTTTCATTTAGATCCTTGATAAAATGTGGGTGTGGGTCTTAGATTTGCAAAACATCTGGTGTACCCTCTTGCTAGGTTCTTTTCACTCATTGATCACAGTTCAGGTTCAGAATCCTTATTGTATGGATCTTCCTTGAGATTCGTTTTACATTCACTTAACCCACTTGGCTTTACCTTGTATACTCCCCTGCCAGGACTTTCTTTATGTAGTTCAGTTTCTACACAGTTGACTCTGCCTGGTATTCGCCTTTTCTAGGTCTTTTCACACATCATGTCCTTTTAGTCTTTAATCTGCCAGACAGTTTTCCCTATGTGTGCCTTTTATTGATGCAATGGGTCCCAGGACCTTTTCCGTATCCTTATTATCTTGGTCTCAAATGTCCTAGGAGCTCTATTCACCTGCTCAAGCTTTCTCCAGTTCTGACACAGTGTCTCCCTCGGCATGCAGTAAACCATCCAAAGCTCCCCGGCTGCCTTTTCCCTCTCAGCAGGTTCACCAGTTCTCAGTGGCGGCTTTGGGGTCCGGAGCATCTCCTTTGTGGGTCTGAGACTTGTCTTCAAGTCTCTGGAAAGCTTTATTTACTCGTCGGCTTTCACCATGTCTCTGGCTCCCCATGGCAGTGTCCTCTCTACCCAGCATCTCAGTGACTCTGCTCTGACCTGTGAGCCCCTCTAAACTACACTCCCAGGCCTCCTTGGACTCAGCAGGACCATCTGCTTCCCTTGGTTATTCTGATGTGCTTCTAAAACAGCGTAACACCTGTGCCACCACCCACAGTCCTCCCAGTCTCTCTCCTCATCAGAACTCACTCCAGCTGGGTAAGGAGACACATTCCAGGCTTCTTTTCCCAGCATTGTTTTAAACAATGTCGGGCCAACTGCAGTCTTCCAATTACTAGACTGCCGGCTTTGGTCAACATTAGGAGCAATCCTCATTGCTTCTTACCTATTCCTCATATCAGTTCTTGTTCTGTTCTTTGCCCTCTGAATTCGAGGAATGTGGTCAGAAAGACTGCCAGGTTGCTGAAGGGAATAATGCCATTATGCCATTAGGGCATGAGTGATTGAGGGAATATCCCTAAAAGAGAAAGGGGGGATATTGTGGTTCACCTGATGATGTTATGTCAACCCCCTGAAGGTTGCCTCCCCCATGGGATCCTCCCTCAAATAGCCACCCCCAGGGTCAGGATCAGATAATGGCTGCTGTCCTCTGGCGACACAAGGAAAGACTATCCCAGGGAAAGCAGTGATGACATCATCAGATTTATCAGAGAAGCTTCTTTGACAAGTCGAATTACACCTGAAACTTGCTGTGGTTGATCGGTTAGGTCACTCTACTTGCAAGACATTGTGGTGCCTTACCATAAATGTGCTTCTAATCATTTTAAAAGATATTCTAGCTGATACCAGCAGACAATGAGAATGACATAGAGGTGGGGGTGATGTTGGCATGATAAGGAAGGTTAAGTACAATTTTGTGGTATTATTTTTCAGAATCTCCAGTTTGCGCCAGAGTGATTTAGGCAGACCAGATTAGAGTGAATTGTAGTAATCTAGTTTCAAACCAATATTGGCATGAGCAATTATTATCATTATTATAGGATTAATGAAGTGCAAACTATGGCAAAAGGGCATCTAGGCGCTGGGTTGAGCAGCTCACAGAAAACAAAGCCTCAAGGAACTAAAAAGCAGAAGGAAAGCTGCATAGGTGAGTCTTTGCTGCTTTCCTGAAAGGAAAGTATTCAGCCAGAGCTCTCAGATAAAACGGAAGAGCATCCCAGAGACTGGGAGCCAGCAATGACAAAGAGCGGCCACAGAGGTTTTTTGATGAAATTTAGGAATCTTAAGAAGAACCTGCATTTTGGAACAGAGACTTCTTGCAGGACAATACCTTTCCAGTTTCTTTTTAAAATACTGAGGGCCAACATTGTGGAGGGCTCGATGGACAATACACAAAAACTTAAACTCGATCCGCGCTCCCACCGGCAGCCAATGGAGCCAATGAAGAAGAGCGATGGAAGGAGTCAGTCGAGGAGCCTTTAGCACCAGTCACGCTGCTGCATTCTGAAGGACCTGCAGTCGCAGGATCTGGCACTTCGGTTGTCCCACATACATACCATTACATTAATCTAAGGAGCCCATTTTAGTAGATGTCACCAATTTAATGCAGTTTTCTTAGGGAAGCAAGGGAAGAATTTTCCTCAGAGCTTTCAGTTTTCAAAGCCAGCCCTACAAATAAAAGAAATCTGGGCTTCCCGTGATCCGATAGGAAGGAGTTTCACACAAAGACTCTTGACCAAAGCACAGGGAGCAGGACACGGGCCGAGAGAATTGGGGCAGTATTGGAATTCCAGAGGTGGTCCCTTCCCTGAGACTCATCCATCAGTACCTCTGTCTTGTTTCCGTTTAATTGCAGCCTATTGGCTGCCATCCTGGAACCCACTTTCTTCAAACAGTCACGCAGCATATTGGGGGATGCAGTTTGAGAAGAGTCCAGTCAAAAAATCAACTGCATATCATCCGTATAAGAATAAAACAGTACTCCGCATTTTGTGATGAGGTCAGCCAACATTCAAACATATAAATAAAAAAAAAAAGGGGAAATAAGGCCGACGCCTGTGGGACTAACCAGGAGACGAGAGACATGCTTGGAAGGATATTATCTGGAAGTGGCCTTCCAAGAAAGACCTAAACCATGCCAAGAGAGAGCCGGTGACACAAGCGTGCTCCAGCCTAGTCAATACAATTTAGTGATCCACTGTATCAAAGGCTGCAGAGAGATCCAGGAGAATAAGTACTGTGGTCTCTCTGCAGTCCTGAAGCAGCTCAAGATCATCCAGCAACTATATTGTTACAGGCTCAGTCGCCATCCTGGGACGAAAGCCTGATTGAAAAGGATAAAGACTGTCATTATCTTCCAAAGAATCTCGAAATCTGAGGCGTAATCACCACCTCCATCAGCTTCATCATTGCTGGAAGCAAGGAGATATGCCTATAGTTAACAGGCACTCGAGGATCCATGTTGGCTTTTTTTTGGAGTGGCAGAACTAATGCACGTTTAAGAGCAGATGGCACAGTGCCCGTTGAAAAAGAGTATTGTAGTGCATCGGTCAACATACCTATTTCCCTTTGAGGAAGAGCTGTCAGAATTTGCAGAGGAACCCACATCAAATGCTGAAGCTGACTTAAGGCCTGACAGAGCTATCTGAGTAGTTTCCTCACATATTGGGTCAAGTTTAAAATCATTTGCCAAGATTGAAAGGGCTGAGCCATTGCTAGGACGAATTTGCGAGGTAGCCCCCCCCAATCTCACAATCTTTAATGCCCCTACGAATGTCAAGAATTTTTTCAGAGAAAAAGGTGCTAATTTTGTCGCATCTAGATTGGGCATCAAGAGGTACAGCAGGGTTACCAGCAGGACAGACTAAAAGCTCTTTGGCTACTCCGAATAACTCTCTAGAAGCACAGGCTGCTTCAGTTATTCAAGTATCATACTATTTAGCTGTGCCTGATTGAATTATCTGATGATAAGAGAGCACAGCTTGCTTATACAGGTTGTGGGTGTCTATATAGTATTTCAGATGCCCACACAACTGTTTCTGAATTCTCTACGTTCAGAGTATACCATGCCTCAGAAGACTTCAATCTGCCAAAATGGGGAGGCTAGGAGCTGCTTTGTCAGCTACTGGCTCAAGGGAGTTCAGGAAAGCGGACACAGGATCATGAACCTTCTCACTAAAAATCCTGCATACCTCAGAGAGTAGTCAGCTCAGACAAATCGACTTTGTGCCACCTTTTACAGAGCTGAACACCATGAGAAGCCTTCAAAGGACAAGGCGGAACATGGATAAAAAAAGGAATCAAGAAATGATCTGAATGGGATGCAACTGGAGACCGTTCCTATCTCAGAAAAAATAATGTGAAGCGTGTTGCAACTCTCATGGGTAGAGCTATGGTTACACAAGACCAAGGAAAGATCTGATAGATATGTCATCAGATTATTTGCATAATGGTCCAAAGGATCATTAGGATGTAGTTTGAAGTCACCCAACACTACCAAATTAGGGTGTGTCAGACTCAAGTTGGTCACCAGTTGAGTAAGGTTGATTGCAAAGTCTGCAAGGCAGGCTGAAGGTGGTCTATATAACAATAAAAATGGAATTGTGTTGGCATTGACGTGCTCTAGTCAACAGTAGTTCACAAGGCAGAGAGTAAACCACTAGAATAGCGAAACATTGATACGATTCACGATAAATTGTTGCCAGCCTTCCACCTCTACAATCAGGAGCAGTATCTTTCAATATAGAATGTATCTAATATCTATGTGCCTCAGCAGATCTGGCATTGATCAGCATACATGCCATGAAGGCATCATCCTCCTTCCCTCCATCCAGGGTATCTCCCTCAGAAGGTCCAGACCCAGACCCCATGTCTCCCCCGCCCCCATCTAAAGCCTTAGCATAAAGCAAGGTCCCCTCAGGCAACAGGCCGATCTGCTGAGCTCATGAGTAGCTGTGGATAGTATTATGATTACTCACCTTGCTGAGACCAGTATTTTCTTTATAATAGAACATAGCTCGGTCAGCAGTGGAAGGCTTCAGGATACGCCCAGACGTGATTGCCTTTTGCGCACCTTTGGCACGCTCTCGACGCACCCGCAAGGTGCTCCCGCTCCACGTCCGTTCCAGGACAAGGATTTAAATACATCCGAGAAGTGGGACGCCCTGAAGCAGTAGAAAGCAAAGAAAGTGGACTGAGCCGATTTCAGACAGTCAGGAAGTAAGCCTCCAGTGAACAATGATAATGTAGCAATATTAAAAAAGACGAAAGTGGTGCAGTAAAACAAATATTAAACTGGATCTAGCTAAGTACATTTTTAAAATCTAAAACCTAAAATCAATCAACTAGCTAAAAGTAGCAGTCACTTTTCAGTTGTACATGCAGCAGAGTTATGCAATGAACCACTCCACGTCCGCTCCAGGGCAAGGATTTAAATACAGCCTGAAAGCAGGATGCTGAAGCAGTGGAAAACAAAGAAAGTGGACTGAGCTGATTTCAGACAATTAGGAAGTACGCTTCCAATGAAAAATTACGTTGTTATCTGGATTGCTGCCAGAAGGTCCAGAGAAGAAAAGGAAAAATCTGTCTGAATAGTCTTAGATAAAAGAAGGTGGTGCTCACTATCAGGTTAATTTAAAATACAAAATATAGCCAGGAATCAATATATATATATATATCTAGTGACTTAGGGCCTGATTCATGGAAGTGTTTTATAATGGCACAATGCCATAGGAAAACGTTCTATGAATCAGGCCCTTAATGTGATTGAAAATAGGAATGATGCAATAATCAAAGCCAAGAAGGGAAAGAACATGAAAGAACATGATGTTCTATCTAGACTGGGAATAATAATGTTACGTGTTATACTTGAATGAGACTTGGTTTAATGACTCTTCAGAATCCTCAAAATGTACCGTCACCCCAAGATTCTCTCTTATGTTTGTAGACAGACTGGACAAAAGACGTGGTGGTCTGGCCAATTCCTATATAACTTCCCTTCGGGTGTGACAGCTGAAAGCATGTTAATTCACCTCTAGTTCTCCTTAAGATATGGTCTCAACTATATTACTTTACCAAACCCAGTGTTCTGAAGATTACCTTTGTAGAAAAAATTATCAATTTGTATTACTTATTTCTATTACATTTGGCCTCATTATGAGTTGGCCGGTGCAGAATGAACGTGTCGGTATTAACGTTTACCGTCACGTTTCCCCATTGGCCATCTACAAGTTTGCTGGTGAGGTGCCTGAATAACCTCCAGCTGGAGGTAAGTCAGGCACCTTACTGGCGAAAATTGCCAGTATTATCCGCACCGGTATTGCTGGTGCCCATATTTGATATCGATATTGATATTTTATTTCTATTGCGCTCATACACAAGTTTTTCAGAGCGCGACAAGGCAAGAGAGGGGAGCAAGGGAGAACAAAACAACAATCATACTAGGCCCAGTGAGATTGAGAATGTGCAAGTGTATAGAAGAGTGGGATGGGAAAAGTGCAAGGAAAGGGGGAGAAGTGGAAAGTGCGGAGCAAAAGGGGAAAGAATAAATAGTAATAAATACATTAAATAATAAAATCAACAAACGTGGTAGTGCAGCCAGCAAGTGGCAAGTGCTGAGTTTAAGGCAGCAGACAGGGTAGGTCAGATAAGTGCAGGAAGAAAGAGGGGGGACTGTATGGGTACAGATACAGAGCCCCATGCAAGGGTTGGCCCAGGGGCAGTGCGGGAGGGTGGCAAGGTGAGCAGGAACCTGGGCCCGCAGGACCTAGGGTGGCCAGGTGCATGGTGCCAAGAGAGACCAGATCATCAGGGGAGGGGGGGGGCGAAGGCAGAAGCAAAGAGGATGGTCTTGAGGTGCTTCTTGAGGTAATACTGGCCAGATCACCAATGGAGTCCAATGGGATTCCTTGGATGGTGGATTTACATCCAAAAACGGCACTCATAATCCAGCGGTAATACTGCCAGACAGAGTGCCGGCATCAGTATTTCAGTTTGCTGGTATCCTGTTGGATATCAGCAAACTTGTAATGAGGCCCATTGTTTTTGCTGTTTCTCAGCTCGACTGCAAGGACCATACAAGTATACATTTGTTTCTTTCTTATTAAAAATGCAAGATGATTGTGGCTTTCACTTCTAGCCGCTAACCTGTGTGTCACCTATCCCTTATTAAGGGAAAGGGAAGGCACACCTGACAGCTCAGGGAACTCCCTTAGACCAACCCCCACTCTCTCCCCTCATAATGCCAAGGCATCTGGACAATGGAATTGCCAGGAATCACCAATTCATAACACTCACCCAATGAACAAAGATAATGATCGCCTCAGGTTTCAACCACATTTTAATTTGGTCTCTCCCAATGTCTAGGTGCTCAATCGCCTTCTGATAATGCTCAGATTTTGCTCCAGGCATCGTTAATAAAAATTAATTGTATTATTATACTTCAGGAGAATACAATTCAGGACAGAGGTGCTATTTCGACCAGTAGGAGTCAGAGGTTCAGTAGTAAAACTATATATTTAAAAATCTTACAAAGCATGCTGCTTTTTACTAACTTTTTTCTTTCAGAGCTTACAGGGTTCTTCACAAGTTACTGTTGCGGTTGGTAATGCTGTTACTAAATAACATAATCCATAAATCTTCATGAAACTTCAGACTCTATATGTAATGTTTGGTTGTGTTTCACTGCACTAATCCACAAACTGGCATTCAATAAGCCACAAAGCACATAGGACCATGTGAGGAGAACAGAAAATTGAACAGCATAATCTGCAGCAGACAGCATGTTACAGCAGGGAACAATAGGAACAGCCCATCTGCTGCTCGCTCCACTCCACTTTGCCTCCAACTGCAGCACTCAAACAGTTGTCCTGGGCCATGCAGGGCTGTTCTCTGCTGGACTGTGTAACGGCCCCACCTCCAAACAACTCCAATTAAAAAGTGGGAAAGCCATCGCATCATCATCATTATTTTTGGACTTATTAATAGATTGTGGTGACCAATAAAGAGCCATGAGATTTTAAATCTCCTCCCACGTTGATGTTTTACCTGATCTTCATTAGATAAGATAGGCACAACTCTCCGTTCTGTCACTGAGATGATGGACATAGCTGAAAGTGCAAGCCCGTCTGTCAAACTCAGTGGATGTTCACCGTTTTGGTGCAATATGCAGGCACACTAATTAAGCAATATGCAATGAGCGGCGGGGACATTACTGACTCAGGTAATGCTCCGGGGCCCATAGTTATAGGCCCGAGCGAAGCCGTGGGATGACCCCGCTCCGAGTCACCACACGGCTGGAGGCTTCCATTGACCTATCCGGGGACAAAGGGGCAAGAAGGTAAGTTGAGTGGGGAAGGCAGGGAGGAGGGAGGAGGGAGGAAAGGAAAAGAAAAGAAAAGAAAAAAGCCTAACGACCCGGCGAGAGCCAATCAGAATGCGTGTTGCATTCTGCTTGACTCTCGCCGGTTACTGGTATAGAATAGCTTGGCCAGGGGTGTAAAATATGAATTGTGTAATTCATTTTGTTTTATCATGTGTCACTCTGGCATTCCCAGTAAACACTCCAAGTGCTGCTGCAGGTGTGAGAAAATTGGGAGCCACATGTCGCTCCCACCTCCAGCTCATCTCAATGCTGAAATATCAGATTTGTTCTCACTGACCAGTGTATCACCAACCTCCCTTAATCTCTCTTGCTGCACTCAATCAAACAAGAGTGATTGTGACTGCCCAACCAGTTTCCTTCAAGGATTCTCTGCTCCTCTGCTCCCATGTTGCACCCAATGGCATGGGTATAATCCACTCTTGATTCACTGATGCTCCCTCCCACTAAAATCAGGAGATCACAAGTCTGACACTAGCTGCACTCTTTGATTTCATACGCCTCACATACCTATGCTGCACCCAACAACACGTTTTTAATCCACACACCTCAACAGACGATCACTGATAGGTAAGTCTCCCCCATCTGAAAATCTCTGGTGTTTACCCCCACCAAAATCCGGCAAGCATTCCTTTTCCACAAGCTGCCCTCAAGGATTCCCTACTGATATTGCCCACTGGTTACACAAGTCACTTCCACTCAATTCAGGAGACAGGTGCTGAAATGTGTGTCTCCAACCTAATGGAATCTCTGGTGCTTCCTCCATCTCACAAAATCAGGTGAGCATGACTCTTTCACAAGCTTTGCACAGGGAAATCAAGAGTCGCACGCACAGGTCTTTCACAGTTGCCCAAAAAGCTATTGCTTTGTAGTATTCCCTCTTCCTAAACTCTCTCCAGATGACAGTGGTGTTCACTCTCTTGAAAATCATTTAATGCACAACACAACAATAGCTAAGCAGAAACCAACCCTAAATCTTAAACTGATTTGCTCCATTCACTTACTACCTTTCCCTACCCTTCTTTCTTCTCAACTACAGTGATAAATCCCAGTCCAGATTGCATTCATCTAAAGGTTGCCAAACTGTGCCCACATATTTGAGCATCTGGTTTGAAAAAGGTTTTTAATGCTATAAAGTTAGTCCTATAAATCCAGATTCATTGCAATAACAAATATTGCTCCACAGATTTAAAAGGGAGATGTTAACGTTTTGCATTGTTTCCAATCAATTTTTACTTTGGATTCTCATGCAAAGTTATTTCAAAGAGAAATACAAAATGGCGTATTAATCTGGTTTTCTGAGGAAAGGAGAGCATCAACATGGTAACTGAGTGTTTGATCTAGCACGGACACAGTTGAACAATGCCTAGCTCTCAACTTGATGATTATTGAAGCCTGTATCGTCAGAAAGGAGAACATATGTTGTGCTTCCTTGTTCAAAGTTCTACATTTTACATGGGGAATATAAACACATTATGAAGGGTACTTAGAAACTTGTGCTGCACCAATGACCAGCTTGCATGTTTTATAGGTCTACATTTAAATGCCACAGCTAGAATTTGGTTTGGGACTAAAGGGTAATGCACAAGAAATGTTGTTACAAAAGAATTTACGCAAGGTTGGGTGTTAACTCACTTATTAATCATAATATATGTCAAGAGCATTCATTCAACCCTGTAGGCACCATCTTATGATGTCCATAAAACAGGCACTTTTCACAGACCCATACATTTATTTGCAAATTATGCAAATAATGTTGCCAAAACAGAAAGTGCCTTCATTTGTGTAACCAAGGTCTTTGAAAATCAGCATGAAGGCCTTGATTTTGTAACTGTTGCTGGCATGCACGGTCAAATGAAGCTCAGATAAGGGTGAAACAATTGGCTAGTGCTGTCATCTAATTCTGGAAATAAATGGCTGGTTTTATTGTGCAAGGTTCATTAAAAAATAAAGAGAAAGCTATTTCTGAAGCTCTACACACATGCAAGTTCTGGGCTTTGGGGTCATACACATCATTAAAAATATAGAAAATATTTTTTTTTTAAACTAACTTGGTGATTGGTAAGCAAGTGGGTAATGTTACTGTCAGTTACAGATGTCAACGTTCCTGTAGTTCTGTCCTAATCATGGTCATAGCAGTACAATCCTGGGCTAGAATCGGGATCCAGTTGGAGGATTTCTTGTTGAGGCCTGTTATTACATAATTATATTTGCACGATAAATATCTCACATTCCCAAGGTTTAGGGATATGCAAGTAATCCTGAAGCATAGAGTGCAAGAGAGCTGGTTTGCGCAGCTGCAGACCATCCCTGCTGAAACAGTAAAGGGGATGAAAAGGTCTTCTGCTGGTAGGTGCAAAGACAGATCAAAGATGTTTTAATTGTGAGAAACCAATTAATAAGACTAGTATTTCCAATGTATAGACTGAGACGTACCTAGTGTACTTGGAGCAGATAACTAATCCTAAACAAAGTTTTTATTACTATATTATGGTGTGACCTGTTACCTCTTAGAATGACTTTGGTACGGTGGGGAATGGGAAATAACAGTGTTACCAGCCTTAATCGGAATTGTCAGGTAGCTCTTGATGATGACAGAAAGGTTTCCCATTATGTGTTAAGTGGTATCATACACCTAGTTCGAGATGGGTTTTCCCACTTATACCTCTGCATTAGCATGAAATCTATGGATGAGTGGATACATTTTTATTGCTTTTGATATCCCCGGCAATCTCTTCACAACTTATGTTCTTTCATTGCTTCTTCACAAAAAATTTGAAAACAAAGAATTGGTTATCTCTTTAAGATGTACCCTTATCTGATATTAGTATCATATGTGTTTACTCCACACAATCTAGCTGTTCTTCCAAGTTCCATGACCTGTCTGTTCCAGCACTTCAGAACCGAGGTGCAGGCCGTAGTGATCTTGCAATTAATGGGGGAAATTCACTTCTCATAGGTCTTTTGACCACTAATCTGTCACCCCCTCTCCTCAATGTGGCTCCCCATGCCATGGCTCAGCTCATCAACAGATATAGAAAATGTAACCACATCACCCTACCTTGCCTGAATTTTGCATGCTCACCTACCAGTTAGGATATGGTTCAATACGGATTGCCTCACTCACAAGGCGAGCACCCCCAGTAACCTAATAACCAAGGGGTACAAGGTAATCGCACAGGAAGTCCACCCCAAGACTGGAAACTGGACTGGCTCACATGGTGAAAACTAGGAAACAGTACCTTCAACGCTCTCTTCCTAAATATCTTCTCTTACAAGCTCTTCGCTCATCCACCTGAGGGTCAGTCGCTTCTCCAAGCAACGAAGTTGTGGTAGATCTCTGTCTTTGGCCGGGGCCTCCCTCTGGAACAGCCTACCTGCCTCTCTGAAACTTGAGGAGAACCATCTTCAGTTCCGGAAGCACCTTAACACCTTCCTCTTTGCTTCTGCTTTCTCTCCCCCTCTCTCCTGCTGAAGCCCTGTCTGATACTTTACTGCATTGGTTACCTGGCCACCCATCTGATCTCAGGCCCAGCCCTGCCAGTTGCACACCTGCACTGCCGTCCCGGCAACCCCAACCTTGAAACCCTTCTGTATAGGCACGTTATAAATGCCATATCATATCATATCATGCTACACTCCAGTTCTCTGGATCTCCGTTCTGGTGGCAACCTGGACTGCTCCAAGTCTCCAGTTTAGGTAAGAACCACATTTATTTTTATTTATTTTTTACATTTGTATACAGCACAAATAGCCCATGTACATTGTGCTGCTGTTACTTGAGGGGAACCTAGTATACAGCGAGGGTACAAGTGAGTTAGGAACACAACAGTTTGTAATTATATACATGTTAGATAATAGGTTATGAATACACTCAAAATCCTGGCTCTTCCAACAACACCTTGGTTTAATGTAGATTTGGCCCAACTTGAGCAAACCCCATCTGTATACTTCACTATGATCATTATTTCAAATGTTTACTTGATGCCTTACTAAATGCTTTCTACCAATGTTTGGTTCTATCAGTTGTACAGCAGTCCATTTAATATTTGAATTACCTGTAATGTGGATAATGGTAATTTGAGGTTCTCATGGCAAGTTCATTCAATACTATTCCGCACCTACATTTTGGATACCATGTTATTGGACAAAATACAGAACACTAATTTAGATGGTATAAAGTCTCAGTGCGAAAATTGAAAGCACTCCTGGATGCCAATGTCTTTTTGCTAATGTTCTCTAACCTGCATACTCCAATGCCAAGAACGCATGGCATTGGTGGATGCTTTCTCCACATTCTCAAGTTATAAGCTTATTTTGGAGAAAAAAAAACTTATTTTGGAGAAAATAAGTATGCCACAAATCCAGGGCACATCAGGAGCAACATGGAGTTGTGTCCCATTCAATTCAGAAGGATTTCCTTAAAGCAAGGGCTTTGGGAAATAAGCGATAATGTAGAATGTTCCTGATCTAAAATACATGCAGACCTGCTTCTGTATAGAGATGCCCTTAATGTATCCATCTGGAAAAGTACACAAGTTCTCAAAATGATTTTACATTGTGGATTCAACTATATCTTTGCTGTGTTCCACTAAGGTTCTGCTACCTTTAAAGAAGAGGATGCCATAGAGAACAGAGACCTTGCTTGCAGGATTAAGAGACCAGCAACAGGTGCATGTGCAAGTAACTTCAGGTGGACTACAATTTCCTAAACATAGAACTGTACTAACAAAATTCCGATGCAAATATTCCAGTTGGAATCCCTTTCATGCAATGAGCCAATTCTTGTGCACTATGACGGATACAATTTGACAGTGACTAAACCGATACTGTCAACAGTTACTATCTATTCATGGGAGATAGTTCACGTCCTCTTTGGTCTATATGGGTACTATGAACAAGAAGACCACTTTGGAAAAACCGGAGAGTTGCAGACGGCATGTTTTCAATTGACTTCCAGCATGGCTCAGGGTTAAAATGATGTGTAATATTTTAACAGAAATGCTGATTATTCACTACACACAAATGGGGAAAAAGCGCTATATATATAACCAAATACAACAAATACAATACAATACTTGGTGGCTGCTTGTCACTCAATGTGCTGAGTTGAAGCACCTAAACCTGCATACACAACATTTTAATTATTTATTGTTTGTATGATACAGCATTGTGGTTTCAGGGATCTGCAACGTGGTCTGGTGCAGTACTGCAGTAGAGACTCGCACTTCTGTGTTTATTTTCTCACATCAAAGATTTACAGTACCTGTAATTCAGGTTTTATACATTGTTTTATTAAACTCGGTTGAATAGGACACTCAAACACACACAGCCGTACTATTTTGTCCCCAGTGCATCTACAATGATCATCGTACATAGACTTGCAAAACTGTGTTTACCATGTCACCTCAAGGTATCACCTGTCATCCAGTGGGTTGGGTCCATCCACAACTTAACACACTGGCTTGGCCACATGCATGTAACATAGGTGTCCTTTCAAGCACACAGGCATGTAACATAGGTGTCCTTTCAAGCACATAGGTTTTGAGAAGCCTATTGCTCTCTCGGGCAGTGGTGGTCATGGGTTGAACAACCTCTCGGTGCACAACTGATTGATCAGCGACCAGGTAGGAGTACACCTCATCAAAAGGATGACCCTTCAGTAAAATGTCCCAGGATTCTTTACTTTTAATGAGCCCAGTAAATTGTTAATTTATTTTACATCTGCTGCCTTTCTGTAATGTCTATTCACATTTAGGATTTTGATTTATCCACTAAGCCTTTTATATACTATATATATATATATATATATACTATTGAAAATGTATTTACACTGTCCAACCTTCTCCCCTGTACGTGATCAAGCGCTTAGTATAGCGCGAAACGCGTTGTTTGCAGGCTGCTGCCCCTAGGCGTCCTGTTGTTGTTCTGTCTTCTATGTGCTGCTATGTATCGTGTACTTGCTTTTTGCACGATGCGTTTTGTTTTTACCTTATGAAAACATTAAAGACATCAGTAATTCTTACACTGTGTCTGTTTGTTTTTTTCCGAACCTTTTGAACCTGGCATTCATGTTTGTGCCTGCGGGAGTGCGATTCGCCTTCTCCTCCTCTCTTTCCATTTTGTCCAACACGGAGCGTTCCGTGTTTGAATCAGCACCAGGGCCGTTATATTGTGCGCATCCTGCTTTCATGCTTCGTGTTCTGAAGAGGATTGCTGCCACTGGTGGCAGATGATACTGCCGTCAAGACTGGGAGCCAATACACAAACGGGAAAACTACAGCTGAGACCACCTTGCCGGCTGGCGCTTTCATGTGCGCCGGAGGACGCACAGGAGATCGCTGCAAGGTAAGCGTGTGTTTTCAGTTTGTTTTCATTTCCCCGTTGCTGTTTACACATTCATGAAAGTCGGCTCCTTGCTCACTCCAGTTATTAGGTCTTTTTTTGTTACCGTTTCTTATCACTAATAGACGGTACTCCGCCCCCCTTTTTTTTGGGTTCGTGTTTGGATACGAGTTATTTTTGAATACATTTATGATTTTTGCAGCCATAGTATGACGAGCACACAGGACGCCTGGGTAGCAGCCCGGCTACTCCAAGCCAAGGATCTATTCTGTGAAGAGCAGGAATCTATCCCCATACCATCAGCCAGTGGGATAAACAGAAAAACCAGCAGTAATGCCAGCAAGGAAGTGCTCCTGCTTAGGGAATATGAGAGACTCCGACGAAGAGAAATTTCTAAATGGTGGGAAGAGCACTCTCTTCAGAATTATTTAGATGTTGAGAGAATACCACGAGGCCTACGCATTATGAATACTCCGTCCTTTGAGGACCAAAATCCATTAATGCTTGAGGAATGGGGTGAAGCAAGCAAAGGTTGCTCTGGCAAGTTTTTGATAATCTTAGTAAAGTATGCCAAATTGGATCGTGAACAAGCACTGAAAGAATTGGATATTGTAGAGCTCGATCTTACCAAAGTCCATATAACAGAGGAAGGCAAATCTTTACGCAAAAAAATTGATGAAGGTTTAATCGCATATGAAGATGAAATCAAACAGCGCAAACATAGGAAATTTCTATGAGATAAAACAGACTATGAGATGGGCCGTGTTTTTACTTTTGCTAAACGTTTTGATTCTCTTCGTAAAACCAACGCTATACAGTCGATGTCTGTTCCATCAGTGGACCTGGCCGCGACCACCTCTGAATCAGATATCTCTGCATCTGAGACTGATGAACCTATTCTCAAAATGAATTTTCTAGATGAAATGAGACTTTTATGTCAAGATGAAAAAAATCTAAAAAGAGGTAGAGGTCGAGGCAAGTCTAAAGGACGAGGAAGAGGACAAAAATCGCAGGCAAAAAAGTTATTCGCCGAGGCCGACGTGGGAACCGGTCAAAAGGCGCAGCTACAGGGCAGAGCAACACGCTCTGGGGCCAGAAACCAACCATAGATAATATGAAGATTCATCAAATTACCAACTTGTCGTCTCATGTTCTCACAAAATCTCAGACCTCGTTATTATCATTGGGTCTTAATTTTTGTCCCACTGCTAACTATGATTACGCCCAAATACGCATAGACTTTGATAAGTTTTTACGCAAAATCAAGCTAAAAAAATTCTTTGCCAACTTGGATACCCCTATGAAACGTCCAATACCTCGTACGGGTGGCACTGATCTTTTAATTTCAGACATTCCTTCACTTATTGATTTGGCTTGTCTTGATGATGATCAATTTGATCCATCTAACATTGATTTTTCTGATTTCGACATCAATCCCAATTGGGATATACGTACCAAGCTAAAAAGTAAATCCAGATTCAATCCTCAATTTTCTGTGGGCGGATGTATTGAGGCTTTCCATGATTTATGCATCGAGGATTTCAGAAAACTCCGTCACAAGGCTGGTACTAGTAAACACAATCTCACTATTGTTCAACGCCAGGCCCTGAATGAACTCCAGCGGCTATCCAATATTGTCATCAAGCCAGCCGACAAGGGCTCAAATGTGGTCATTCAGGATAGAACCAAATATGTCATTGAAGCCAACCGACAATTACATGACCGCCAATGCTATACTAAATTGTTGAAAGATCCCTCAGAAGAAATCAGGACAGAATTGATTGCCCTTTGTACCAGGTGGATGAATGAAGGTCTACTTGAAGATGATTTGGTTAATTTTCTCACCCCTACATGCTACACCATAATTTTCTCACGTCAACATGCTACACCATTCCTACCATCTATTTCCTCCCTAAAACGCACAAATCGCTTATTAATCCCCCAGGTAGACCTATTGTGACTCTTTGCGGCTCATTATTGGAACATCTAGCCCAATTCATTGATGAAACACTGATCCAATTTGTCACGGGATTACCTTCCTACCTGAGGGATACTAAGGATTTTTTGCAACACGTTACTAATATACCTTGGGAGGAAGGCTTACTTTTAGCCACCTTAGATGTAGTTTCGCTGTACACATCTATCAGCCACACTGTTGGTATATCTGCATGTAAATACTTCTTGGACACTCGTTCTTTAAATCACCTTGGACATAGCACTATGATTTTGGACATGCTTTCATTCTGTTTACACAACAATGTTTTTCTTTTTGAAGGCCATTTTTATCGGCAAGTAAGGGGGACTGCGATGGGCAGTACCTTCTCACCATCCTATGCTAATCTCACAATGGGGTGGTGGGAGGCTACTTTCCTTTCTGACCTATTACTATCCTTCTTTCCGACACAGATTATCTCTTGGTGGCGGTTTATTGACGATGTTTTTGTCATTTGGAAGGGCACCGAAATTGACTGGCTCTCATTTGTTAAAAGCATTAATAATAACCAGGTCAATCTCAGTTTTACTGAATGCCACAGTCGTTCCAAAATTGTTTATCTGGATGTAACTGTCATGATGGATGACTCAGGTATCAGTACGGCATTACACAAGAAATCCAGCAACACTGGCTTGCCACTTCATGCCAATAGCTGTCATCCGACACCTTGCAAAAAATCAATCCCTTATGGGGAATTTATTCGATATCGTCGCAATTGCTCTAACATCGCATGTTTTGATCATTATTGTGCACAAGCAGCTATGGACTTTTTGAAGCAAGGTTACCAAAAACGAACAATAGAAATGGCATATCTCCGAGCTCGTGGCATGTCTAGAGATACCTTGATTTACAATACTGGTTCCAAAACTGCTTCAAATGATGATCCTAGACTCATCATTACTTTTGACACTTCGTCCAATGACATTCGCAAAATTGTATCAAGACATTGGCATGTTCTTACCCTTGATGCTGACTTGAAACCCATTTTGGGCAAGCGTCCAACTGTGACTTACAAACGTGCTCCTTCTCTAAGGGACAAACTTGTGTCTAATTTTCTACCTCCTATGGGCAAGATCCAGCAATCTAACACCTGGCTTCCAGCCTCTGATACTGGATTCACCAAATGTATGAAATGTAAAGCATGTGCCCATGCTATTGTTAAGAAATCCTTCCTGCATCCCATTACACAGGTTCAGCAGATGATATGTCATTCTATTAACTGTGATACAAATTTTGTTGTTTATGTGCTTTCGTGCCCTTGTGGGCGCTGGTATGTGGGCAGTACCACTTGTAAACTCAAACTCAGAATTCTTCAACATTTGAGGGCCATCAAGAACTCTGATCCGACATATCCTATGGCCAAGCATTTTAAATCTGCACACAACAATGATGCTAACTTACTAACATTTTTCGCTGTGGCACATGTACCCCCTCATCCAAGGGGTGGTGATCGTACTTTGAGGCTGAGACAACTCGAAACCAGATTCATTTTGGATCTTGACACAAAATTTCCCAGAGGTCACAATGTTGATGAGGAATTGCATACATTTCTGGGAACCTAATTTTGTTTCTATACATAATTTGTATTTTCATTATTTCTTATTCTTTGCCATTTATGCGATGTTTTCCATGGTTGGGGTTATCTTGTCTTTCAGGTTTATTGCTTATGTATTTTTGTATTCCTGCTCTATTTCTGTTGGTTCAGTCGCAGGTATTGACTGATCTTTTTCTGTTTTTGCACTTATGCTCATTATTTGGTTTCACCTGTCTGTTTTAGCTGATTATTTTGCAACTGGGGGAGTGTTGTCTCAACTATGCCTTGCTTATCTTGGGGATTTACATGTGGTCCTTTGTTTTAGTTATATTGTTCATTCCCTTCATTTTCTGACATTACTTTGTATTATCCTTCAATGCTTCGAAATTTTTGTTCTAGTCTACTGTATGCTCTGGATCTGTTATACTACCTTTGTGCCTTCAGTTTTAGATATTTTAACATCAAGTTTTGCATTTGCACTTTGATGATTCAGCTGCTAATTTTTGCAATTTTTGCACAGTTCATCAGATGGATGCACCAGCACTTTATAATATCCACCAATTGGAGGCTGGATAGGCGTATTGGTGCCTTGCTGCTTTATCTTGCTCTTTTGCACTTTATAATTGATATTTGATGTTTTAGCTACTATCTCTGCTGTTCGCACCAAAAAATATCTTGCCAGTTTTAGATATTTTGACATCAAGTTTTGCACTTGCACTTTGATGACTCAGCTGCTAATTTTTGCAATTTTTGCACAGTTCATCAGATTGATGCACCAGCACTTTATTATATCCACCATTTGGAGGCTGGATAGGCATATTGGTGCCTTGCTGCTTTATCTTGCTCCTTTGCACTTTATAATTGATATTTGATGTTTTAGCTACTATCTCTGCTGTTTGCACTAAAAAATATCTTGCCGGCTATATTATTCTGCTGCTAATTTTTAACATTCAGGTCCAGTCCGACTGCTTTTAACCTGATTTTACATCTAATTGTGGTTGACTAGTTTCATTTGTTATTGTATTGCATTGTCTATTTTTAGTGTTGGGAATAACCTTTGCCACTGGACTAACTATGCATTTATATGGGAGACCTTTTAATACTTCGAGTGTGGCTTATTACATCTTTTATGCTATGCGATTATCACACTAATAATTTATACATTTTGTATTGATATGTTGTCAAGTCCCCTCATATGTATTTTTACATGTTTGAGGTCCTTCTTGCTGGATAAAAGCATTTGCAAAGCACTGTGCTCTAATCTTTTATGTTTTAGCATACATGCACACTCCCCTCCAACATGGCCGCCCCTGTCCCCTTGAAACTGGTAATAGCCATTGCCATTGACATAGTTGAAGGACCACTATTGAAAATGTATTTACACTGTTCAACCTTCTCCCCTGTACGTGATCAAGCGCTTAGTATAGCGCGAAACGCGTTGTTTGCAGGCTGCTGCCCCTAGGCGTCCTGTTGTTGTTCTGTCTTCTATGTGCTGCTATGTATCGTGTACTTGCTTTTTGCACGATGCATTTTGTTTTTACCTTATGAAAACATTAAAGACATCAGTAATTCTTACACTGTGTCTGTTTGTTTTTTTCCGAACCTTTTGAACCTGGCATTCATGTTTGTGCCTGCGGGAGTGCGATTCGCCTTCTCCTCCTCTCTTTCCATATATATATATATATATATATATATATATATATATGTATATATATATATATATATATATATATATATATATATATTTGAGGTGCAGGAAATCAGCACTAAAAATAAGTGCTGCCAAATGCCAAATGTATACATTCTTTATTGTTGCCTGTTTATATTTATTCTTTTGAATTGCCCACCCGCCCCCCACCCCCTCCCTCATGTGTTCTCTCTTAATATTGCATGGAAGGGTCAAAAATGAAAGCACTGACATCCAGTGACTTTAACAAATAGAAAAAAATAGAAAATTAAGAATGCATTTAAATGAAAACAAAAATAAAGTAAAAATTCTGAATTAAAAAATATATATATTTGTGGTGGTGGGGAAAGGGGTTAAAACGGATGGGGAGCAGGTTTGAGTGGGGTTTTAAACATGGGGAGATGGGGGACTTGGGGGGATCTGCCTCCCTAAAAAAAAACGATTGTATAGACCCGAAAGCACTACATTCTATACAGCACAGACATCATCTACTGTACCACTATTCTTCTCAATAAACCCCAGTCCACCAGCTTGTTCTAAAACGTTTAACTAAAGTTACAGTACCTTGGACATCCCCTACATGGGCATTACATTCAGCATCGTTTTTGTTCAACATCAAATATTTACAGTATGGCTGAGGCGACTGAAAACACGTATGTGTCGTCTTGTTATCCACTGGGTATCACACTCCTCACCCACCCCACTGCTGCATGTACACCTGACCTACTTTTAATGTAGCCTAATCTAATGCGCTACTGCAGTAGTTTGTAGATGATATTCGGCCAGACACCATAGACTAAGACCATTTACAACATCAATGTCTTGGTGTCCTGTGGAGTCCTTTGAAAGTGATAATTCACTTTTCTACCATTGTCCCACCCGGGCCGCAAAGTCACCTCAATTGCCAATGGTTACTCGTGGTTTCAAATCAACTCACTATTGGGAATTTGGTGGCTGCTCTCAGCTAGCATTTGTGGTCATACAAGGCGCAGAGTAAATGTTTGGGGTAGGGTGGCAAAGACTACATCTATTTAATTTCAAGAGTAGGCACCCCTATGATTTATTTCCATGTATGTGAAATACAACAAATAAAACAATATAGACTACAGTGCAGCATTATGTCTGAGCTGTGCCTGACCTCATGATACTTTAGTCAGCAGAGCTCTTAGGTACACTGTGGTCGTTGAATAGAAAGGAAGATGAGCAGAGTCGCTCCCATTGGCTGATTCATCAAGACTGCATAGCTGAATAACCTTCTGCCCAGTGACATCAAGCCACAGCACTCACAGAGCAGTGCAACATATCCACGGGATCACTGCAGTTGTAGTCAAAGTCAGAAATCAAAGTTAAAAGACTTATATCGGATTATGGAAAGCCATGGTGAAGGGAGGGCCCCAGCTCGGGCTGTGGGCTGATAAAAGGCCATGCCTGACTTCCTGGCAGGGCATGAAAGCCATTTTCAGCCCATGGTTAGTCCAGGGTGCAAATGGCTTTCGCATTTTTTCATCGGGAGACCCACACTGCCTGTGCAGCTGATCACCCGATGAGAAATGATGGAGAAAAAAAATAGCCGCCGTCATATTGAAATGGGACTAAGTCACTTTTTCATGTCTATGGTGGCAGTCAGAAAGGGAGGAGTGAGGGACCAGAACACTTTGGCATCGCAGGTAAATGGAGGGGCTGGGGAGGGGAATTGGGTTATTTTGGGGCAGAGGGGCAACAGGGAGAAGCTCCCTGTTGCCTCCCTGCATTGAAAGAAAAACGAAAAGGCTCCACCTGGGGAAAGGCTTCAGGTGGCTGGGACAGGAGGAGGGGATTGTGCAGTCTCGCCCGCTGTTCCAGCAACCCGATTGGCTTGGCACCCTTTGCTGAATGCGAAATATCCTTTTAAAGCAAATACTAAATATCATCCCACTCATTTCATCTGCGAACATCCAAATACAAATATGTAAAACACTGATTATACACGCAAAGGAAAGTGCACTATAATACGTAATAATTATATTAGAATACAATGATAAAAAAACAATGTCAAGCAGAAAACAAAACTATAGAGAGATGCTCTTTTACTTATTTTTTTCTAAAGTTGGGACCTCCCCTAAAACACGTGATACACCAGTGACTGCCATACTTGTTAGTTCAGCTCAACAAATAAAAATAGCTTCCTTTACTGCGCTACTTACGATTCATGTCCCTAAACAGGGGCACACACTAACATCTTCTCAATTTTCCATGTTTAGGACAAAATAATAAAAAGTATGCCAAATATTCCATCAATCCTGGACAAAACTTGCAACATGTATCATCTGTGACCTTTTTTAACCAAGCACATAGCATGTAGTCAACATTAGAATCCCGAGCCGCAGCTTCATGAACAACAATTTCTCTCTAAAAGATTCAATTTCCAATAGATGTTTATGGATTCCCAGTATACTTTTCACTTCCAAGTAGGAATCTCTCCATCTGCTAGGAGGCACATAACGAACAATCCCCACAACATACCCCTCACTGAAATTGTGCTTAAGGATAGATTTTTGTGGGTGACGTTATTGAGAGTTGGCCAAACAGGAATTACACGTAGAGAATTGCACATACCCCATTTGAACAATAGCCAGGGGAAAGTCATTGCCCCCTTGCATGACCAAAATATTCATCAGTGCTGCCTCGTAAATAACTAGAATTGGGGATCAATGCATTTAATCCAATAACATATGTGTGATTAGCACAATCTCTGCAGCGATTCGCAGGAGGTCAGATTCTATTCTCAGTGGAACATTCGACGCATTGGGGGATAAGGCCAGTAATGATTTGAGAACTGAATTATCTGCTCGTTAAGGGGGGAGCATAGAATACACTCCTTAAACCTCCTCCGCATAAAGGGCACCTGCAACAGCATTGCTTGAAACTTGTACACTTCTAGGCTAGCAATAGAACAATCCTCAAATGTGTTCAAAAAGCTATTTGTCAGTGCCCCAAATATGGAATGATTACGGAACCTTTCTCCAACGGTGCCTGCTACTGCCATTTTGAGATATTCAATCCTTTGGATAAGTAAAAGAAGTCGCCTTTTTGATCCTGTAATTCGCTAGGACTAGTAACAGTTTATATTGCTTCCTAGAACAGAAGACCATGCACTTTGGTTTTTAAAATAATCTGGTGTCCTTTCTGGTCATCCTTGGATTTGAACAAATCAAATTGTTTCTGTAAGCCCTTGGTGTCTTTGAAATTAAATGGGAACATCTGCAAAGAGGAGCAGAGCAGTTTTTGCTATACAAACTCGTCTCGCATCTGTCGTTCAAAACATCATGAAAGTCACAAGTTGCTGACCCCAGAATTTTGAGAATGACTTCTGGGTGTGTTTGCAGGAATGTGCTTTCTTCAGGTCAGGGGCTTACATTCCTCGCCTCAGTGCTGGGATATCGTTTTTTGTAGTTTTGCTATTATTGGGCTGAGATCTGCAAAATAAAATAAAATATTTACACAGCATTTTACACTGATCTTCGGAAAGGACTACAACTAAGTTCTACCTCACAAATGTCTGAATGGGCTAAAAACATAGAATAGCAACTGGACGGCAATGTGCTATATTTTGACATGCATGTGTGCAGGAACTGTGAACAGCTCACTGTAATTGCAATGTAGTGTAGTGTGGAATGTAAACATAACACGTTTGCTGAAGGTTGCAGGGTAGACCCTGCCCACAGGACCATGGCAGTGTCAAGTCCATATCAGCAAAGATACAGCAAAGGTATGGGATGATATGCTTGTCCTTTATCAGGGAGCAGTGCCACAGTGCCTCACAATAGAGAACAATAGTCAGCCGCTAATTACAATCACCAAGGCACAGACACATACATTCTCCTCCATGGTAATAAAAATGAAAGGGCACAGGAGGGACTATTTCGGACACAGATTTTTAGAAACAAATTAACTCACAGGCGAACCTCACTTCGGGCCTGCCACCATCCCACACTTGAGATCATCATTGTCTACTTGTGGGTCGCCAAAAGACGCCATTATTAGCATACAGTGTGACTTTAGGCAGGACAACAGTTTATGCTATGCTTAAAACCAATAGGCTTCTTTACCACTGCTGCTCGATGTACGGGCCAATTGACTGTGGGAAAAGGAAATCCTACAAGACCCGCAATGTTCCACAGAAACATTTGATTGCCCAGATTTCAGAAGGCCACCAACACCCATCCTTCTTTAGCTTACTCCATTTGGTTTGATATGCATTCCAAATGTATGGATTAGTGTGGTATTGATTGTTTGTTTGTTTGTTTGTTTATTTATAGTGCATGCCAGACCCCGGGGCATCAGGGTGCAAGAGATAAGGATATGTTCAACTTAGGTACAGGGTACATGGGTACATGGTATGCACAAAAATAAACTACATAGAAATATACAAAAAGATCATCATACATCATACATTATACAGGTATGTACAGTGTGAATAACGGGATCCAGTGGCATAGGATTAGGTGAGCGCAATACATCAGGGAAGGAGTCCAAGTGGACTAGCACATAGTAGGCGAATCAATAAGCAGAAGGGTGGGCGTCCAGAGCGTATAGGTCAGGGAGTTTATTTATCATTTTCTTTTAGCCAGTTGGTCAAATTCTATCTGAATTTAGAGAAGGGCTAGTGTTCTCTAATACCAGGAGGTAGGGAGTTCCACAATTGCACAGCCTTAACTGGGAAACTGTGTCCTCCTATGGTAGTTAGTCTGAATTGTGGAACTTGGAGGCAGTTAGAGTTGGCTGTTCTTGTCGGTCTGGACAAGTTTTTTTTTTTTACAGATTCTGTTAGAAAGGTATGGCAGTGCATTATTATTAAGGGACTTGTGAGTAAGGGAGGCAATCTTAACTTGGATTTTATCAAAGGTGGATAGCCATTTGTGTTCTCTTCGCGCAGAGGAAATATGCTAATTTCTATTGATCTTAAGAGCTGCTCTCAGGGCATTATTCTGGAGAACCTGTATTTTTTGAACGGTCTGTTTATTCGCTCCAATGTAGAGTGCATTACAGTAATCCAATTTAGAAAGTATGAGGGCTCTAGCAAGCGTGAGGCAACTGTTGGTGGAAAGGAATTGTTTACTGGCTCTAATAAGTTTGCATGTGTATGCGGTAGCAGAGGCTACGGAGTTGACTTGTTTAGAGAAGTTCGATGTGGCATGTAGGTAAAAGCCTAGAGTCTTCACTTCCTTTTCCACTTTTATATTATTGCCATCAATAGTGAAGTTGCCATAGTCTAGGCTGATTTTGCATATGTAGGTAGGGGTGCCTAAGATGATAAGCTCAATTTTGTCGTCGTTCAGGCATAGTCCATGTGTGGCCATCCATGCCTGAACGATGCTGTAAATTCTATTCACCAAAGCCAGATCCACAGTGTAATCTCCTGAAAGCGGAAGGAGTATTTGGGTATCGTCTGCATAATTCGTGTAGGCGATACCCAAATGGTCCATTTCGTAGAAGAGGGGCTTAGTGAATATGTTTTAGAGTGTGGGTGACACACAGGATCCCTGTGGTACACCGCAAGTTATGGGGATCGGGTCTGCTGAGACTGATGGAGAGAAGACTCTCATGGTCCGGTTACTCAGAAAAGACTCGATCCAAGTTATAGCCTCAGCTGAGCTGCAGAGTCTAGGTGACTGAGTAAGACTGTGTGGTCAACCAAGTCAAATGCAGCTGAGAGGTCTAGAAGGAGGAGTAAGGCTGTTTGGCCTTTATCTCTAAAGTCATCTATTGTGTGGTTGTGTGTTATTTGACAGTGTGTGCTAATGGAATTTATGTTGCACATCTCTCACTTCCAAACATTATAAATTACAACAATGTGTTTGGCTATTGGGCAATGTCACAGAAACTGGCGAAGAGTCACATGTTACATGTCTGAAGAAATCTCTTTCTTCACCTTGTTCTCTAGATCTGTTCCCCTCTATACATTCCTCTAGCATTCTGGCTCTCTCTATCCCTTACTCGCTTTTGCTCTCTTTGCTTCTCTCGCCCTTTCTCTGTCTATCAATACCCTTAACTCTCTCACTCATCTTGTCTCTTGTTTGCCTCTCTATATGCCATATCTTTTCATCTCTCTCTCCCCATGCTTCTCTATGCATATTTATTTCACTCTTTCTCTATCTCACTCTCTCTCTATGCCTTTTTCTCTCTACATATGTTTTTTTCCATGCAATTTTCTCAATGCCTTTTCCTCACTGTATTTGCATTTTTTGCTGTCTCTCTCGTTGTCTCTTGTTCAAGGTTTGTCTCACAACATATGTATGCATCTTCCTTTCTCTCTCTTTCTCCTCCTATAACTTCTTTTCTCTCTCCACTCATTTGTTGATCCCTTCCCAGAGTTGGTCAATTGAGCATCGAAGCCAAAATGGCTTTCGTATCATCTTGTTAATGCAGCCCAGTGGAACTTTAGACCTACTGGTGGAAAGCAAAGATGTTCCTGATCCCACCTTTGAGTTTAAGCTTTTAGAGAAGCATCAGGATGGTGAGATTAGAGTGGGGACTGACGAGGGTCTGTGGTCTGATGCTCTGCCACATTAAAGTGACCCCTGCCTTCTCCTTACACAGATCTATGCATTTCACACCATCTGCTTGCCTCTTTGTCAGCCTTTTGGCACCACTGATATTCATCTCTTCATCACTTACTGCCCCACATGCCTGCTCCTAATTCTGAGTTTGATTTAGTTGAGGAGCATCTGAATGGGACCAGAAGCAGGACAATGGTTATGGTGCATCCAGATGGCCCCAAGAAGCAGATTTGTGTTGGGGTCGTAACACCCTTCCAGATGGCAGCAGCGTCCAAAACCGAGGAAGTAAACAGTGGCAAACTCTGGTAAAACAGGCCAAACATGGTTATCAGGATGGAAGGCATGGCCTAAGCAGATCAGGCCCAACAGAAGAATGAAGACTAGTATGCCTCTGAAAGACACTCAGCACCTGCAAATGCCAACCAGATCACAGGCAGGAAACACAGCCCACACTAGTATGATCAGAATCCACACTTGTGTGACCAGACTACAAAGAGCCTCATTACGTGTTTGGAGGTATCTGGGGGTAAATCTGCCCAGATACAACCAAACTGTATTACCGTTACCGCCGGATTACAAGTAGTGGTGGTGGTGTAAATACCCATTTTTGGAGTCCATGGAACTGAATGGGTTATTGTCTCTGAACCTGTCTTGTAATTCCGCCGAAATATGCCAGAAAGTAGTCAAATTTTCCTCCAGCTCATGGCTGGAAGAGAATCTCCCAACTTTCCGCCAAACCTATAGTTTGGAATTGCGGTAATGCAACAGTATACAGTAATACTGCTGCATTTAACCTGCACCGGACAACCTTTAATGAGGCCATGTCTCAAAATCATCTAAAAACCTTTCTTGGTGGCAAACTCATCCAGCAGTCTAGCAGAACGGAGTGTAGTAAAAGTGTTTACCCTATATGCACCACACACCGGGTATGGTGTCTCCCACTCCACTAATCTCATTAGGGGATTTCAAGCAAACGTTTTGTTAGCCAATCAATCAGGTTTGCCCCAAAAAAAAACACTATTGTATACCACTGCCAAAGAAGTGTAGTGGCCTGCTCATGGCCAGGAACTGTTTTAGATCAGTTTATACAATTAGAGGGTGCCATATTGGACTCAGAAATAGCCCACATGATCAGAACAACCATTTTAAATGTACCTCTTGATTTCCCTGAATAAAGAGATCCCCTAAAACATATAGAAAACAGAGAGAAACCTTACTACACCAATTGCTGCTACAAAGGTATATTGGGCTATTAACGTAGTAAATAGGTTTTTTCACTTCTGTTGAAGACAAAATAAACTATTAGCTGGAACACAAACCCCATGAAGGGTGATATAATCACCTTTGGTCACACCCTTAAGGAGGCACGCCATAAAATAAAAATGATGAATTAGAAAGAGTAGGGGGTCTCACAAATCTCTTAAAATGAGATAGCAGAACCTCCAGAAATGGAATCTCCCCCAGCAATAGTATACAAACATAGTGGGTCAAAAGCATGCACACCACTATAACTGGATCTGTAAGATGCACGTATGTACTACACTCCCGCCCAGTTGAACAGATGATACCCAGAACCAATGTGCACCTCTTGCCAATATCTCCAGAAATGACACCCAAGAAAACCAAAGGGTCACTCTGCAGACATAAAGTCAGATGGTCAACATGAAGCATTAACCCCTCCAAAGTATCCCTCACACAATGACAAGTTGTGCTCGATACATTTTTTGTGTCAGAAGATTACTCCAGCAGGAATTAAAGGCTTAATTCTGAAGCCTGTTAACTGTGTGAATGATTAGTCTTGTTAGTGAACTGAATCAGTATAACCATTTTTCTTTTAATGGTCATAAAAAAAAATGTTTTCCTGCAACATCAATGTGACGGTGATATAGATTTTAAAGCGTTAGACTATATTGAGATCCATAGAACTGAAGTCTACTATAAACATTAATAGATTTTAATATACAGAAATCGCAAAATTTCAAATGTATAATTCTTTCATAAAACGTATCTTTTTTATTTTATTATTTGTGATATAGTATGTTCACCTTTACACAACAGATATAAAAAATGCCATTCCCAAAATAAATCCATCTCACAATGACTCACTTAAATCGAGTGCTTCATGATAAAATGTTTCAAATGTTTACTTTTTCTCTCCATAACATGGTAAAATAAATAACACAGGCATCATTATTTCCATTCATAAATTTACTCCAAAGAAGATTCTCAGATAAGGTTCCCCTTAGTCCCGCTGATCGGATTGCACCCACCCTTAGCTTAACCAGGGATTTGCATGCACATAGCACGTGTCTCTGTGTTTCTAAGATCCCTTCCCTGCATAGTCGCATTCCCTGCTTTTAGCCAATGTCCGATACAAGGCACATTCAATCTTTCTAGTTTTGACCATGTTACATTTTATTCTCAGGTAATCCCAGACTAAGGTGTTGCCCAGGAATTTTTGGATATATGTTGGTATTCCCTGTTTAGTCAATAGGTGGGCCACATACTTTGAAGCAGAATTGTTTGTGCTGAGATTCACCACTAATTGATAGTAGCCATAGGCAGCCAAGATGTCTTTCAGGATTTCTTTGTGTGTGGGGAAGGCTTTCTCAAGCACATTTTTGGAAGTTAGTGACGTCACTTATTTGCTGTGGTACATAATTTCCCCACATTGCTGGTCATCATCAGGGAGGTTCAGGCACTATAGGCCTCAAATATCCGCCGCAGGAGGGTATCCGCTGGCGTGTTGGACAATTTCCACAACGTTGTCAGTCAAATTAGAATGACTGCTTTGAGTTGGCATTACATTGAATTCCAATAAAATCATCTCGGTCGGTGTGCGTTGAGGAAGGCGCAGTAGTCTTCTTAGCAAGCATCTCTCCAGTCTCGCTATCTCGTCTAAGCTGAATAGTGACCAAACCTCTGCTCTAGAAAGTAGCAGAGACCTCACTTCGGTCTGATAGAGTTGCATCAGTGATCTCGTTGAGAATCCACTCCTTCTCCTAGCAAAGGAGCGGATGCCCCCCAAGGTCACAATGTCACATTGGATCTCAGGCTGACTTGTTAGACATGGGTGGTACTGTCAATCTGCAGTTCAAATGCTTGGCCAAATATGTATAGGAAGGTACCACCTCCAGCTCTTCTCCGTCAATTTTCCAGGTTCATATTTTTCTTTTCCTCCTCTCCATTTAGAATATTCCCAAGGCCTCACCCAAATCATCGAGGTAAAGATTTTATAAGATGCTGGCCAGAGTGCAGCCTTGTTTGAGGCCCTTGTTCGTCGCTGTCCAGGCAGTAGTTCCACCCTGCTGGCCAGTCGGATCTGCACTGTGGTCTGTGAGTATTGTAGCATGATCATTCTAAGTAAGCCATGAGGAATGTATTTTTTGGCCGTTTTTTCCATAGTCTAATACGGTCGACCATATCAAATGTGGCACTAAAATCGATGAATGCCACATATACTGGGAACTTCCTGATTCCCGCTTGTTAGATTATAGTGGTGCTGGTGTTTGAGTTTTTCCGAAAGCCAGTTTGATTGAATGGATTGTCAAATGTCTTTTGTTCTTTGTTCTTCATTCTTTCTTTTTCTCTTCCGGTTTTTATATTAGACATAACATTTTATGCTTTATTCTTGTTTTTTTTAATTTTAGTCTCAATGATTGGGAAATAATGGCTAAAAGCACTACCTATGTATACAGTGTATCGAGTTATAGCCTGCTTTTAGCTTTTTTTTGTGGAGCATGTATCAATTGTATTTTATTCCCTTTGTGTGTTTGCTTTTGTTTTTATATATTTTGTTTTTAGGAGGTGTTCTTGAGGGTGCTTGAACTTTCATATTTACACATTGTTTTCATATGTTTGTTTGAAATTGTACACATTTTTGATTTTTAGGAGGGGTTTTTGATGTTTCTTGAAGTCATGTATTTATATATTATTTTGATATGCTGGTTTGAAATTGTGTATTCATGTGTTGCATATCATATATTTGTTCTCCTTTTGCTGTGTCAATACATGTGTAAAGGTACTTGTCTACCAAACACAATAAAAAAAATAAAAATACAAAAAAATGTGTCCTCAAGTTCTTTGAAGAAGACCTGGGCAAAGATTCTTGCAGGCATAGCCAGCATAGCAGGTGGTGGTCTTGCCTGTCATTTTTTAATATTGACACAATTATGCTGTCGTGCCAGGACTTAGGAGTTGACTGTAGTGTCTCGATACATTTGAGAAGGCGATGCCGGGCGTGTGCCCAGAGATTAGGGTACAACCTCAGTAAGGAGCTTCATGTGCCATCGGGTCCAGGGTCAGCTTCCATCAGCTCATGGCATGCGCCCAAGAACCTTCTGAATATTTTGGACCCATACTGCTCTGAGACTATAGTCCAAGTTCCTGCCTTCTGTTCCTTACCATTTACAATCCTCCAGAAGTTGTGTGTGTCATTTGAAAGAGAGGCCAGCATTAGTTCTTGCCACTGGAGACATTCCTACACATACTTGTAATTCTTCAGCCATTTGTGGGACTTAGGTTTAGCAGTCCTTACTCCTTCACTGTGTGTGTCAGATGAGACCTCTGACTTAACTATGGCCCGCAATTCCCCTCTCAGCCCCCCCTTTTCTGTCCTGAATTTCTCTGTCATACGGGTGGTGTTTATTGTTCCCGTAACCAGAGCTCACCCTCCCTGCTGACTTTATGTTAGTGAGGGACCATCCCTGGATGAGAATCATAGACTACTCAAACTGTTGTATCCCCAACATGGCATTCCCATCCTACGCAGAAGCATAGTACCTAAAGCATCTCGCAAGGCCATAATGGCTGTGTTCAGATTACAGTCATTCCATGAAATGCGATTTCGACCCCTCTTGATGCTTAGATTGCCTGTGTGTTTCAGGGCCCGTCCCTTGCCAGTAGGTCCAGTTGTGCCACTATTGGGAAGTGATTGCTATCCACACATGGGTACACACACAAATCCACAACCATAGCAGGAGAATTGGTGACAAACATGTAGTCCAAGATGCTGCTCCCTCCATGCCCCACCTGAATGTAGTTTGGCATGGTATCTGAGGGGCGAGCACCATTGATTACTTTGAAGCCATGCATAGATAATAAACATGCCCATCTCCACCCTCAGTGGTGCGTTCTCCATTTGTGATCTTTGCTAGCTGTCAGATCTTTATCAGGGAGTTCTCCCTTCAGAGAAAAGTCATAGAGTGGTATTGTGGCATTAAAATCCCCACACAAGATTATTGGGCCTTCAAATGAAAATTCACTCAAGATTCCCTCCAGATCTTTAAGTGATGCAGATACACTTCCCACATATGGTGGAAACGAAATAACAATGAGGAGTATTTCATGTGGGAAGTCCACAGAATGTGAGATGTGGTCAGTCATTTCTCCGATCGGAATGTTTGGAGAAGGGAAGCTGACTTTGACCAGCACTATACTATTCTTTACCCATGGGGCAAGAACCGCATATGGCTGCCTCTGGGGCCCTTTTCCACCTCCCGTGGTATGAAGTTCCAATCGTCCATGACTAGTGGGACCATCATCCAAGTCTCCTGCAGCATGACGAGACTTAGCCCTTCGATGTATTCATATAGGCCATCCTGCAAGAACAGATGAGAATGGCTCTGGTGTTCCATCTCAAACTCAGGAATGGCAGGTTGGGGCCGTAGTTGGGGAAGTAGTGACCCTCACGTTTCCACTCGGTTCACCAACCATGTCCAGTGGGACTCTTCCCGTTGGGGCCCCTGTCCTATGACCGTCTGCTCAGAGGACTTATTGATCATTTGGTCCAGATGCAAAGAGGCGGGCGGGGTAACGCCTGCTCTGCTGCCTTTTCATCCCTTCTGTGGAGCTTGAGATATTTTTTGGAGAATTCAGCGGTATCCTGATATTTGCGCCCGAAAAAAAATTGAGTAGTTCAGTTGCAGAGCAGTCATAGCCCTTCTTATATACTTATATAGTGCCTCTTGTTGCTCTAGAATGTATGGCAGGAGATCTTCTGAGTGAAAGTGACCATGTGAGTTGACATAGTGCGCTTTGGCACGTGTCCACGATCCTGATGTCACTACTATTAATATGTCACAACAGGACAATTGCATGTAATGGGCCCAGCACCCGCGAGTGCTTTAGATAAAAGGGTGCCCTTCCTGGAATAAGCTTCTGAGCTTTGAATCTGCAGAGTATTAGTAGTGTAAACAGGGGACATGGGCTTCAAGTTGTTGCTTCTAATAGCGATATTGAACTCTTTGTCTCCCGCGTTAATCTAAGTGGAGTGGATTTGTGGCCCATTGATTATTGGGCTTGGTAAGCATCACCAATTTAGCTGCCATCAAGGCCTCAAGGTAAGGTAATGGCACAGCATCACTCAACACGGTCCCTCAATGGGTGGTGGGCAGCATGAGCATTCTTCGATTCGATCCCTGTGTATCGGGTTTCACACATGCCCTTTTGTTTCCCACAGAGAGATTGCTTGCGTATTCGTAGGTATTATTAGAATTGTTCAGCATGTTAGTGTTTTTTGCAGGGTTGTCGCTCATGATCTCTACCTCTGCCGCGAGTGTCACCGCACACTCAGTTGGGGGCTTCGGTCTACAATTAGTAGAGGCCTGTGCTGCTCTCTCTGGGCAGTTCTCACCACAGCTGCTGCTGGTGAGACCTTGTTACTGCTTGTTTTCGGCTACCTTTTCGTTCATCCTTTTTTTCTTTGGCATTTCTATATCCATGGCGGACTGTTTGAACTTTTTTCTTCTGGTACCAGTCGTTGGGGTGCAATGCTGATGTGGCAGTTTGATTGAGTACTTCGTAATCGCTGAGGACATTGCTTGCCTGGACTCCAAATTATTAGTTGTGAGCATGTTTCTCGCCAGATGATAGAACGCTTTCAGAAATTCATTGACTGGGTGACCTATCCTATCGACCTTCTCCTCTAAGGATGTCAGTTTTACAGTGGTAGCATTTGTTTTTTTTCCAGCAGATGTGTTTACATAATTTCCAGAATAGAGAACAGTGCCGCAAAAAGAATTGCTGTCGTCCGAATCGTGTTTGTGATAGCTCTGCTCTTCTGCTATTTCGCTGGCTGCGACCGACAAATCCGACCTGAACAGGTCAGGGATTGAGGGTGTGGAAAAATATTTAAACGAGTGGCCCATACTCGTTGCACTGTCCTCCAGTGCATGCCTTTTTTCCATTGACAAGTCTATGTTTGTTGGGGCCAGGAGATCCACTCTAGGATGTTCTGTTGAGTCTGAGTGCCTTAAACTGGCCAGCTGGTTTGTCCTTGCCCGGCTAAAAGTCGGAGGACTTTCGAGTTTCTCAAGGTTTTATAGAGGATTTGGTGCAGTGAGTGCCTGGACTACTGTTTCAATAGTCATTTGTTAAGTCAGAGCAGAGGTCGATTAGGATCTCTTTGTTTGGATTCACTTGTGCCGGAATGTAATTAGTCATATTCAGCACTGGTTTGTTTTCTCTGAGCGTGTCATTCAAGTTTACCATCCTCTGTGGGCACCCACATGCAGACGGAGTCGCAACCCTTGGTAAATGTTTGGGTGCTTCATGCTTGGTATTTTCCATAGATGCCAATGGTGGTCCCTCCATAATCTCAATGACTGTAGGCAGTATGAGATCATTCATTTTGTTCCTCCCCTCCTCCCCCAACAATATTGAGATTTGCTCCTGCATATGTGGTTGTGCCTGTTTCGACAGTAGCTGTCTTTTCCACAGGACTATTCGTTTGGCCATGACTGCAGTAATAGCTGTCGGTGCATGGCACTTGGCCATACTCTGTATTGTGGTCTTTGTAGGTAGAAAGCAGTGTTTTCACTGCATGGGATTGTTTAATGTCTATTGTCTAGAGATGGTGCTTCAGAGTGTGGAATTCCTAAGTAGTTCCGGAGGCGACACTTAGTGCACACGCACGATTTCCAATAGTATGTACAGTAGCTCGCCGAGCCGGACGTTGTATGTTCAGCGTTCGTGCTCCACTCTTCGTGAGCCTGTTGCCCAGACACCAAGACACTCTGCCTCACCATAACATATTTTAACTGCTCATGAGTCACTGGCTATGTTCACAGGCATTACCAAATGATGATTACCTTTATTCAAAATTACAATATATTTCACTCTGGGTGTGAATTTTGGGGATTACCCAAATGAGTGTGTGTGTGTGTATGTGCGTGCCTATGTGTAAATAATGTGTTGTTTTTCTCCTTAACATGTTTGGGGAGTATGTATGGGGAATTAATTAATCTGCGTTTTGCAGAAACCCCAAGATAAAGTAACATTGATTTCCCGCCAAAATATGCACATTTTGTGGCATTTATGATAGATTAAAAAGATATAGGTAGCTACTTAAGATGCATAATTTGATTGCTAATATATGTCACAAAGGGGGTTTATCAAATAAGTCACCGGACCTATGCCACCTGTGCTGTGGGCCCTGGAGATGAGAAAGTCACATGGATTTCTCGATCCGACTAATTATAACAAGTGAGAGATGGGTAACATATCATATAATTTGTGCCCTTTTAGTGGCATTTGAGAAATGTTGTAATACATTTAAAAATGACAGTTTCCTCTTTTTTTACTGCGAGCATACAATCACAACAGCATGAAACACCTGATTTTGGGAACAAGACACACATTAAGACTTTGAGAGTTTGGATTTTTTGTTGTTGTTTTTCCTGTCGATCGTAGCTGGGACAATTCATCGGAAGGCACTTAGTGGTTCTAAAAGTGTACATGGAAATAACATGGAGTGGAGCGGGAGGCCTGTTGCAAACTGGCCTACAAACGGCCAGCTGCTTCGAGAATACTTGCATGACATCATGAAGAACGAATGCAAAGTTTTAATTGAAAACGAACTACGTGCGCTAGCAGCGTGACTGTCAAATATAGGTGTCCTTGAGCGGCAAAGGTAATTCTGTATGCTTGAGAAACATTCCTCTCCCCCTCAGTATGCACAATGAAGTGGCACTTTAGCTTGCCCAAAATAACTCCAGAACCTGATAGGAGGTAGAGGCTAACATATTTTTAGACTATATTCGTTACGCTGTCTTTGGTGAATAGTATTTATGTTCACAGTTTACACATATTTACAATTGACAAAAGGAGGTAAAGCTGCGGAAAAGAAGTTTGTACAACTTGGCAAAATATTGTTAACTCTGAAATAGGGCTCAGTGCGAATTTGGAGGTATTTCTGGAGGAATGCGCACTTTGCTCTCAATTACTCCTACTACCATGTCTGATTGGGCTGATTTTGCTGATTTACAAGTAGCAGCATGGTGGCGTTATCCCCATTTTCAGTGTCCACAGAACTATATGTTGATTTTGGAGCCATTTCAACAGGATGTCATTCTGCCACAGGAATTCCTTCTGTTTTTGATGCTAATGTTCAGAAAGACCTCCAGCTAAGTGGTGGAACACTACCACCAGTCCCTTAGTATGGAGATGCAATGAAATGGGGGTCATTTTGTCACCTCCACTATTTGAAAATCACTGCCATATTAATTAATTTGATAATCTTTCATAACACGCTTAATACCAGAGACCAGGCTCTAAGGACAGGGACCTGTCTTGCTCCACATTGTTTTTATTCCAAGACAAGCATGTTGGCACTGAGCAATCCTCCCGGCCCATATAACAGTTAATTGTGATTATTTGTATATTTTCAAGACATTTTGAAAACTCGACTGAATATCACTCTTGCTGGGTTAGCAAGCCCATCTCCACTGTCAAAGATTGGCAGAACAAGAAGTAGCATTGGTACTGTATGTTCCAACATCATATGTAGCAAAATAATAGGGCAACATTTTCATCTCAAGCACAGAACATATAAAACGCTAGGATGGTGACAGTGGAAACTGCATTAGCTTGAAGAGCGTTCTCTGGACACATTAATTAAGGCACTAGTCTGAAAAGGGCGCAGGGCATGAAGAAAAGCCATCAAAAGTAAAAACAAAAAGCAATGGCAAAACGAATGCCTCTGGATTTGTGGAAGTGTGTGTGTGTGTATGTGCGCGCGCGTGGGGAGGAGGACTTAGAGAGGGTAAAGCATTGTGGTGAATAAGGGGAAGAAGGACTGGGGGAAGGGCGTGGGTTGAAAGTGCATGGCATGCAGGGGGCAGGATCCTTGATGCCATTGAAACGCTTGTTGCTTTTGCTATCAATGTCTCTGCCATCTCCTGCTTAAAGTATTTATTACAGGGTACTGCTGTAGGATCCACTGCATCATGGACATCTGCTCCCCACCCTGCACTCACACTCTCTCCCAGCATACACATGGAGAGAAGATCCCTGTAATACCCTCTCAATATCCACCTTGCATCAACCACTGTACAAAACAGTCTCGGACCCCACTGACTCCACTCCCTCCAGTTGGTGTTAAGTGGTTAGGAAGAGAATAATATTTGGGAAAGTTGAACAGAGGAGGCCAAACTGGGGAAGATGCACAGGAAGAGCGGTCATGGGCATCTCCCTGGACATTAAAATGTAACATTGGGAAAGCACCAGGGGGCGTTGAGATGTTCTAAATCATCTCTGCCGGTCTCCTCGGAAGGGTGCGTGATAAGAAACCTGAGCCTCCCCTAACCTCCCAAGAGAGCAGATCCAACCCCCCTAAGAGGCTTTGGGGACACCCCGAGCATCGGATGATCATTGTCCTGATCTTTTGAGGAGCTGTGAAGCCTGAGATCTACTCCTGTCGGCTGTGGTGGGAGCGAGTGTGGCCCATCCCCCGCCTGGCAGTTCCTAGGCCATCAGACTGCTGTGGAGGAGGAGAGGACTGCGGCTCCCAACCAGCGTCCTTTTTCAGGAGCCCCTAATCTTTTCACCGGGCAGTGAGGGTTTCCTCCTCTGCCATCGCTGCCCTCCGTCGCCAAGCCTGCATCAAGCCCTGCCCCGGTTAATCTGAGGAGGGGGATGCAGCCGCGGGCGGGCCTCCTGGTGAGCGTGCCCTGCTCTGGGGCCTTCAGTACCAGTGTTCCTGCGCTGAGAGCCCAGGGGGAGACTTCACCCTGCCGGAGTGGGGGGAAGTGTCCCCCCTTGATCTGTGGTGGGCCAGTCCATGGCTGAGGAGGCACACAGCTGGGGAGACGACTAGAAGGTGTGTGCAGGCCGGCACCGATAACCTGCTTCCTCTCTACAGAGCCGTCTGGTTGCCTGGCTGGGGGGAGCCTTCATTTTCGAGCAGTGCGGGCCCTGGATGCGCCCGTGAAGGACGCGGCCCATCGCCACCCCCTTCCACCTGGCCAGACCCGCGTTGCTGATGGGAGACTCGTCCATGACATTGTCGTGTGGAGCTTGGCCCCGGCGACTACAAGGTTGGTGACCTTGGCACCCTCCTCTTATTTCCTTTGCCATGAAGTGCTTTCTTAGCCCCCCAATGCCAGCTGCTTTCAGGAGGGGTTGAGACCCAGGTGCCATTTCTTCATATCCTGTGGTGCGGCCCCCCCTACCCCCAGAGACATTGACTGAGTAGGGGTGTCAGGGCAAATACACTCGCTGTCCCCGGCGGGACGTGTGGTCCACTCTACACGTCCAAGAGCCTCCTGTGGACTAGTGAACACCCGAGGCACATCTCCTACACTGGGTGGAACCCACCTCATCTCCTTAGAGGCGGGCCCTTTCAGTCTACCATCTTCCCAGCAGCGCTCTGGCCCAGCTGCCCTCCATCGCTGAAGTCTGCGTCATTCTGCCTGCTTTCCCATGGCCTGATCTCTCGGCCAAGCTCTGCAAACCAACATCACCACCTCTCTAAGGGTCAGGGAGGTGGAATCCAACTGTTGCACCACTCACCCGGTCGGGGGGGGCTCAGAGTCACCCGACCAACTGGAACCCTGTTTCGAGGTGTACTTGCAGGGTGGCTTTGCCTTGGAGCTCCTCTCCACCCCGCCACCACATATTCGAGTTTTCCACAGTGCTCTTACCCTATTGTGCCCCATAGTCCGCCCGGACTGATCTCCTAGACAGGCGGCTTCTTCATGAACTGGGCCGAATCTCTCCAGAAGTTCTGATACATACAAACCCGACATCTCCCGCCCCCCAATATGGCGGCTCCTTCACAGCTTGAACCGCTAGATGTCAACTCGGTCACCAAGGGAATAGCAGCATTGCTGGAGGAAATACAAGATTTTAGAGCAGACATTGGGAAAAGATTGGACTTTCTAGATAAAAAAGTAGACACCATAGATGATCGGGTCCACTCCTTGCAAGCAAATACAGCATCAATTGTCCTGCTTGAGACCCAGTTCAATGTGCGTTTGGCTGAATTGGAAAGAAGGGAAGAGAAATGTATTCTAAAGCTTGACGATTTATAGAATAGGGAGCGCCGATGCATCCTGAGTTTCCTGGGTTTCCCTGTACGGGAGGGCGAAATGCAGTTGGACATCATTAAAGCCATCAATGCTGTACTTAGGTCTCTCTTCGATGAAGCCAACACCAAAGAACCAACTATCGACAGAGCGCACAGGGCAGGCGCCTCCGGCAGGGGTCCCAGTTCAGTTCTTGTGAAGTTTCACTACTTCACCGAGAAGAGCAGAATTCTAGATCTTGCGTGGAGGAAGGGCCTGGTAAGCTGGGAAAATGCACAGATCTCATTATACCAGGACTTGTCAGACTTTACCTTGGCAAGACGCTGCCTGTGCTCCCCCCTGACAAAAATGCTGTAATCCAAGGGGGTACGCTATAAGTGGAGATACCCCTTTTTGTTCTCCTTTGAACTTGAGGGCTACAAATATGCCTTGGTCACGCAGGACGACATACAAAGGGACCCCAACGAGTTATCTGAAGGCACTTGTCAGGAGGAGAAATTATCTGGTCCCCGAAGCCCTAAAGAGTCAGTGGAGGGACGCAAGGTTTGAGGTCACAGAAAGTATAGGAGAATCGCCCTGGCCTCACCAAGTCCTTCCAATGTCTGATAGGGTCCTTTCCGTGGCTTGTTTATGAATCTGTGCGCACAGACAATTCGGAAGAGGTGCTCCGCTCTCCCCTAAATCCTCTAATGACTGAGCTGGTCTTGGTAGCTTGTAGCTGTAGCATATTATAGGATGAGAATATTGTCCAGCAGGCACAGAGATGCTATTGAGGTGAACTCTAATGGGGGTTGGGGGGAAAAGCAGATTTTCTCAGCTGGGGGGGGGGGGGGGTGGGGGTGTTGGGTTGTATCCCGAAGGGAGGTTGTGTTCTGGCACGGTGGGGGGAGATATGGGCTCTTCACCTGATATTCGGGATTACCTGGCCAGGGTGTTCAAGATGTGGGTAGTTTGAGAGAGTTCTGATTTCTAATTGAACGTTGGGCCTTGATACTTTGTCGGGGGGGGTGATCTAATGTTGACTATGTTTTGTTTCTGTTAAAGAGGGGGGAGTGGGGGCTCGGTATCAATCGATCTGATTGTTGAGTGCTGCCCTAATGGAGGCAGATGTTGGTGGCCTGGCCAGTTGGCATCCTACATTCTGCAAGAAGTCCAGGCGTTCAGGGGGGGTGGCGGGTAAGTTGGGGAGTTGTATAGTGTTACGTTGGGGTCACTATTGTTTGAAAATACCAGACAGGGGACCGAATCCATTGGGAACCATTTATTGCGGAAAACTTTTGGAAGAGCCGGCCCTGGGGAAAAAGGCGGGGTTCATCAGCCAGGCCTTGCAGTGTTGTCTTCTTGCCTAATGGCTGATATTCTTTTTTCACTGACATTGGGTTCGCTAAACATCCGGGGACTAAATGCCCTGAATAAAAGATCACTGGTGATGAAGGAGTCTAACAGGTTGAAATTGTACTTTTTATTTTTGCAGGAAACTCACTGGGCAAGGGGGAGGCAGATGGCTCTCAGATCCAGGTCTATTCAGTAGGTCTTTTAGGCCTCTGCCTGACCAAGAAAAGAGGGGTAGCGATAGTGGTGTCCCCCAAGGCCCATTTCGTTTTGAGAGCTCACCGAGCAGACCCGAATGGCCGGTTTGTGATGGCAAATGGAGAGATCAGGGGGAGGACGGTAACTCTAGTGTCCATTTATGCCCCTAATGAAGCCCAGGATCAATTCTGGGATGAGACAAAAACTAAAAACATGGGATTTGCAGAGGGGCTTCTTCTGGTGGGGGGAATTTTAATATGGTTCTTCACCCTGAAGTTGACAGACAGTCTATCCGCCCGTACACAGACCTACAGTCCCAGAGGTGAATGGCTGCATCATTGCCAAGCAACGATTGAGCCGTTGGGCCAATTAGACTCCCACCCGACCCGTCCGGACCATAATCCCATCTTTATATTCTTCTCCAACCCCCACTCATCTTTTTCTAGGATCGATTATGTCTTGCTGGACAAAGCCTTGCGTGAGTGTATTACAGGGTTCAGGGTGGAGTTGATCCTGTGGTCGGACCACGATTTGGTCCCGGTCCAAGTGGGCATTTCCTTGGGCCACCCTATGTCCACTAGGTGGACGTGTAACAATCTCTTGTTGAAAGACAGGGAGTCCGCCAAGAACCTCCTCGCAAATATTAAGGAATACTTTGAGCCTAATGATAATGGTGAAATTGGGGAGGCGGGAGTATGGGAGGCTTTTAAGGCTACAATTCGAGGAGCCTTGATCGGGTTGGGGGCAGCAAGGAAGCGAGTCAGAACCAGGGAGGAGAAGTCTCTTAGAGACAAAATAAATAAGATACAACCAGGGGGCAAGCTCCAATCCCAAATGCTTCCTGGTAAATGGGCTGAACTCCAACAACTTAAGGCAAAACTAGCCTCCCAAATGGTCGGGCAAAGCGAGAGAAAGCTGTCTCTCCTCAAACAAAGATATATAGAGAAGGGGCAGAAGGCAGATAAAACTTTGGCTTGGAGATTGCGTGAACTTAGGAACAGTAGAAGGGTGGATGCGGTGAACCCTTCTAGGGGGTGAAAAATGTCTCGACATCCCAGGGATTGCAGAACAATTCCGAGCATTCCATGAGCGCCTCTATACATCAGAGTGCACAGGGGAGGGTCCAGAGGCCAATCAGTTTCTTGATTCTCTTCTGATCCCCCTCCTCCCACTAGAAAAGGCAAATCTCCTAGTGAGGCCCATCACACCCCAGGAAGTAATGAATACCATTGGCTCCATGAAGGAAGGGTACTACCCCTGGTGACAATGGCTTCACAGTCCTTTTTTACAAGTCATTTGGCTCTGCTCTTGCCCCATTCTTATCCAAATTATTCATTGCAGTACTTGACTCAGGGAGGCTCCCCCCCTCCATGTTATCAGCCCTTATAGTGGTTATCCCAAAAGAGTGGAACAACCAATGAGTTGCCAGTCCTATCATCCCATCTCGTTATTGAATACTGATGTAAACATTCTGGCGAAACTACTCACGAATAGGCTGGCCCAGCATCTACCCTCACTCGTCCATGGTGATCAAGTTGGGTTCATCCCCGGGAGGCAGGGCACCAATGATATTATGAAAACCCTGGATCTGATGCATAAAGTGGGCAGCAACAGCGTACAGGCATACATGTTGTCGTTGGATTCTGAAAAGGCCTTTGATCGTGTGCAGTGGTCCTTTATGGGGAAAGACTTGCAGAGGATGGGTTTAGGGGAAAGATTTCATGGGTGGGTTTATGCTTTGTATAATGGCCCATCAGCCAGGGTATCTGTCAATTTTCCCTTTCTCGTGGTACCCGGCAGGGATGCCCTCTGTTGCCCCTCCTATATGCTCTCGCATTGGAGTCCCTAGCTATAGCCATAAAACAGCACCAACGGATCACTGGGGTTAACTGCGGGGATCTACACTTTAAGCTATCATTGTTCGCGGATGAAATTAAGGTCTATATAACCAACCTGAACCAATCTCTCCCGACCCTCTTGAGTCTGAGCCGATCATTTGGGGCCTTCTCTGGCTTAAAAATGAATCTGTCAAAATCATCCCTCATGCTAATGGGGCCAGTTGATGGACTCATTGAAGGGAAAGATTTGGTGGGTGGTATTAGGGTTGAGCGTGTGGCTACGTCTTATCTGGGGGTCCTGCTTCCAAGGAACTTGGGAAGCCTCTTTGAGCATAACTTTTCCCCTGTTCTTTCCAAGATATGTTCGGACCTGCAGCGGTTGACTCAACTGACTCTCTCTTGGTTCAGGCGCATGGTAACCCTAAAGATGAATATCCTACCCCGTCTCTTGTAACTCTTCTTTGCCCTTCCTACCCTAGTTCCAGACTCTTCTTTTAAAGCGTAACAATCCATGGTGTTGCATTTCATTTGGAATGGGAAAAAGCCAAGAGTCAAATTTGCCACCTTAACCCTTCTGAAGTCTTACGGGGGCTTTGGGCTCCCGGACTTCTGCCTGTACTACAAGGCTTTGCAGTTAAGGGTCATGTAGGAGCATATGAAGGATGAAATGCGAACCAACTGGTCGTATATCGAAGATACCCATACACATCCCAAGAAAGTAAGGGACTTCCTGTGGGCCCCGGCCAAGGACCTCCCGGACAGGGTTAAAACCCATCCGACATTGTCAGTCTTGTGGTCCCGATGGAGGCAAGATAAAACAACTTTAAAATCCTTCACACATGGCATCTCCCCCCTGAGAGACTGTCCGAAATGTTTCATAGCACCTCCCCCCTCTTCCCCAGGGAGTGTGGCCAAAGAGGGTCCTGGTATCACTTGTGGTGGGAATGCCCTTCTATCCAGACCTTCTGGTCGGAGCTCTTGAGCTGGATTAAGGACATAGTGGGTCTCTCGATTCCCTTGTGCTCCATCGACCTCCTGTTTGGGTTCCCCTCTCCAGCACTGGAGTCGAGTGCCTACCCTAGGGTGGTTCAGGCTATGCTGAGAGCGGGGAGGTTGGCTCTGGCCCAGAAGTGGAGAAGCAGGGTAGTTCCATCCAGAGCTGATTGGCTGGCTAGGCTTTGCGTCATTTTCACTTACGAGAAGTTAACAGTAGTGGTACATGATTCAATGAGCGCCTTTCTGCAGGACTGGACAGTGGTGCTCTTGCATGGGGACTGTGATTCAATGAGTCTTTGAAGCTCCCGCCCCAGAAACAGCCTATCTTCTGTTTCCCTGGTATGTCATTCCTAATTGCTAGAGGTGTATTGTCATCAGTGAACCCAAGCTGTCAGCCTATACATTTTGTAAGATCTAATGGTTAATTTTCCTTTTCTTGAATCCCCAAAGCCCACTTGGGCTTGGTTAACTATGAGCGGGCGGTGGGTAGGGGAGGAAGTTCAATGTTTTTTCTGTATATCAATGAATAATTGCTAATGGTCTTTGCCTGTTTAAACAAAATGTTCAATAAAAATTAAGTGGAAAAAAAATGTAACATTGACTGAATCAACAATTAATTATTTAATGTTCTTGCATAGCTAAAGCTCACAGAGCAGAGGCAGTACTATGGGGGTCTACATGTCCAGAAGAAAAAAGGAAATTGGCGTTTGTGAAAGAGGCACTGTGGAAAAGGAGATATGTGGGCAGTACTGGGGGAACATCACTGACAGAAAATTAGCAGCGGGGGAAGGAACACAGGGTGTCAGAGCACTGTGGGTGTGCACTGGGGGAGAGAGCAGTAGGCAAAGATCACAAGGAAAGGAGAAACATGGTAAAGAACAATCGAGGGAGGTGGGCCGTAGGCAAGAAACACTTGAAGGGAAAGACCACTTGAAGGTGCAGAAAGCTTTTCTATCTTTACCAATGTTCCACTAACTAGTCTTGTTGTGCACATGTTTTTTTGCCCTCCACTCGCCATCTTCTATTGCCGCACCCAAACCAATCATCTATATTTTGCAGAAATGAAAGGAGTTAACAAAGAAAAGTAGGGTTTACATCTTTATACACAATAGATGGAATTTGAATGGATTATTCTAACAAAAAAAACAAAAAACCTCTAGGTGGAGACATTCAAGAGTCTGTTTCTCGTGCTCCCAAACACGGGGAGACTGGCACACAACTGCAGGGGTTCTCAAACATAGTGATTTCCTGGTTATCGCTGTGGCTGGCAGAGAGGCAGGTCCTTTTCTAGTATCAGTTCAACCTCAATGGTCCCTGGGGATGGTTAGGGGACAGAACTGGTATCTGCCTTGGAACACCTACCTTCACCTCACAACTGGAGAACTTTAGAAAAGACTGCTCCATCAGCAGAATCCATTGAAATCTTCTGAAGTGTTGATCCAAAGATGCTTCAAGATGATTCCAAAGATGATTCAAATAAGTGGAAGGTGCCCCCTTCTTTTATGGGAAAAAAGTCCACAGGTGATTGGACTAAAGCTTGCCTTCCTTAGGGGACCAATCCATGGTCTTGAAATGAGTGGATTTTGCCATTATGCTGTCACACCCAAAGTGCTTTGTTCCAGAGGAAGTGAAAGGGACAGGAAAGAGAAAGAGAGGCAGAGAGACACAAAGAAACAAAATGACGGAACCCTCCAAAAACTGTGCAGTCCCCTATCTGGCTATCCTAGCTCCGCCCCCTCCATATCTGAACATGAACAAAGACCTTTAGAAATGCTGCACCCTTGTTAGAGTCTACTCCCTATGAATGGGTGTGCTCCTTTGATGCCTGGGCCCAGGGCCGCTGCCTGCTGTGCAGCGGTCCCTGGAGGAGGGTGTTGTCTGTTCTTCACAAGAAGAGGCATAGCCATTCAGGTCCCTGTCATGTCATGGCTCAACCTGTCTGGCACGAATACACATCCCCTTGCACAGCAGAGCATGGCTCACAGGATCTGACACATTTGTCATATCCAATTGGATGTGGCTGTAATAATTTTGAGAATACCATCCACCATACGCTAACTCAGCTATGGATTATATTTAAAAATTCTTCTGCCACCAGGAGGTAGATCCATAATTATAGGGTTTGGAACAGGGTTGCATATCCTAAATGCAGTCCCGGAGCTGCTATTGTATTGCAGGGAGTGGATGTTAGGTGGTATACAGTTTTGGGGTAAGCTAGGTGAGTTTATTATCATTTTTTGAGAGTATGGCTCAATTTCAATGGCCAGATATTATTATTGTGCATTGTGGAAGAAGCAGTTTGGGCCATGTGACTGCTGTCTTGTTGCAGTTTGTCATTAAGGATTTCTTGAAAAGCCTAATGGAACTATTCCAACTGTGCAGATTTTTTTTCTACAATGAATCTAAGACAAATATGGAGATGTCCAAATGCATTGAGTCCAGACATGGAAAAGCGAGGAAGCTTCTGAATAAAGGTGTATGTGCTTTATATATGCTTCAGGGATGGCCTCTTTTGAGAATGAAAACATTATGTTGGATGGTGTAAACAGTTTTCAGAGTGATGGACTCTATTTAAATTATGCTGGCAATGACATTTTTCTTTTCAATGTTAAAAATACTTTGAAAATGTTTATGTGGACAACTTAAATGGGAAAATGTGGAGTGTATAGTAAACATGTCTTAGGTGCAGTATATACAAATGAGAAAAATTAAAAAAACAAAAAAATGGAAAAAAAGAAAAAAAAAGGCTATTTTAAGAGCCACCATTGTAGAATAAATTGTTTACATTAAGCATAAACCTCTCCACCCCCTTCAATTGCACATGCTGTCTGTGGACATCATAGTAGTATGCGAACAGCACTTGCCACATTCAGGTATTTTGAGGATGCCTGGCATGGAAAGGGGACTACATTTGTGGTCTGCGTATTGCCCATTATATATGCACCATGAGCTGATACCAAACCATAAGGAAAGTATTTTAAGGACATACGACAATATGTATAGCACCTTCTGAATTTCCATATTCTGATTGTCAGTGAACAAAAACAAGTGGCCTAGATTTGTGATGTCATCAGTGATGTCATCAATGCCATTTGTGATGTCTTCTTTGATATCCTGGGTGTTAGTCTTAGTGGGAGCGGCGTTACCAAGTCAGCTCAAAACTCTGCTTAAGGCCTAGCTGGTCAAGTTTGCCATTCACTTCAAGTAATGCCAAAGAGGTGGACTTTAGTTAATTCCATGTGTTGTCGTACAAGGCGACGAAGGAACTCAGGACCATGTTTAGAGCCAAAATGATTGGATGAGTCAGCCAAATTCATTCATCCACAAGCCAGAGGGTAAGATGCATCGCCACGTTCCCAAAGAGGTCGGCTACATCAACTGAAGACTGCAACCTAACTCGGAATTGACCGCATGGGTTGATGGTGATAGAATATTGTCAATGATGTTAGTTAGATCCGATGAAGAGTGCAAGTTAGATGATTTACATGATTCTTTGATAACGCTGCTGAACGGGCCAACCGATCCATTATGAGTAATGTCTGAATAAATGTTGTTTTCCAAGGCTAAATCAGCAGATTCTATGATGCTGAGATCAGTGAGGTCCTTTGTGACAGGGGCAGCGTTTTTTTCAATCATAGCTGAATGGTCCAACATAGCAATGCCTTTTACAGGAGCCACTGATCTCACTTCAGTGCTGGATCCCAAAGATTTAATAAAGTAGTGATCCATAAATCGCTGACCACCAATTGGACGAAAAGCAGAGTGTAGATGCAGCGTTTTGCAAAGAGCTTGTTTTTTTTAATCGTTTTTCAAAGTCCCTGGGCATTTAACCCTTTTCTTGTTCTTAACAGCAAATCAAGCTTCGACATCAGCTACAATCTGCAGGTCAGTGGGAATTGAAGAAGACCTATGAATGACTCTCTGGTCAAGGGCAGGCAAATTGGAATTGCAATCTTTGCCGGGAGTAGCTGAATTAGTGATGGATTTAATAGACTGTGCAGGCTTAAAAAGTGCTGTATTACTGCAGCTTTCAATGCAGTGTGGAGCTTTTAGTTCCTGAAAATCCACTGGACATTTAGTCCTTTTCTTGTTTTTAGTAGCAGATCCGGCTTCAACAGTGGCCACAATCTGTGGGTCTGTGGGAATCAAATAAAAACTCTGAGTACCTCTCTGATCAAGAGTTGTCAAGCAGAGATTGCATTCCACACGAAAAATAGCTGGAAGAGTCATAGATTAAGTAGACTCTGCCTGCTTAAAAAGCACAGTATTACTTCAGTCTGGACCTTTTAGTTCCTGGAAATCCTCCTGTACAGGCAGAGTCCTTAAACCCGACCTTATAATAGCAATAAATATATATAGATTTCTTTAGCGAACGGAGGGTAGCCTGAGCACAGCATGTAAGGTTCCCGGGGAGTCTGAGATGATTAAGTGTAATAAGGAAGTCCCAGATCAAAGGGAGGAACTCCCCACAGTCTCTAGGACTTTCTTAATGGCAAGTCAGCAATACTCATCAGGGCAGTGTTGAGCAGCTGCTGAGGCAGTCCTTCGCCTGAGCCCCACTGACTGAGGATTGCAGACTGCCACTTGGTGTGCCACTTGGTGTCCCACTTGGTGGCCCGCTTCACGGGGACTGTAGCAGTTGTAGTGTAGATTGTAGGCAAAGCCAAATGCACAGGAAACAGCAAGGAAATAGCAAGGAAAGACGGGCAGAATCTGCAGACTGCCACTCAGTGCCCCACTTCGCGCTTGATAGTACATCTTCATTGACTCAATTCCATGTGTTGGAATGGTTACTCACTATCTTAATTGATAAATGTGAGAACATGGAAAGTAAATTGGAGAATCACACTACAATATTAATTAGATTTCCAACAAATGATATACTGGTAGATCAGCCACAAATGTAAGCTGTGATATTGATTTAAATATTGAGGAAATAAGTGATAAAACCAACTGACTCCACTCATGTTCCCCCTACTTTGGGAAATTCTAAAGCATTATACGTTGACAATAATGGTATCGGTTCACAACATGTTGAAGGGATTTTGGATAGCACTGGTCTGATTTGACAAAATCGATGTCTCAAGGAAATAAAAGGAAAAAAAGAAGACTTCAAGAAAGGACATTAGTGCAACACGGAAGTGTAATGTAAAAAAAAAGAAAATGCGAGAAAAACAAGCATAATTACATTACATCAAATGCTGATACAGTTATGCCTATAGAAAAAGATGATGGCAAAAATGATTTGGCAATGTGTAAACAGTCGCTACAGGACTGCTATGTGGTGCCGTGGAGAAGGGTGACTCTCACCTTAATCATAGAGCTGATCGATGATTAATGTCTCTCTCAGTTGTTGGCAAACAGTGGGGCTCACAGAATTATCCTTGTCCCCACTTGTAATGTAAAGAAGATAGCGACATGGAAGGTGAGTTTACAACAAGGGGGCTTTATTAACTGGGATTATATCAATAGATTTATAGGGGTGGATCAAGTTCATAGTTTTGAGCCCCACTTGCAACGGCTCCCTCTCACCTCCATCGCCAACCGCTGTCTGTCCCTCCCTGTGTCACCTCATTCTAAGCACGGGCTCACGACACTGCTCCAGCGCCACGTGCCTGCCGCTCTACAGTGCGGTTATATCTAATGTGGAAAAGAACTTGGCTGGGCCAATCATGGACACATTTTCTTGTATATTAGGACATGGGTGCCTCTCTGGGATTACACATTTATTGAGCTCTCTCATATCGACACATATCCTCAGTTTTCTTGTCTTCTTTTGTAAAACAAGGGGTGACACCCATTCACTAGCATCTATACTTTCTATGATGGCTTTGTCCTATAATTTCTTCACCTCAATCTTCACCTCTTCCCTCATTGATACAGGAATACTGTGTAACTTTTGTACTACTGGTTGGTGTTCTTTCTTCATCTGAATTTTATGGACACACCCACATAGACACCCTATCTCATTGCGGAAAACTTCTCTTGTGATGACTTGTATGGCATCACCCTTCATTTAATAAGTTATTAGCTACTTATTAAATATTTCACAGTAACCAAAAATCTATTAAGAAAACAATTACAATTCATTATTCAACATATTAACATTACGAATATTACACCTTCATCTTGTACACTGCACACAATGTTATGTTTCTGTATGAGGAGCTTAGTATACTATATAGAACCCCATAATAGAATGCTATTTATATCAATGCATCGTTCAATGGACTAATTAGGGTATGATATTTATTGCAATGATCCTTGACACTTGTTTCACAACATTATAATAAGAATCCCTTGTACACATATTTCATGAAAAGTACATACACATGTGATGTCATCAGTGATGTCATCAATGACATTTGTGATGTCATCTTTGATGTCCTGGGTGTTAGTCTTAGCAGTGCATGGTGGTGGCGCGAGTTATGGTTGCTTAGCTTACCATAACTGGCGAATTTCAAGGGTTTTTTGGTTTTACTTGGAACCATAACGTCCCTTTGAAAAAGTTTTTTCGCTGAATTTCATAGGTTTTTAGTAGCGCAACTTAACCGTAACGTCCCTTTAACAAAGTTTTTTCACTGAATTTCATAGGTTACGTCCCTGTAACATTTTTAAAGGTTTTTATTAGTGCAACGTCACCATAACATCCTTTTCAATAGATGAAGACCACTAACATCATATGTCCTCAAAGTGGGAACACCGGGTAGTAAAAAAAACAAAAAGATTTTCCTTCCTACACCGGGACGCCGTAGGGTGGGGGTGTACAGGAGACAGACACGGGGCATGAGCGGGGGGTGGGGGGCAACAGGAGAGAGACACGGGGCATGAGCGGGGGGTGGGGGGAACAGGAGACAGACAGGGGCATGAGCGGGGGTGGGGGGAACAACAGAGACAGACACGGGGCATGAGCGGGCGGTGGGGGGCAACAGGAGACAGACACAGGGCATGAGCAGGGGGTGGGGGGCAACAGGAGACAGACACGGGGCATGAGCGGGGGTGGGGGGCAACAGGAGACAGACACGGGGCAATAGCGGCGGGTGGGGGGCAACAGGAGACAGACACTGGGCATGAGCCGGGGGTGGGGGGAACAGAAGACAGACACGGGGCATGCGCGGGGGGTGGATGGGAGGGCTAGAGACACACAGGGCATGAGCGGGGGTGGGGGGAGGGAGAGAGACACACGAGGCATGAGCGGGGGGTGGGCCGGAGGGAGAGAGACACACGGGGCATGAGCGGGGGTGGGGGGGAGGGAGAGACACAAACAGGGCATGAGAGGGGGAGTCGGGGGGAGGGAGAGACACACACGGGGCATGAGCGGGGTGGGGGGAGGAAGAAAGACACACGGGGCATGAGCGGGGGTGGGGGGGAGGGAGAGAGACACACGGGGCATGAGCGGGGGGTGGGCGGGAGGGATAGAGACACACGGGGCATGAGCGGGTGTGGGTGGGAGGGAGAGACACACACGGGGCATGAGCGGGGGGTGGGCGGGAGGGATAGAGACACATGGGACATGAGCGGGGGGTGGGGAGGACAAACAAAAACACGGACATGCCGCACAGACATGAGTTTGTGCGGCAGATCCCGCTCCTCGGCCCTCCGCTGGCCACCGTGTGCGATGGCGTGAGCGGGGGGCTGGAGGAACAGGGGACACACGGAGCATGAGCGGGGGTGGGGGGGACAGGGAGGACACACTGGGCATGAGCGGGGGTGGGGGGACAGAAAGGACACACGGGGCATGAGCGGGGGTGGGGCAGACACGGACATGAGCGGGGGTGGGAGGAACAAGAGACAGACACGCTCCTGCTGACCTGACAAAGCCTCTCATGCGGGAAAGAAAGATGGTGGGCGTCTCTGAAGCCAGACGCACTGCACGTTTTCACCGCATCCAATGAGAGAGCACGTCAGATGTCCGCGGACATCACGCAAGCTGCTGGCCTAATCACCGTCCTGTCCGCGGAGCGAACAGGGAAGTCCGTCTGCGGACCAAACACAGATATCACTAATTTGTTTTTACCTACTTTTTGGTCATTTTAAAAAAAACTACTGGGCGGATTTTCACCAAATTTGCAAAAGCACGCTTTTGGGACCAAGCCGCTGCTCCTGGTCCAAATTTGGTGAAAATCCGTCCAGCGGTTCGGGCTGTAGACGCGAGCAAAAATGTTTTCCCATTCAGTCTATGGGGAAAAAAAAGTTTTGGGACCCCCCCTATAACTTTGCCCACCCTGGACGAATCCTCACCAAACTTTGCAAAAAAATTCAGAGTGACCCAAATACACCAAGTTTGGTGAGGATTCGTCCAGGGAGAGCGAAGTTATAAGCCGCCCAAAAAGTGCTCTTCCTATGGAAACAGCAACTTAACCATAACTAGATGGCCACTACCGTGGCCATGTAATAACAAATGGTGTTTGCTTAACATTCCAGGCTTGTCGTACGTGGAAGGAACACAGTGTGTGTGTGTATGTCACATTCTGAATGCTCTGCCTGCAATTCTGCAGGAAACAGCTGCAATGTGATTGGCTCATGTATAGAGGGCTTATGGGAGGCCGTGTCCTATTATCCGTCTGGCTGTGACGTAGAGCCGTAAATCTCGCAAGGTTTTCTTTATGGAGGATTGAGTGTCTTAAATGAGTATCAGGGATCTCAACGCAGCACCGTCGCTACAGGTCTGCTCTGTGGCACAGCAGAGAAGGGTGGCTCTCACCTTAATTGTAGAGCTGCTCGATGATGAATGTCTCTCTCAGTTGTTGTCGCACACTGGGGCTACCAGAATTATCCTCATCACCACTTGTAATGTATAGAAGATAGCGACACAGAAGGTGAGTTTACAATAACAGGGCTTTATTAGCTGGGATTATATAAATAGATTTAAAGGGGTGGATCAAGTTCGTAGTGTTGAGCCCCACTGGCAACAGCTCCCTCTCGCCTCCTTAACCGTCGTCCGTCTCCCAGCATCACCTTATTCTAGACACGGGCTCACAACACTGATCCAGTGCTGTATGCAGTCCGCTAAAACCAATGCTACACAATACTGTGAATGATGAGTGTTCCAAAAAGAGGGAAAAAAGGAATCCGAAGAACAGTGATGAAAAAGGGGATTGCATTTTAACATCTATACCAAACGCTACGATAGTGGTGTCGTCCCGGAGCATGGGGAAAACTGTGGCGGGTAAGGTATCTGCGCTTATTTAACAAAGAACAATACATTTACATCAAAACTGACAATTCCATGGTCAGTAGTTAACCTTTCGGAGGCAAAACATTTATCGATTTTTAGAGTACATATTTCTGAAGGGCTGCAATTGTTATTTCAGTTAGACAATACGGAGGACAAAAGAAGTGAGAACATCCAGACCAGTCGTATGAATGTGGCCTTGGCCAGGACTAGCAATAATACTAAACCTTGCCAGTTATCGGCTGACAGAATAAGATGGCATATAAAGAAGAAAGCACCTGTGAAACTATCTACATACCTGGCACTGCAAATACAACATCCATTTCCACAAAATAGACACTCCTCTAAACTGAGACACAGTATTGCAGATTAACCATAGTATGTCGAAGTAGGATTGAGCAGGCACTGCCTGCAAAGGAATATGAAAGCAGTGAGGAGGTTTCATTGGGGATGGCTCCCAAAAGTTCCTTCAACCCCATCTTATTAACAGACCCTAGTCAATGCTCTGTGCTATGTTCGTGCAATACTTGTGGGTTTTATCACTACACCATAGAAGATGGCCTCATTGAAAATGTAAACTTATTCTCACTAGTAGCACTACAGGAAACATGGATGGTAAACAACTGTGACATTTAGGGTAGAAAAACAATATAGGCTCCCTGAATTAAGGGACCAAAGGGAAGGCCCAGGGGCGGACTCCTAACATCAGCGCATAATGTGCTTGATATTGTAAAAGTCTGGACACATACTGGAAGGCTGTGTCAATGAGTTTAAGGGATCATGTGCAGTACTCATGATTATTAATGTGGAGTGGCAAATGAAGAGATGGTTAAGTCTCTTTTCAATTAAAGTCTTGAGATGCCCCATCAAACAAACACATATATCCCCCCGGGACTAGCTATGGAGATACCTACAGGTTTCTCACACAGTATATAGGAAATGGGAGCAGTAAGGAGCCAGGGAATAATAGACTTGATATCCCCTCGAAGATATTTGCCAAAGTACCGCCAAAGGAATTGGATGAATGGATCGATGTGCATAATATAATACTGTCTAATCAAATGAGTTCCTGGAAACAACAAGCACTCTGCACAATTTGATAACTTTAGTTACATTAGTTGACTATGCTTGCAAAAAGCATCATCTGAAAGTTATGTAGCCTTTTATGGACTATAGAGGTGTGTTTGACAATGTTTTAAGAGAGCATTTCTGGCACAAACTAGCAGCATGGAACGCTTTGGTGGGCATGCTAACCATGATTACGCACCTCTACTTAAACACACAAATTAGAGTCCACCTAAATACCACGGGCGAGGCACTGAATGGCTGCCCATGTATAGGGGCGTAAAGCAGGGGTGCATTTTAGCACCCACCCTGTTTAATTTATATCTGGCAGTCCTGCAAATGGCCCTCGTATCATCAGGTGTCTACACTCTGAAATTGGGTACTATTTTGGTGGCATGGCTTGGGTTCGCTAATGACCTGCTTATTTTAGACTATACTCTCTGAGGTCTCTAGTTGCAGTTGGACGAATTAAGTAAATATCAGCCTCAAATGGCTGTAAAATAATAATGAAAAGTCCAAAGTGATGATCTTTACCTCTTCCCTAGCTAAACTTAAAAGTTTTGGCTGGACTTTAAATAAAGATAAAATCAAGCAGATGATGCCTTATAATTATCTTGGCGTGATTGACGATAACTAATTGAAATGGTCTGCACATTGGCAAGCAGTATGAGCAAAGAATGCTCATCAAATATGGGTATTTAGTATATTTGTTAGTAAGCATGGAGGACACTCACTCCATGCAATAATGTCCATTTATGGTGCAAAAATAGCACCTTTTATATTGTATGGTGCAGAAATATAGGGCAGAAACATGGTGCAGAATTGGACAAGCTTGAAGGGAAATCTCTCCAAATTCAGTTGTGGTTACTAAACTTAACGTCAATAGATTACATACGACTTGAATTCAAACTTCAGAAGATCAGTACTATGGTAATACTTAAAAACATGATGCTATATTGGAGATTTTTAAGAGCAGAACAAGGCACCCTACTTGGGTGTTTCCTCCAGGCTAGTTTGGGTCTTGGAGAACTAGTAAGAATCAGCTGCCTTACTTGCTTATCAGGAATTGCTGAAAGTTGGGCAAGGTGAATTGTAAACTTGAACTTTGAGATGCCGGCAGATATTTTCACTGTGAAAGAATTCTTAAAATCCTATGATGTTGAGAACTATATTACTAATTTAGTTACTAAGACTAACAACAGCCTCTTCTTAGAATATTTGCAATTTAGAAATCACATCCTCACCTATATGCATGCTTTTCCCACTAATCAGACTAAACGTGGATACATGAAAATCAAAATGTAATATGGTAAATACCCTGGATATTATTGAAGGGTGAATGGGAATGCCTTGCATAAATCAATGCTGTAGATAGAATATGTGGTGAGGAGATACTGAAAACAGTAAAAACATTGATAAATAAATGTAGGAGTCTTGCTTCACTGCATAGCACTTTTCTGATGGCTTATGGCAATCAAATTGAACTAGTACCCAGTAGTAGGACTCCCACAGCCTTTATGAGTGGTAATAATATTAATTGAATGCATTACATGATTACAATATTTGATTTTTTCTTTATATTTTGAAAACTACATCAATAGAAGAATGTAAGACTTTTTTATTTGGTAATGTTTAGTTGGATGAGTTGTTCTTATGATTGTATTATATGTTATGTGTTATTCTATGTGTTATATAGTGTTCTATTTTGTATGTGTTGTATATAACATCTATTTATTTAGACTATGAATATACTAATACAAACATGTTTTTATTTTTACATAACACTTCACAAACCTGCCAATGGTGGTGGCCCATTGTCAAGCTCATGAACCTTCAGTCTAAAAAATGATTCAGTCTGAACTACTCACTAATTGGAACTTCCTTTATAAGTTGGAAGTGAAAGTTGAGAGCATTCTTGCATCTATGCAAGTTTAAGGAAAGTACAACAACACTTTAAACTGAGGAAGAGTTGAAAATCATAGCATCACCCATAAAAACACTTCCTTGAACAACTATAAAATACCAATTTGGAGTTACTGATTTGGTAATCAAAATCACCCCCTGAATTAGTTCCCTGGGAGTTACATCGGCCAAAGGACTACTCGCTCTCCAGTGACGTCCCCCCAAAAAGGATTTGACCCATTATGCTGCTTAGATGGAAAAGCCAGTTACCTCCTCCAACCTGTTTACCGGCAAGGAGTGGTCTACTCGGTTGAAGATGGCAGATAGGTCCAAGAGCATAAGCATGCTTGTATTTCCCTGATGTATGTGACGGAGAAGTCTGGATAGGTTTTTACAATAAAACTGTCTAATCTGAAGACTTCATCTCAATTACACCACAGTGTTCTAACTGTGTACTGACAGTATGTGTTTTTTCTTACTTAATTTGCATTACCTTGTTCTAGATTGGTTTCTGTTTCTGGGTGCTGCGAGGGGTCAGAAATGTGGGGTGGACCAAGTTGAGAAGTTCTCAACACATGGTATTTTATTATTTTATGAGGTTGGATGAACTCCTCACTATCTCTACTTTGAGGAGGATTTCCCTGTCTAAAATCAACTCCTGTCCCTCACACTTATACATATAACAACTAAACAAGGACATATATGGTAGTTCAAAACAATAATGATCTAATTCAGAATATGACCACAGTATACTTTCATTACCCAGTTGAAATCCCCTTCCCCAGGTTTAAAAGTGATTCTGCTTCACAATTCAATAAAGAAAACAAGGAAATCCTGGTTCACAACAAAGTTTCCAATACAGTTCAATGCAACTTCAACTTGTCAACAGAAAGTTCCAACACAGAAGATAAACGTCTCTTCTTCTTTAAATGGGTTCTCAGTTCCTCAATAGCAACAATGATTGTCTCAGTCAGGATGATTTGCCACTTTAACAACTCAAAGAAATACATCTTATGTGTAACAGCCTTACACAGCTCTTTCTCCGGTACCACTAACAACATAGTGTCTCTGTCAAGACAACCTTGTAGCACTCCTTCAACTTTCACTTGGTCTGCTTCCATGCCAGGCCTATTATCTCCAAAGGTTAACCATCCGGGCATACTCCACTGCCCAAATAGATTTTCACTACTACAAGTGTTTTTTGTGGTTAATGTCAAATGACAAGAGGTTACAACAGCTTCACAACATTCATCACATTTCAGATTCAAAACATTCAACAACTTTACAGTGAAACCAAGATTCACATTGAAGATCTGTAATACACTTTTGCAAATGATGCTTCTCTCCTTCTGGATTTCTATTCCCAGAACGGCAGCCTTTTTGCCACTCTTGATTCCCCACTGCACAGGAACCAAAGACTTATAGGGATGGGGTCTCTTCCCGTCTCTCCTCTGGTTTTGGCAATGTGTGTGTATCCTAACTTGTACCAGATCTTGTAGACAATAAGGGCAAACGTTTCAGAGTGTTTACACCCTTTATTCGCCCTCTTTTGCTGTCGCCAATATAGGCTAGATTGTGATTGCCTTTTGTTCAGTTTCTCTTGGCTTGGCTTGGCTTGACAGAGCGCTCCGGGGTCACTGACAATCTGTGAACTCACTGGATCAGACCTGCCCCTCTGCTCCCCTCATCGCTCACAGGACTTCTGATGGTGTGGATCCTCGCGACCTGCCAAACTGCTTTGGTAAGTCTGCCTTCACCCAGGCCACTTCCAATTGGAGCTCCTCCTGATCCTGAGGCTCTTTGGTGCATGCCAGCCACCAGAGACAGCCTTGGGGCCCTCCGGTGTATGCCAACCACCCAAAACAGCCTCCTGCATGCTTCCCGCAGCTCAGCCTCTGCAGACCATGTCACAAGGAGGGAAGCTTTCCTCCTGCATGTTTCCAGCTGCGTGACCTCTGCACTTCAGATTTCTGGGGCACAGACTCTCTCAGGGCCGGCAGCTGCTATCTGCCCAGCAATGGTCCCGGGGTCTTCAGTCTCCACCAGCTTTTTCCTTGTCTGCCAGCATGAACTACACTGCATCTACTACTGACTTCCTCTTCTCTCCACTAACAATGCCAACTCAGTGGCCTGCACCTGAGGGAGCAATTAAAGGCTCTCTGTCTCCCTCAGGTGTGGGCCATCTGCATTAATGAACAGACCACTCTTGCAACATTGTACCTCTTCAGCCCTCTTAGAGAGGGAATTATGGGACGTGAAGTCCCTAATGGTAAAATTAGGTTTTCTTATGTCTGTTGTTTTGTTTTTAAACCCCAGTTTGTGCCTTATAACATTCTTTAAAGGAACATCATGAGAATTAGACATTAGCTTTGGTTGTGCAGAGAAATTCTATTATTTTACACTGGTGTGATTCCCAAATTTCCTTCACTACCTCTTTGGGTATTAGGGAGGTTTTCAGCTTTACAGGTCTCTCGGACTTTAGAAGGGTTTTGATTTCACCTCAGGTCAAGTAGTGTGTGATTGAGTTCACCCCTACGTGCATGTGTATCTTGTGGAACATCAAGATGGTTATTAAAACAAGCCATTAAATACTTTGCAATTGCAGAGCCATCCTCCCTAGTGGAAGACAAATACTGTGCCTCATCCCATATTCTTCTAACTCTGCTATGCCTTTTCTCCTTCTAGGTGATCCTCCTTCAGAACACCACCCCCATGATCAGAAAGTGTCTGCCTTTCCCTGGCCACCACAGGGGAGTCTTTATGCAGGGAATTAGTGAGGAGTTTGTAGGATTCATCACAACACTTTCATACATGGGTGCATTGCCCTGTTCTTCACTGTATCCTTTGCTAAAATGTTTTCAGACATAGGCCATTCCACTGTAGATTGATGGATTTAAAATTAAAAAAAATGAAACTTAATTTGCGTGTCTGCATTGTGAAGTATTGCAGTGTATTGTATACAATAGTTATTCTTATTGGTTTTGCATGTATGGATATTTAATTATGAAAAAATAAGTTGAATTTTATACATCAGATGAAACTATTAATGAAACAATAGCATGTAGGTTGCATTTTCCTTTCAATGACAAGCTGCCTGTAGATACTTGAACTACTTTGGGAGGGTTCGCCAGCATTCTAAGTAGGGGGACCACATTTAATCAATTGATTTATTATTTTAAATAAAACAAATATTCAGATTAAAACAAGCTGTTTCTTGATGCAGTTTGTGGGTGGGATGTTGCAGTGGGGGGTATTAGATCAAGGGTGTTTCTCTGTAATTATAGAACCCAGTTAAAGTAATTTTATTGCATAGATCTCAGTCCAAGCGATCTGGAAGAGGTCAAAGGATCGACTGGTGGGGCTGTGGGCCATGACAACGATTTAGATCAGAACTTGAATATGAAAGCTCAGGTTAATAGCCTTGTGTCAACATCCTCCTACTACATTAGATTATTATCCCACATTCGCCCATACCTCTCAAAAAAGATCTGCGAGACGGTGGTCAGATCTATTATAGGATCAAAAATAGACTATTGCAGCAGCCTTCTAACAGGAGTGGGTAGAGTAGAAATTGCTAGACTCCAAGTCATTCAAAATAGTGCTATAAGAGCAATAGTAAGTTTAACAAAACATGATCATGTCTCTGAGGCGCGGAAGGGGTTACACTGGTTCCACAAAGATGCTAGAATACACTTTAGTCTGGACTATAATCTACAAATGCCTAAAGGGTTATAATCTGCATTACCTTGCAGAAAGGTTAACAAGGAAACCCATAGTCAAAAACCTGAGTTCTAATAATACTGCTATGCTGGTGTGTCCAAGAGCCACGCTATCACAAGTCAACCACAGTGCATTTTTCTATTCCACCAGATCCTAAAAAAACATCTGAAAACCTTCTTATTCAGATAGTTTCGAGATATTGGCAGGGTTGCCCTTTTCTTCCTAGCTCTAGGGACTATTTCTCTTTATGTGTGTATGTCTTTTTTGTGCCCTGACATCCCAGAAGGTCTGTACCTTCTCCTAGCGCCCGCATGCCTCTGGGTCTTTGGTTGCACGGTATACATTAAAGTAAAGTAAAATAAATGGGTAGTTTAGTGGAGGGGCCAAGAAGCAACGGAGCAAATGTTCAGTTATTAAATGAAGGGCAGTGGAGATGGATTAGTTATGTGTTAGTTTTTAAGGCAGAGGAGTTTTTTGATAAAAAGTGGCATACCGTACCTTGGTATAAACATGCCTGTTAGGATCCAGAGACAATGTTGCTAGCGACAGTGGCACTGCGTTGGTGCCCATTATTCGGCCTCTAATAATGCAGGGGAAAGTTGCAGTTGATATTTACTTTCTACATTGCTGATTCATCAGATTGAGTTATTTCTGCAAGCTGGTTTCCTTGTGTCTTCCTTATGAAGATGCAGATTGAATTTTAAGATATACATATGATTTGTATTAGAAAAGTGTGTTAAGCGATAGAACCGAAGGAACCTATTCTTTTTCCAGCCTTAAGTGTTTGTTAAACGCGTGTGCGCTATGTAAGGTGGCTACAATGTTTTCCCTCTTGACTCATTTTTATAGCCCATCATGTCTGTTCTGTTTGGCTGCATTATCGCTTCATAGATTTTCATTTTAAGGAGTAATGTAATGAAAAAAAAGTGTGCAACCTTCCCTCTCAGATACACGGAGACCCACATCACTGTAAACATTAATATTATAAAACAAAATCCACTTTCCCTCAGGGAAGCACTATAATAGTGTTCTAATGTGTCATAACAATCTTTCTCTGCAAATGTTTCTACTAAAGATTATTTCCTTGTGTTTAAGGTATTTTTTTCCTTGTCTTTTAAGCTCTACACGGTGAAGAAGCAAGAGTTTAAGCTGTATTTTCATGGCCATGCATTCAGGTTATTGCCTCATTTTGCCGAGTAATCTTTTCATAATTGGTAATAATTTATCATTGACATTGCTTTTGTTTTATAAATAGCATAACTAGAGTAGCTCCCACCAAGTACAGGATTCTGGAATAGGAGCAGTGTTTATTGCCCAATCAAACCTACTCGTTCGGGTTTATAATTGCCTTTTGAACTATGCTGTGAGCTTGCCAAATGTTGCCACTGTTAATACCTTGTCTCCTTGTTTTCATTGTCCCGTGTATAAATGTAGAATACATTGTTTGGCAAGTAGGTCATAGACACTGTGCAGTATTTTAAGTAAATGGCCACCCAAGAGCTCTGTTTAGTCATACAGCATTAACAGATTTGCTACTGCATGCTAAGGATATTTCAGCAGGGCCCAGATCGCGCATTTCAGGTAGGGTGACCAGATGTCTAGTTTTGCCAGGCGCATCCCGAAATCAGTCCCCCTGTCCCCACCCTCGACCATCCGGAGAGTGTTTTAAATTTAGAAACCACGTCTCGGTTTTGGTAATGGGAGGGTGGCCACTGCAGACATGCAACAAAGAAAGCTGAAATTTTTACATAATAAACAGTTCAAGAGCTTCACATTATCATCTTTGTCAGATACCCCGGAGTAGCCTTGACCATGATATGATAAGGTATGATATTTGCACATATATTTTATTTGTATCGCAGCCATACACAAATGTTTCAGAGTGCGACCTTTTTGCTCACGGGTATATGGTTTTACTGATTGCGCCACAGAGACTGGTCAAGAAACAAGCATAGCAGAGCCTTTAACAGCAATCAAAGCAAAAGCTCATCCAAGTGCTCTTGTGACATATCATTTTGCAACCCAGCAGTTTATACACAGGGGACGTACTGCGTGATGCCATGTGGAGGGGAGTCATTGGGGAGAGAGAGGCAACAGAGGTGAGGGGGAGGAGTTTCAATCTGCTAGGCCTGCTAGTTTTATTGTTACGTTTTTGGCCTCCTGTGGTTTTTAGTTTTTCAAAATCTGGTAACCCTCATTTTGGGCAGCATATCAGGGAGCATGGCCGGATCACAGCAGCTTAGTTAATCAACGTTCCAGGTGCCTTTGATTGATAATTATCACATGTGTCACGCTAGGTGATCTCTTTGACTCACTTATGTCTTTATACACTGAAGCTATAATTAAGGTGCCCAAATTTATTGCAACTAAACCCCTGAAATTCAGCACATTTGGGAAGTCATGACTGGCTTAACTCGGCATGTTCCCAGTGATGTCCCCCATTATGCTATGGCTCCAAATAATGCCATTGTATATGTCATTGTGAATCCCATCTCTTATAATATGTATGTGTTTAGCTAAGCCGTCATGACTTCCCTGAAATTTAGAACATTTTGGGTTCTGCTGCGATAAATTTGGGCAACTGAACTAACATTAATGTTTTCTCAGTGAATTTCAAGGGTTTTGTTATACCATAGTTGTTTTTATCATATGACACTGGCCTTTGGCCATGTCCACTGTATATTTTAACACACTAGCAAGCCACTACCCATGGCCTTTGGTTATATCCATTGTATATTTTACACTAAAAGGCCACTAGCTATGGCTTTCAGCCACGCCCTTCGGCCATGCCAACTGTATATTTTACAACACTGCCAAGCCACTAGCCATGGTCTTCGCTTTTGTCCACTTTACCAGGTCACTTGCTTTCACCCATGGCCAGTGGACATAGCCTTTGGCCATGCCCACTGTATGTGTTACAAGAGGATCAGGCCCTTAGCCATGGCCTTTGCTTGTGTGCACTGTATAGTTTACAACAGTATCCGGCCACTAGCCAGTGGCCATGGCCAGTTGTGTAGCATGGCTGGGTTCCTCTAGTCGCCCCAATTATTCGCAGAGAACACAGGCCCCTCAGAAACTCCCAGCCACAAGAATGGAGGACTCAGCCATGGGGCAAATTACTGTTGTTTATTAGCAAATAAAAATAGCGTGATCACACCAGTAAAACAAGGTTCATCTAGAGCACTCAGATTATACGCATGTGTCACCCGGTTCTATTCTGTTGTGATGTCACAAGTTCAGGTTCCTTCTTTAAAAAAAAAAATCACACACTTACATTGGTCAGTTTGGGTAAGGTTACATATATAACTCCCACAGGTTAATCTTCTAATTGGCTGGCCATATCTATTGGCTCCTCCTAGTACCGCCTCTAATTAAGGTGCCCAAATGTATTGCAACTAAACCCCCGAAATTCAGCACATTTGGGAAGTCATGACCGGTTTATGAAGGTTACATATATAACTCCCATAGGTTCATCTTCTAATTGGCTGGCCATATCTATTGGCTCCTCCTAGTACCGCCTCTATTGCACCCGTCTACAAACTATTGGCCAATGCAATAAATGATATCCCTTGAGAAGGGCGAATTTGTATTGTGTAGAACGTGTCCTCCCAGCCCTGGGACCCTAGACAGTTATTAGACTGGATGCACCTCTTCAAGGGATTGGGGTCATGTTAATATGGGGCAAAGCTTGTGCATGTGCAAACAACATTCTTTGTAAAACAAGGAGTGTAACAGTAAAAACAGTAGAAAGCACAAAACATCATTTCGTATTGCGTTTCCCATCTCTCCGTCCAGGTGTCTCTGGGTGATGCTAAAAAGCCTCAGAACTGCGTTGTTATCGAGTTAGTGTGTGTTAATTCAAGCTCTAGGTCTGTAATAATGGGTGAGTGCTGCATAGAACAATCTCTCCCACACTATACGTATTCAGGGTTTTCCAAGTATAGAAACAATTCACTGGTCTCCAATAGAATGCTATTTATATCAATGCATCATCGTTCAATGCACTAATTAGGGTATGATATTTATTGCAATGATCCTTGACACTTGTTTCGCAACCTTATAATAAGAATCCCTTGTACACATATTTCATGAAAAGTACATACACATGTGATGTCATCAGTGATGTCATCAATGACATTTGTGATGTCATCTTTGATGTCCTGGGTGTTAGTCTTAGCAGTGCACGGTGGTGTCGCGAGTTATGGTTGCTTAGTTTACCATAACTGGCGAATTTCAAGGGTTTTTCCGTTTTACTTGGAACCATAACGTCCCTTTGACAAAGTTTTTTCACTGAATTTCATAGGTTTTTAGTAGCGCAACTTAACCATAACGTCCCTTTAACAAAGTTTTTTCACTGAATTTCATAGGTTTTTAGTAGCGCAACTTAACCATAACGTCCCTTTAACAAAGTTTTTTCATTGAATTTCATAGGTTTTTATTAATGCAAATTAACCAAAACGTCCCTGTAACATTTTTTTTAACTACATTTTAAAGATTTTTATTAGTGCAACGTCACCATAACATCCTTTTCAATAGATGAAGACCACTAACATCTTATGTCCTCAAAGGGGGAACGCCGGGTGGTAAAAAAAAAAACGATTTTCCTTCCTACACCGAGACGGCTGCGGCGTCCCGTGTAGGAAGGAAAATCTTTTACCAAGATGGCCACCATGGAAAGGGGAGGCAGGGTGTATAAAGAGAACACAATAGGGCATGAGCGGGGGTTGGGGGGGAACAGGGGAGACACATGGGCATGAGCGGGGGGTGAGAGGGAACAGTGTACAAACGGGGCATGAGCAGGTGGTGGGGGGGAAAGGAAGGAAACACGGGGCATGAGCGGGGGTGGGGGGAACACGAGAGAGACACGGGGCATGAGCAGCGGGTGGGGAGGAACATGAGGGAGACACGGGGTATGAACGGGGGGTGGGGAGGAACATGAGGGAGACGCGGGGGATGAGCGGGGGGGATACAGGGCACACACGGGACATGAGCGGGGATGGGGAGGAAAGGAGAGAGACAAGGGGCATGAGCGGGGGTGGGGGGAACACGAAGGAGACACGGGGCATGAGCGGGGGGTGGGGGTAACACGAGGGAAACACGGGGCATGAGCGGGGGAACACGAGGGAGACACAGGGCAGGAGTGGGGGTGGGGCAACAGGAGACACACGGGGCATGAGCGGGGGGTGATGGGGTACACGAGGGAGACACGGGGCATGAGTGGGGGTTGGGGGGAACACGAAGGAGACACGGAGCATGAGCAGGGGTGGGGGCAACAGGAGACACATGGGGCATGAGCGGGTGGTGAGGGTGTACACGAGGGAGACACGGGGCATGAGTGGGGGTTGGGGGGAACACGAAGGAGACACGGGGCATGAGCAGGGGTGGGGGCAACAGGAGACACACGGGGCATGAGCGGGGAGTGAGGGGGTACACGTGGGATACACGGGGCATGAGTGGGGGTTGGGGGAACACGAGGGAGACACGGGGCATGAGCGGGGGTGGGGGCAACAGGAGACACACGGGGTATGAGCGGGGGGTGAGGGGGTACACGAGGGAGACACGAGGCATGAACGGGGGGTGGGGGGTAACAGAAGGGAGACACGGGGCATGAGCGGGAGTGGAGGGGTAACACAAGCCAGACACGGGGCATGAGCTGGGGGTGGGGGGTAACACAAGGGAGACACGGGGCATGAGCGGGGGGTGGGGGGTAACAGGAGAGACAGGTCATGAGCGGGGGGTGGGAAGGAACAGGGGAGACACGGGGCATGAACGGGGGTCAGGGGGAGTGGAGAGAGACACGGGGTATGAGCAGGGGGTGGGGGGAACAGTAGGAAGACACGGGGCATCAGCGGGGGGTGGGCGGCGGGAGGGATAGAGACATGGGGCATGAGCAGGGGGTGGGTGGCAGGAGGGATAGAGACACGGGGCATGAGCGGGGGTGGGCAGAGGGCTGGATAGAGACACGGGGCATGAGCAGGGGATGGGCGGCGAGAGGGATAGAGACACGGGGCATGAGCGGGGGGGTGGGCAGGAGAGGGAGAAACACATGGGGCATGAGCGGGGGGTGGGCTGGAGGGGGAGAGACACACGGGGCATGAGCGGGGGTGGGGGGTAGGGAGAGAGACACACGGGGCATGAGCAGGGGGTGGAGGGGAGAGAGAGACACGGGGCATGAGCGGGGGGTGGGCGGGAGGGGGAGAGACAGACAAATCATGAGCGGGGGGTGGGCGGGAGGGGGAGAGACACACAGGGCATGAGCGGGGGGTTAGCAGGAGGGGGAGAGACACACGGGGCATGAGCGGGGGCGGGGGGGAGAGAGACACACAGGACATGAGCGAGGGGTGGGGGTGAGGGAGAGAGAGACAAGGGGCATGAGCGGGGGTGGGCAGGAGGGGGAGAGACACACGGGGCTTTACCGCGGGGTTGGGTTAGGGGGTTTGACACACGGCGCATGAGCGGGGATGGGGGGAGGGAGAGAGACACATGGGGCATGAGTGGGGAGAGACAAACGGGGCATGAGCGGGGGGTGGGCGGGAGGGGGAGAGACACACGGGGCGTGAGCGGGGTTGGGCGGGAGGGGGAGAGACACATGGGGCATGAGCGTGGGGTGGGGGAGAGGGAGAGAGACACACGGGGCATGAGCGGGGGGTTGGGGGGAAGGGGAAGAGACACACAGGGCATGAGCGTGGGTGGGGGGGAGGGAGAGAGACTCACAGGGCATGAGAGGGGGGTGGGCGGGAAGGGGAGAGACACATGGGGCATGAGCGGGGGTGGGCGGGAGGGGGAGAGACACACGGGGCGTGAGCGGGGGGTCGGGGGAGGGAGAGAGACACACGGGGCATGAGCAGGGGTGGGGGGGAGGGGGAGAGAGACACACAGGGCATGAGCGGGGGGTGGGGGGATGGAGAGAGACACACGGGGCATAAGCGGGGGGTGGGCGGGAGGGGAGAGACACACAGGGCATGAGCGGGGGGTGGGCGGGCGGGGAGAGACACACTGGGCATGAGCAGGGGTGGGATGAGGGAGAGAGACACACGGGGCATGAAGGCGGGTGGGTGTGAGGGGGAGAGACACACGGGGCATGAGCGGGGGATGGGTGGGAGGGGGAGAGACACACGGGGCATGAGCAGGGGTATGGGGGAGGGAGAGAGACACACGGGGCATGAGCAGGGGTGGGGGAGGGAGAGAGACACACGGGGCATGAGTGGGGGGTGGGGGGAGAGAGACACACAGGGCATGAGCGCGGGGTGGGAGGGAGGGAGAGAGACACAAGGGGCATGAGCGGGGGTGGGCGGGAATGGGAGAGACGCACGGGTCATGAGCGGGGGGTGGGGGCAGGGGGGACACACAGGGCATGAGCAGGGGTGGGGGGAGGGAGAGAGACACACGGGGCATGAGCGGGGGGTGGGCGTTAGGGGGAGAGACAAACGGGGCATGAGCGGGTGGTGGGCGGGAAGGGGAGAGGCACACGGGGCATGAGCGGGGGGTGGGCGGGAGGGGGAGAGACACACGGGGCATGAGCGGGGGTGGGGGGGAGGGAGAGAGACACACGGGGCATGAGCGGGGGTTGGGGGAAGGGGAAGAGACACACGGGGCATGGGCGGGGGTGGGGGGAGGGAGAGAGACTCACAGGGCATGAGTGGGGGGTGGGCGGGAGGGGGAGAGACACACAGGGCATGAGCGGGAGGTGGGCGGGAGGGGGAGAGACACACGGGGCATGAGCGGGGGTGAGGGGGAGAGAGACACACAGGACATGAGCGAGGGGTGGAGGTGAGGGAGAGAGACACAAGGGGCATGAGCGGGGGGTGGGCGGGAGGGGGAGAGACACACGGGCATGAGCGGGGGGTGGGGTGAGGGGGGGAGACACACAGGGCATGAGCGGGGATTGGGGGAGGGAGAGAGACACAAGGGGCATGAGCGGGGGTGGCGGGAGGGGGAGAGACAAATGGGGCATGAGCGGGGGGTGGGCGGGAGGGGGAGAGACACACGGGGCGTGAGCGGGGGGTGGCGGGAGAGGAAAGAGACACATGGGGCATGAGCGGGGGTGGGGGGGAGGTCGAGAGACACACGGGGCATGAGCGGGGGGTTGGGGGAAGGGGAAGAGACACACGGGGCATGAGCAGGGGTGGGGGGGGGAGAGAGTCTCACGGGGCATGAGAGGGGGGTGGGCGGGATGGGGAGAGACACACGGGGCATGAGCGGGGGTGGGCGGGAGGGGGAGAGACACACGGGGCATGAGCGGGGGGTGGGGGGAGGGAGAGAGACACGCGGGGGGTGGGCGGGAGGGGAGAGACACACAGGGCATGAGCGGGGGGTGGGCGGGAGGGGAGAGACACACTGGGCACGAGCTGGGGTGGGAGGAGGGAGAGAGACACACGGGGCATGAGCGGGGGTGGGCGGGAGGGGGAGAGACACACGGGACATGAGCGGGGGATGGGCGGGAGGGGGAGAGACACACGGCATGAGCGGGGGTGGGGGGGGAGAGAGACACACGGGGCATGAGTGGAGGGTGGGAGGGAGGGAGAGAGACACACGGAGCCTGAGGGGTGGTGCGGGGGAGGGAGAGAGACACACAGGGCCTGAGCGGCAGTGGGGGGGAGGGAGAGAAACACACGGGGCATGAGCGGGGGGTGGGCAGGAGGTGAGAGACACATGGGGCATGAGCGGGGGTGGGACGAGGGAGAGAGACACACGGGGCATGAGCAGGGGGTTGGGCGGGAGGGGGAGAGACACGCAGGGCATGAGCGGGTGGTGGGCGGGAGGGGGAGAGACACACGAGGCATGAGCGGGGGGTGGGGTGGAGGGATAGAGACACACGGGCCATGAGCGGGGGTGGTTGGGAGGGAGAGAGACACACGGGGCATGGGCAGGAGGGGGAGAGACACACGGGGCATGAGCGGGGGTGGGGGGAGGGAGAGAGACACACGTGGCATGAGCGGGGGGTGGGCGGGAGTTGGAGAAACACAGGGGGCATGAGCGAGGGTGGGGGGGAGACAGAGAGACACACAGGGCATGAGCGGGGGGTGGGCGGGAGGGGGAGAGACACACGGGGCATGAGCGGGGGTGGGCGGGAGGGGGAGGGACACACAGGGCATGAGTGGGGGGTGGGCAAGAGGGGGAGAGACACACGGGGCATGAGCGGGGGTGGGGGGAGAGAGACATACAGGGCATGAGCGGGGGGTGGGAGGGAGAGAGACACAAGGGGCTTGAGCGGGGGGTGGGCGGGAGGGGGAGAGATGCACGGGGAATGAGCGGGGGGTGGGGGCAGGGGGGGAGACACACGGGGCATGATCGAGGGTGGGGGAAGGGAGAGAGACACACGGGGCATGAGTGGGGGTTGGGCGGGAGGGGGAGAGACAAATGGGGCATGAGCGGGGGGTGGGCGGGAAGGGGAGTGACACACGGGGCATGAGCAGGGGGTGGGCGGGAGGGGGAGAGACACCCGGGGCATGAGCAGGGCTGGGGGGGAGAGAGACACACGGGGCATGAGCGGGGGGTTGGGGGAAGGGGAAGAGACACACGGGGCATGAGCGGGGGTGGGGGGGAGGGAGAGAGACTCACAGGGCATGAGCAGGGGGTGGGCGCGAGGGAGAGAGACACACGGGGCATGAGCGGGGGGTGGGCGGGAGGGGGAGAGACACACGGGGCATGAGCGGGGTGGGGGGGAGGGAGAGAGACACACGGGGCATGAGCGGGGGTTGGGGGGAAGGGGAAGAGACACACGGGGCATGGGCGGGGGTGGGGGGGGAGAGAGACTCACGGGGCATGAGAGGGGGATGGGCGGGAGGGGGAGAGACACACGGGGCATGAGCGGGGGGTGGGCGGGAGGAGGGAGACACATGTGGCATGAGCGGGGGGTGGGGGGAGGGAGACAGACACACGGGGCATGAGTGGGGGTGGGGGGGAGGGAGAGAGATACACAGGGCATGAGCGGGGGGTGGGGGGATGGAGAGAGACACACGGGGCATAAGCGGGTGGTGGCCGGGAGGGGAGAGACACACAGGGCATGAGCGGGGGTGGGAGGAGGGAGAGAGATACACAGGGCATGAGCGGGGGGTGGGGGGATGGAGAGAGACACACGGGGCATAAGCGGATGGTGGCCGGGAGGGGAGACACACACTGGGCATGAGCGGGGGTGGGAGGAGGGAGAGAGACACACGGGGCATGAGCGGGGGGTGGGTGGGAGGGAGAGAGACACACGGGGCATGAGCGGGGGATTTGCAGGAAGGGGAGAGACACACGGGGCATGAGCGGGGTGGGGGGGAGCTAGAGAGACACACGGGGCATGAGCAGGGGTGGGGCGAGGGAGAGAGACACACGGGGCATGAGTGGGCGGTGGGAGGGAGGGAGAGAGACACACGGGGCATGAGGGGGGGTGCGGGGGAGGGAGAGAGACACACGGGGCATGAGCGGGGGTGGGGGGGAGGGAGAGAAACACACGGGGCATGAGAGGGGGGTGGGCGGGAGGTGAGAGACACATGGGGCATGAGCGGGTGTGGGACGACGGAGAGAGACACACGGGACATGAGCGGGGGTTGGGCGGGAGGCAGAGAGACATGCAGGGCATGAGCGGGGGGTGGGGTGGAGGGATAGAGATACACGGGGCATGAGCGGGGGTGGTTGGGAGAGAGAGAGACACACGGGGCATGGGCGGGAGGGGGAGAGACACACGGGGCATGAGCGGGGTGGGGGGAGGGAGAGAGACACACATGGCATGAGCGGGGGGTGGGCGGGAAGGGGAGAAACACAGGGGGCATGAGCGGGGGTGGGGGGGAGAGAGTCACACGGGGCATGAACGGGGGGTGGGCGGGAGGGGGAGAGACACACGAGGCATGAGCAGGGGTTGGGGGGAGGCTAGAGAGACACACGGAGCATGAGCAGGCGGTGGGGGCATGGAGAGAGACACACGGGGCATGAGTGGGAGGTGGGAGGGAGGGAGAGAGACACACGGGGCATGAGGGGGGGTGCAGGGGAGGGAGAGAGACACACAGGTCATGGTAGGAGGGTGTGCGGGAGGGGAGAGACACATGGGGCATGAGCGGGGGTGGGGGCGAGGGAGAGAGACACATGGGGCATGAGCAGGGGTTTGGCGGGAGGCGGAGAGACACACGGGGCATGAGCGGGGGGTGGACGGGAGGGGGAGAAACACATGGGGCATGAGCGGGGGTGGGGGAGAGGGAGAGAGACACACGGGGCATGAGCGGGGGTGAGAGGGAGGGAGAGAGACACACGAGGCATGAGCGGGGGTGGGGGGCAGGGAGAGAGACACATGGGGCATGAGCAGGGGGTGGGGGGGAGGGAGAGAGACACACAGGGCATGGCATGAGCGGGGGGTGGGGGTAGGGGGAGAGACACATGGGGCATGAGCGGGGGGTGGGGAGGAAGGAGAGAGACACACGGCGTTTGTGTGCAGGTGGCAGATCCCGCTCCTCGGCCCTCCGCTGGCCATTGTGTGCCAATGGCGTGAGCAGGGGGCTGGAGGAACAGGGAGACATGGAGCATGAGTAGGGGTGGGGGGACAAGAAGGACACACGGGGCATGAGCGGGGTGGGAGGAACAGGAGACAGACACTAAAGACTTACTGTGCAGGCGGCAGTTCCCGCTCCTGCTGACAAAGCCTCTCATGCGAGGAACAAAGATGGCGGCGTCTCTGAAGCCAGACGCACTCCACGCTTTCACCGCATCCAATGAGAGAGCACGTCAGATGTCCGTGGACATCACGCAAGCTGCTTGCCCAATTACCGTCCTGTCCGCGGAGCGAACAGGGAATTGTGTCCGCGAAGCGAACACAGATATCACTAATTTTTTTCACTTACATTTTTGTCATTTTTTTTAAAACTACTGGACGGATTTACACCAAATAAAGCAAAGCACGCTTTCGGGACCAGGCCGCCGCTCCTGCCGCAAATTTGGTGTAAATCTGTCCAGCGGTTTGGGCTGTAGGCGTGAGCAAAGTTTTTTCCCATTATGTCTATGGGAAAAAACAAAAGTTTTGGGACCCCCCTATACCTTTTCCCCCTCTGGACGAATCCTCACCAAAAAATTCAGAGTGGGCCATATACATTTTTTGCAATGTTTGGTGAGGATTCGTCCAGGGGGAGCGAAGTTATAAGCCACCCAAAAAGTGCTCTTCAATGGAAACACCAACTTAACCATAACTACATGGCCACTACCGTGGCCATGTGATATATATATATATAAATATATATATGCATAAGAATCTGGATTTTCCACATTGTATTTGGACAAACTGAACCCCACTAATAGAAGGGCTGGAAAAAGTGTGGTGCAGCAGAGTAAGCCTGCCTGGAGATGGAAGAAGAATCTAAGAGGCCTGCCTGGCCCAGTGTCAAGGGATGAGGCAGCCAAGAAGCTATTTTATTATTATAATAAAAAGATACAATGGACGAGAAGGCGAGAGCCGAGCTCCTGTTAAGGTGCGGGGAAAGGACAGTGAGTGCTAAGTTTTATCCATTTAATATTATTAAATACAACAAGAAACCTCAAAACATGGTCTCCAGTCACATGGTCAGATGAAAATAGACTTTGGGCAGGATACACTGAGACCAGAAGATAAAGTCATTCTCACACTCCCTTTTATTCCCAGGAGCACTGATACTCTGCAAGTCCAAGTTCCAAGACTAGTCTCATGGCAGACAGCTTGAGTGATGATGGATGATGGACTAATTGGGTGGGGAGGCATGACCAGGCTGAAACCACCAGCACCTGGGGTACCAGCTTGCATGCTGCTAACAAGTGGAATATTCCTGAATTCTACAATCGTGCCAACCAATTATAAAGGGCCACGTACCAAAGATTCTTATCGTTTAGAGGTCCAATGAGACGTTGTGTATTTTATGATGCTCACAATGACTTGCACTATGGATGGGCGGAGTTGCCCACCTGAAAGTAGAGACCCTATCACAAAACCAACCCTCATAGAAGATATATCTTGATGTCCCACGTTGCACAATCATAGACACACATACGTTTTCTCAGTTTGCCATGTACTGTGACATCAATGAGGACACGTTTTTAGTATATAAACATATTTTGTATGTTGTTCACTGAGATCTTGCTGTCAGACATCCAACGATTGTCCGTTGTACTCCCTGTTTTAGATATGTGTTATTAAAACAGACCAAGTCTTTTGCCAACTTACTAAATTAATTTTATTATTGATGTTTAAGTAATTTCTCCATCCCCATCCACCCTGTATGGTGTTACCTCGTCTTAAAGAGCCAAAGGGTTAAACCTTTATCTTGGCAATCTTCTCTTTGAACAGGCCATGTAGGTGCTCACACATCCCATTCGCTTGTGGATGATAGGCACAGAAAAATGCGTGCTGTGTCCCCAGTAGGGTTGTGATATGCTCAAAAGTCTCATTCACAAAATGAGGTCCATTGTCAGACCGCAGGACCTCTAACACCCCCAGGCCTACGGGAGTTGGGGTGTGAACAGGGACCAGCTTCGATCCATCGGGAAAACAGGCACATGATCACTATCATGCAGAGGTAGCACTGGCACACATGAATCATATCAACATAATCCATAAGGAGATGTGGTCAGTCGGGTGTGGTACTGCACCTCTCCCTACATGTAATGTATGTCCTGCACCAAATTGTTTACAATTCACACAGTTTTCCATAAATGTGGCTACATGCTCTGCCATATTAGGACAGAACCATTTTCACCATGTGTCCAGCAAGTATCCCCTTACCCATGTGAGTAGGGTAATGCAATTGCTTGAGCGCAATCTGCAATAAATCTATTGGGAGTACTAGATTTCCTGTGCTTTCTCGTAGCCACAAGGTGTCGGTAGGTGAAATTTAACACCCCCTTCTCATACACAATTGTTTCTCCTCTGCCCGAGCCCTCTACTGAAATTCCATTATTTGCGTGGCAGGTAGTGTGTTGTAGCCTTCTATTAAAATGACATTGTGTGCACACATATGTGCATTCAATGGGGTATCAAAGTCTGTTATTTTTGAAAGATAAATGCATTGCGCTTTGCTTCCGCATATGCTGCTTCATTGTCCCAGGAGACTGCATCCTCCCCCCTCATGTGGTCTTGGCATTTCACGACCACTATGACTGCTGGGAGTTGAAGTGCCTCTATGAGATTTCCCAAAAGGGGCGCGTTCTGCACTGGTGTGCCATCAGCATGTGGGAAGCCCCTCGTCAGCCATCTTAACAATCCCGAGTGTACTGTAGATGTCACACATGCCAAGTCAGAATATACTGTAATCTCCTGGTCCTTGCACACTTCTAATGCTATTATGAGTGCTGCCAATTCTTCTGCTGCCTGCGCTGAAAAATAGGAAGGCAATTTTGCACTTACTATCATCTCTGCTGTGCCGTCTGCTTTTAGTGTCACCACTGCAGTTTCCGTATATCTTTCCCCCGTTGTCTGGTCTATTGTCGATGACCTGTCAATATCAGTGGTTGAAGTGTACGAAAAGAAGTAGTGGAACTATGTTCCCTGCTGAATGGCCCCCGATCCCCACAAACCACATTGCCACAAATCCTCCCACGTGAAATAAAACCCCCCCAAACCAATATGCCTGCTGTTTAAGGGAGTGTTAAATGCAAGTTTCAACTGCTTCCTACACTTTTATTTTAAAACAATACCATTCCGGAATGGATTATTTTAAAAATAAAAGTATAGGCATTGAAATATGTAATACAATAAGGTAGAGGAGCAACGCTCCCAACCGCTGCCACCCACTTCGAGCACTTGTCAATACAAAGCACTTCTCCCCAAATGAAGCACTTCTCTTTAAATGAAGAAATTTGGAGTGGAATTGTAAATTAATGAAAAATGCTTCATTTTTGCAGGAAAATCACTGTCACTGTAGGGCATTTCCATCGCGCTAACCTGCAGTCCCTCTTCAACAACTTTCTCCCTGCTACTGGGTGTAATCGAACTTCTGTGTTCTTTTGCCTGCCTATTTATTTCACCATGCAGTGCCTTCAAGATGGCCGCTTTGGTGCTTGCTTTGCCTGAGGCAGTGTGAGTGAGCTGCCTTCCTTTGTCTTGCTCTGCTATTGGCTGATGGTTGTATTTTTCTGGCCAACTGGGGACCAGCAGGCTTTAGCTGGCCCCCTCACCAAGGCCCACTACCTTTGACTTGCTGCCATATCTCTCATCACAACGGAGCGCGAGGTCTTGCATCATTCACCTTACTATCTGCACTTTTGGAGTTTTGTTTGTGCTGGTCTGCAGTAGCAGCCTCTTACTTAAGGTAGGTGCATTTGTCCTTGCCCACTGCACCTTCAGGGGACAAATAAGGCAATTTGGAGTGGAATTTTAAATTAACGAAAAACACTTCATTTGTGCGCAAAAAATCAAGGTCAATGTAGCACATTTACATCGCGCTAACCTGCATCCATCTTCAACAACTTGCTGCCTGTTAGTGGGTGTACTCTAGCTTCTGTGTTATTTTGCTTCACCAAGCGGTACCTCAAGATGGCCGCTTTGGTGCTTGCTTTGCCAGAGGCAGCGTGAGCTGCCTTCTTTTGTCCTGCTCTGCACTGGCTGATGATTACCTTTTTATGGCCAACTGGGGACCGGCAGGCTTCAGCCAGCCCCCTCACCAAAGGCCCACTCCTAAGGCCCCTGTCCGCTTACAGATCGCTATATGGGGACCTGTCTGCACCCTGGCACCAGACCTTTCAACAACGATGCCACCATACTCTCCTAAGAACTTCAAACATCTTTGACATTCACACAGCCTTCATCAGGGTTGTTCCCTCCTTTTTGGACTCACTTCTATCACCTTTGGAAATTCACCCCTTCTCTACTTGTTTCTCCCATGCTCACAAACTGAACTGCATTTTGTCTTTGCTTGCATCTAAACCATCTGTGAAGAATAATCTTACTTCTGAACCCAATTGTAAGGTCAAGTCTTTGTTGTTCCTGCTTTCGGTTTAAAAGTCCAATTTTGCTGTATTTGCTTTTGGTTTAAAAATCAGATCTTGCTGTATTTTGCTTTTGGCTTAAAAGTCACATTTTGCTGTTTGTTGTTATTGGCTTGGAGTTAGATGTTGCTGTTTTTTTGCTTTTGGTTTAAAAGTCAGATCTTGCTGTTTTTTGCTTTTGGTTTAAAAGTCACATTTTGCTTTTTGCTTTTGGTTTAAAAGTCAAATCTTGCTGTTTTTACTAACTTGCTCTGCACTTTGCTTGTAACTGTTGCTTATCTGTAACATGCCATACCAGTGACTACACTGCTCTCTTAGTTTCACTCCTACCTGCCTTTTCCCCTGTTTCTCTCTCCTTTCCTAGCTACCACTCCCATGGCGCTTTCTGTTTCTCCTAGCTTTTCAAACTGCTTCTCCATCAACTATCCATCCCTTCTCACTAAGTCTTGTAGGAAGAAGTTCAAAAATGATATCCTGGCCTCTATCCCAGGTCTTCCCATCACTGATACTTACTCCAGTGCTTCCTCAAGAACAGACTTTCACCGACATCCCCTTTGTCGTCTTTCTGGCAGATCTATGGACTCTTCATATGATCTCTGTGCTCTGTCCTGTCTCCTCCTCTCCCATTAATGGTGGCACCCGATGGGAAGTTTCATGGCTTCCTTCGACTCCTCTAAAGTCATCATTAATGTCTACCTTAATGGCACCGTCATGGTCCAAGGCCCTCAGGCAAATCTCCTTCTCTTTGACAGGGGCTTCCCTCGTCACATCAATTTCCTTTCATCTCCTGCTGTCCCTTCCACCCCCCCTTGGCTACCTTGCCCTCTCTTTCCTCCTCCTATACCCACCTCGGGCACCTTCTCCTCCACAGGGCGTACCTCTGATTTGTACCCCTTCCCAGAAGGTCTTTGAGGCAGTCAACCTTCTACATTTTGACACTCTCAACTCTCGCTCTGCTGTCAAACATCCTCTGACATCTGCCACCTCCTCGAAGAACTTGACCTCGATATCCTCTGTTTTACCGAGACATGGTTCATGGCCAGCTCTGTCACAAGCTTTGACACTCTCCTCCCTTATGGATACAAGATCCTCTCTGCACCTAGATCCTCTCGGTCTGGAGGGGGCATAGCCCTGATCTTTCCTGGGTGGATTCCTGCCGTTATCATTCCCACTCAGACTTACTCCTCTTTTGAATGCCTTGTTTGGTGGCTCTCACTCTCTACTAGCCATTCTTTTACTATTACTACTATCTACCGGCCCCCTAGTCAAATCACCTAATTTCTCTCTCAGTGGGCAGACGTCCCCTCCTTCCTCCTGGCCTCAACCACTAAAATCCTCCTCCTTGGTGACCTTAACATCCATCTAGACGTTTCTTGTTCTTCCTCTGTACTCTTCTCTGACCTCTGTGACTCCCTCTCCTTTTCTATCCTCCCCTCTGTCCTGACTCACTCTGCAGGGCACACACTTGGTGTCTTCATCTCCTCTGACCTCCCCCTCTCCATCCCTCTGACCACTCATCTCTCTTGGAGCAATCACTCCCTCCTCTCCTCTCATCTCTCCCTCTCTACCCCCCACCTGGAGAAAAACCCCTAACCCGGCCAACAGAACGTTATTCACGGCAGCATCCTCCACCTATAAAACCTCTATCCTCAGAGACAAAAAAGAGACCTACGACAACAGAATTGACAATGCCAAATCAAGAACAAAGGAGCACTTCACCATCCTAAGGGAACTAGAGTCCCCTCACCACCTTCAGAAACCTGCGTGAAAAATCCAGACTGGTAAAAGAGAATCCAAAAAGCATTGGTAGTCAAAATTGCCATGCTGCAATCTTAAATTGAACTGAAAAAGTCCAGTTTAGGCATAAGAGCAAACCCTCTACCACCTAATACTAAAACTCCCACCTTCCCTCCCTTCTCTTTCACCCCCTTCCCAATAAAAAAGAAGTGGAAAGGATCATAAATGGCCTCAAACCATCCAGATGCCAAGCTGCCATCATTCAGGAAGGCGCCAAAAATCTGGCCCCTTTCATTACAGCCCTAAACAACACCTCCTTCAAAACAAGCTCAGTCCTTAGTAGTCTCAAGGAGGCTTGGTTCATTCCTCTCCTAAAAAAAACAAATCTAGACCCCAACATCCCCACCAATTTCAGGGTCATGACCACTGTCCCCTATATCCTGAAGATCTTAGACAGAGTGGCTTATCTGCAAATCCAGAAGCACTTGGAAGAGAACAACCTCCTGGGCTTGAGACATTCTGGTATTAGGCCAAGGCATGGAACAGAGACAGCCCTTCTGGACCTAAAAATCCAGATGGACGAGGCAAAGGACAAGGGAAATCTAGCCATTCTCCTGCTGGTTGACCTCTCAGCAGCCTTCGTCCTCGTAGACCACCAGATACTCACGGAACATCTGACGGCCTCAGATGCACTCTCTAGCCAGGCAACCGCCTGGGTCCAATCATTCCTAGCGGACCGAAACACACAGGTCTTCTCACCTGGGGCCTCAGCCCACCCCATCCCCATCCTCTGCGGCGCCCCACAAGGTTTGTGCTTCTCACTGACCTTATACAATATCTTCACAAAGCTATTGTTCGACCGCCTGGACAACCTGGGTGTCACATACACTAATTATGCTAACGATACCCAGGTTTTCATCTCCCTATCAGGATGCTATGTAGAGGACTCTGCATGGATTAACAACCTCTACCTGGAGATCCAAGCCTGGATGGCAGAACATGGCCTATGCCTCAACAACAAGAAAAATGAGCTCCTTCTCATCGGCTCCCAACCTCGCTAAACAAACTAGACCCCGTTACGCCTCTTTCAACATAGATGGTAACCTAATCACAGTGGGCAAAGAAATCAAAACCCTAGGGGTTTACTTGGACTCCACTCTCTCGTTCACAGTAAAACCGAAAAACACTTGACATTCGCTAATTATGGTAAGCTAAGCAACCATAACTCATGCCACCTACGTGCATTGATAAGACTAACACCCGGGACATCACATGTCTGGCTCCCCCTTTTTTCCTTTACTGACATATCTATGCCAATTTTGTTTTTTTTCAGTAATAGTAAGGAACTAAAAATTGAAAACCTACTATATTTGTAGACTTATCCTTCAAGTATGTTCATACAGTAATTCGCTGTAATTCGCTTAGGGTCCAGTCACATCATATGAAACATATACATAGGGGAAGATACAAGCTTGAAAGACAGCAATCATTTCTGTGCATGAAGATAATCAGTAGGGTTTTCAGAACTTTCTGATAGTTCTGTTGTTTTTTTTATTACTGTACTTTCCCTCTAAATGCTCATATTTGTATACATTGTGCATAACGTCCTTTTAAAAAAGTTTTTTTACTGAATATACATGTATATATATATATGGCAGTGAACAAAAACAAAGGGGCTACACATGTGATATCATCAGTGATGTCATCAATGACATTTGTGATGCCACCTTTCATGTCCTGGGTGTTAGTTTTAGCAGTGCACAGCGGTGTGGGCAGGTATGGTTGCTTAGCCTACCATGACTGGCGAATTTCAGGGGTTTTTCGGTTTTACTTTGAATCATAGTGGCATGTTTGTAAAGTTTTTGTAGTGAATTGCAAAGGTTTTTAGGAGTGCAACTTAATCATAACGTCCCCTTAAAAAAGTTTTTTTTTGAGTGAATATGTATATACAGTATTTTCCCAGTAACCACGGCTATAACAACTATGAACTACAGATAGTCGTGGTTATTTGTAGGTGTTACATACTTCTGGTTATTGTGAGAAAGAAAATAAACACTTTTCTGCCCTCCCGGGCACCTGCCAAGTACCCTCCCTCATCTGTGCCTGCTCTCCCCACTCCCTTTAAGGCTTCCTCACCTCCCCAGCCCTCTCCCATTCTCTCGAGCACTTGTTTGTGTGTGATGCACTTTCATTCCTGCTCGCCTTTTCTTCTGTAGCCGCGGTTATCCTTCCATGAAATCGCAGCTACAGGAAATCATTTGTGCTCCTAACCTGGTCCCTACCCCACCTCCGAAATCTCAAATTCCACATAATGTCCTCTTCCCCCTTCCCCTTCAATCTCTAGGCTGATGCCATTTCACTGTTTTGTTTTTCCATCTCCAAATGCCATTTTTCTGCTATTTATTTTCCGGTATTTGTGGATATAGACACGGCTAACTCTCGCATTGGAAAAACAAGATTGGCAGATTTTTTAATTTTTTATTATTATGGTATTTATGGAGCACGGAACTAGGTTCGAGAAGCAAAGGACCACTTTACAGAAGTATAGAACAGAACAGATACACTGAGGGGGTAGGATATAGAGGGGCACAGATGATGGATAAAGCTGTACATGGTGGCTCGTAGAGCGGGGCGGACAGTGCTATTCAGTCTGGTGGTGCAGGGGCTGCATGATGGCCTAAGCTTTGAGGAGGAGAGACTCCATGATGTGGTGGGTCTTGAGTTATTTTCTGAATTGTAGGAGTGTGGGAGCAAGTCTGATGCTGACAGGGGAGAGGTTTCATAGTCTTGGAGTGTAGGCAGAGAAGGCTTGTTTTTCTGGTCCTTTCCTATTTGCAGCAGCAGATTTCAAGTCTGCATCTGTCCTGGCTTTTGGTGTTGCGCCATCTGCCGAAGATGCTGAGTTTCTCTGCGAGATAGCTGGGTGACTTGAGAGCGACTGCCTTATAGATGATGCAGCATGACTTAATGGTTATTTGTGCATGCAGTGGGAGTCAGTGAAGGTTGTTGAGGGTCGGGTGATGTGATCGTATCTGCATACACCCTTGATGATGAGTGCCGCCCTGTATAGCACACTTCTCAGAGACACAAGGGAGGATAACAGGAGGTCTTCGTAAAAGGGCATTGCAACCCTACAGCCGTCTTGGACCAGTACAAGTTGTCCAGATTGAGGAAGGGCTTGACTTTCCCGAGGAGGGAGAGCATACCAAGCTGTCCAAGTTTACGTAGCTATGTGTGTCTTGAAGGAGAGTTGTTTGTCAGTGTGGGACCGGAGGGACTTGGTCCAGGAAGTGAGCTTGGGTGTGAAGCCCTCTTGCTTCATGGTTGATAGCCAGGTCTGTATGTCTGGGTGTTCAGTGTTGTTGGTGAGGAGTAGGAAACTGGTCTTGGGGGGTTTGAGCTTCAAGTATGCACTGTACATCCAAGACTGGATCAGCAACAGGCAGGTTTTGAGCCCGAGGAGGTCTTTAATGGAGTCGATTTTGAGGTATAACTGTGTGTTGTCTGTGTATTGGTGGATATGGATGTTGTGTGTGGCTAAGAGGGCTCCCAGCAGCTTCATGCATAGACAGAAGGTCACTGAGGAGAGGAGGAAGGCTGTGGGACTCCACAGGTTACAGGTAGCATTGGCAATCTAAAGGAGACCATCTTAACAAATTGCTGGCGGCTGGCGAGGTAGGACTTGAACCAGTGTAGGACAAGGTTGCTGATCCCATGTGCCAATGTAGGGTGACCGTGAGTGCCAGGTGGTCTACTGTGCCGGAAGCGGTGAGAGCTCGAGTAGAACCAGGAAGCAAATGTGGCAATCACCAAGGATGTTGAAGGTGTCGACAACTCCCTGTATTGTTGCTCTGTCTGTGCTGAATCTTAGTCTGAACCTAGATTGATAGGTTTGGAGAAGATTGTTGGTGTTGATGTGTTGCTGCAGTTGCGCATTTATCGCTTTCTCAATGGTCTTACCTAGGAAGGTAAGACCACACCCTCCTTTTTTCCGATCTGCGAGAGTTTTTCATCCTCCCACGAAATGCTGAAAAAACAATTTCCTCTATAGCCTACACATTGACCTGCCTGAAAGGTAATAAGAGCTCCATCTCTTCTATTGTTTCAATGAGTCCACAATCCTCCTTATCTGCCCCATCCACTTCCTGCCCCCCCTTTGTACCCAATATCTTGTGCAGTGCCTCCACTATCCCCACCTTTGCTCCAACCAGCTTTTGCAAATACACCCATCCTGCAGTGTCATCACACACCCACCTTGCTCGAACGTTCACCCAACTTCACATTCCCTGTCTGCACTCCCAGGTAAGTTACAGGGCTTGGAGCTAATCCTTACGTAAGTTGATTGCACACGCAGCGTACCATTAACTAGCACACTATCCCAACACCTTCCACATCTGTGCTTAACCTTGCTTTATCATGACCTCCTTACTGCCACTGCCATCCTTGCAGACCCCAACACAACCCACAGGCTCCACTCTACTTCACTACCCTAGTAGGTCCGAACTCCCACCCTACGGCCACCCACCCCACTCTGTTCACGTCTGGCCTTTCCCATAAGTCTGACACCTAGGTTTCCCTTCCCAGACAAGTATGAGACCACATGCTTGATCCAATGCCTCCCTCCCCACATGACCTTAAACCCACAACTGGTCATTACTCCTCCTCTGCCCAAATTGTCCCAAACCATGAAAATGCACCAGGAACAAATGACCAGTCTGCACCACAACAAGCTGATCCTACTCAAGTAGTCAGGCCTTGGCTCCATAGCAAAAATATGACTCTGTCCACCCTAATCTCAGCCAGTGGGCCACCACTCCAGCCAGTATCCTACTCAAGGCCTCTACTAAGCGACCTCTGTGCATGCATGGCACCCCCAGATCTCTTAAGACATGAAGCTACTCTTAAAAGCCCAGCCGCAGAACACTCATTCAAGTCCCCTCTACTCAGGAGTACTTAACTCCTCCCATCCTGGGGAAAGAAAGAACTGCTTGCCTCTTCACCTGTACCCAACAGCCCCTTCAAACTAGTCTACATGACCACACACCCCTGTCACCTATACTCTGCGCTCACGCAACAAACATCCATGACCTCCTTGAATATTATGACCTTGATTGCTTGGCAGTCTCAGAAACCTGGCTGCACAGCACAGAACGCCTTCCCTCTCGCCCCCCGCCCCAACTACTCCATCCTCAGAGCGGAAAGAGTAGATAGAGCAGGTGGCAGCATTGCCCTCATCAGCAAACCACCAGTAGCCTTTAGGGAGGTTTGTCTAACCCCCCTTTCAAGCTACTAAAAGTTCTTGACCAAAAGAATTGATCAACCCTCAAACTACCATCAATATACTAATTCCCTACCGCCAACCCGACCAAAATCTCTGCCCGGAAATCGACATGCCCCTCCTCCTATAATACCTCATCAAATCAGCTACTAAATTCTTTATCTTAGGTGGCATCAACCTAGGGTTCAACGATACCTCCAATTCCAAAGTCAATGAACTTGCAAAGGCTTTATCCAATCTCACCCAAATGATCCACTCACCTACCCACTCTAAAGGACGCATCCTGGATTGGGTCCTTACGCTAAACACCACGGTCTCCATCTGCTCCATCGATCCAGTGCCCTGGTCCACATCTTGAAACTCTGTGCAGACACACTGGCACAAGCCCTGCCCGACTTTGTCAATACATCACATGCAATACTGTTCCTACTTGCCTCAAAACAGCATGGGTCTCCACACTCCTCAAAATATCCTCCCTCGACCCCACCCTCCCCTCCCCACCAACTACTGACCAATCCCCACCATCCCCTGCCTCCTCTAAAACCTTGGCATACTCCCAAATCCATAAACACAACCACTTATGTGGTGCCAGACAATCGGACTTCAGATCCAAACACAGCACGGAAACAGCCAGCCCTCCTGGACCTATAAATTCAACTTGAATACCTGTCCGACTCAGGCAACCTGGCCATTCTGCTCTTACTTGACTGGTCAGCCACATTTGACCTCGTTGACCATGATATTGTCTGCCAGCACCTCTTTGGATCAGGTCATTCCTTAGCGCAATTCCAAGATGTTCATATGAGACCATTCTTCAGACTCCATTTTCATCCCTTATGGCATCCCACAAGGAACTTGCATCTGACCAGCCCTCTACAATACCTACACAAAACCTCTCTTTGATCACCTTGATGCTCTGGGAATCCGCTAAACCAATTTTGCAGAGGATATGCAAGTCATCCTTCCAATCTCAGGCAATTATGCCCAGGATGTTAAGATGATCAACCAGACTTATAGTGTCACACAAAACTTAATGACAGCCCACAACCTCTGTCTCAACAATTAGAAGACTAGCTTTTAATTGTGGCTCCCCTCGCACACTGTGCACCATTGACCCTTACTACTCCTCCTTTTCCATTGATGCGACGACCATCCAGGTCTCCAAGTATGTGAAAACCCCTGGGGTTTATGTCGACACAGAACTCAACATGACCCACCAAATCAATGCACTTGCCTCGTCTACATCATACATAGCCATGTTCATCTCATTAAGCAGGAAATTCACCTAACCTACCAATTGCCTCACCCTCTCATGAGCCATTATCGGGAGTAAGTGTGACTATTGTAACATCCTTTACTCCATCACCACTTCCAAGAACCTGACAAAACTTCAGCTCCTACAAAACAAGGTACGAGGAGCAGCCCTTGGCATAAAACGATCTGACCATATCACAACAGCAAGAAGAGAAGCTCACTGGCTCCCAGTAAAAACATATGTAGACTTCTAAACACTGGTACTTGCCCATCAATGCCTCCACTTCAATGCCCAGTCTTTCCTCATCCCCCGATCTCTGGGGCCAAACCTCAGACTTGACACCTCCGCTCATCCACCAGCTGCACCCATCACACCCCAGATTCCAGCCCAAAAGAACAGGGTGCGCCAGCTTTTTGTGACCGCTCCCACACTTTGGAACACTCTCCCTGATCACATCAGAAACAAACAATCTCTTCTAACCTGCAAAAAAGTCCTATAGACCAGGCTTTTCAACAAATATGGTTAAGACTGTAATTCCCCTTTGTATCTCTTTGTTTACAATCTGATCACTGCAACAACCATGTACAAGCACTGTGATACCTCCAGGTATGGGCACTATATAACTAACTAAATAAATAAAATAAATAAGTAAAGTTGGGTGATGGGGCGATAGTGACCTAGGTTGTCAAGATCCAGAGTGGGTCTCTTTAGAAGGAGGTTTTGTCCTTTTTTTAGGGTCGATGGAAAGGTGCCTTGAGTTAGGGAGCTATTGATGATCTTCAGGTAGGGAAGAAGCGATTCTGTGGGGAGGGCCTTCAGGATACATGCTGGGAGGATTTTGTCTGTATATGATGTGGCTTGGAGGGCGACCATCATTTCTACTAGGTCCTCTATAGAGAGTGTCTTGAATGCTGTCCAGATGGGGAGATTTTGTGAGGAGGAACATGAGTTGGGTCTGTGGATGCAGAGATGGTGTCTATGTGCTGGCGAATCTTGCTGATTTTGTCAATGAAGGTGTTGATGGCAGTGGAATTTTCAATGGAGTGTGGTGTGGCAGAGTCAGGTAGCGGGTTGAAGCAATGTTTGACCGTTTTGAAGAGGGCTCTGCTTTTGTTGTCATCTTCTGCTATGGTGTTCTGATATTAGCCAGCCTTGGCAGTGTTAATTAGTTGTCAGTGTGTTGCTCGGAATTCCTTGAGGAGTTTCAGGTTGGATGCGGTCCTTGATCAGTCACTAGATTGTCTTTTGCTTCCTGATGACTCTTTTGCTGAGGTTGAGTTCTTGTGAGTACCAGAGTACTAACAGTTTCGGTTTGCAGGTGCATTGTTTCAGAGGCACGTGTCTGAGGGTGGGGATGAGGTCTTCCAGTAGATAGTCATAGTTCGGTTGGGGCTGTTCGGTATATGTGAGGTGGCGGTTGGTGAGGTCTTCTGTGAAGGAAGGTTTGTCTGATGGGTTTCTGCTGGCAGTGTTTTGCTGGTGTGCAGGATGTTGACAGGCACGGCCAGGTGGACAGACAAGTCAAGCAGAGAGGAGAGCTGTAGTGTAGGCTGTAGTGTAGGCAAGGCAGTGCAGATTAGGTTGTGGGTGATACTTTTCTCTTGCATTGGGTCTTTCATGTGAGGTGTGAGGATGAGGGTGTTGAGAAAAGAGAAGAAGGTGGCAGCTGTTTCTGCATTATAAAAGCAAAAATCTACTGGACGGAATAACCCCAAACCATAAAAGGATAGCAAGTCGATGCTTCGTGTGGCTTCCCAAAATTGACTCTTTTTATGGGAAAATGGAGACTAGGCCAAAAGTGCTGTTTAATTTTTTTCATAAAAACGTGTTTTATTTTTTAATGGATCTTTCCCAAAATGTCCAGTCTGGGGAGTCGGGGGGGTGCATGTACGAAATGGTCTGGAAACGTTGAGTCAAATGTATTGTCCTAGTCAAAAGTTATTAGCAATTAATTGTTTCTATTTTCTATGGTACTCAGTATAGTGCAGTGACAGCCGCCTATAATATAGCACATTCAGTTGAATGTTCAGATTATTTGATATCTCCAAGGAATTTGCCTCCAAAGTATCACGTTGTATGTAAGAGACACTCAAGTTCTTGTGGCAGGGATGTGTGCTGGTGGAGGCATAACCTAATTTAGAATTAGCTACATTTCCATTATTGAGTGCTGCAAATACATTGGTGGTAAAATGTTGCTTTTTGGATTATTGTTGTTGGAGGTGAGTAAACAAAAAAACAACTCCAAATGCCGATTTTTGCAGCATAGACGGAATAGCAAATTCTGTCAACGGTATCAGCAGTTTTGCCCTACCCAAACACAGGAATGATAGAAGGGCAAAACTGGAAAAATACATCTTTCAACTGAAAAAAAAAATATGCCAGAGGTCTGACTAATGTATGCCTCAGGCCCAGCTGACTTGTATAGTGCTAGATTTGTTTTTGAATGCCAGATTCCCCAAACACGGAACAGCCTCAAATAATGTATGGTTTGTTTCACCATTCACCAAAACAGTGAAAGACACATATATGTCTGTTGCATTTTCCTTTGGCCTTCTCTACTCTCCATCCAGACCTCGAGTATTGTCACAGTGTGTGATGATCATGTTTCAAAGTAGGTATGCAGTATAATAATATAATAATAATAAATAATAATAATAATACTTATTATTTTTATTATTATTATTATTATTATTATTATTATTATTATTATTATTATTATTATTAATCTTTTGATTATTTCAACATGCATAACATTCTTTTCGTATTGGTTTTATGTCGTACATAAGTACTATAATAACATTGCTGCAATGTATTTGTATTTTGTAAAAGAGATAGTGTTCCATAACACCAAGGAATATAATTGTAAGAGAGTAATCCTTTGTAACTACACACAACTCACAGGATTGCCTTTATCCCAACCCATACGGTTGGCAAAATATTGACTCCATTCTTATGCATGCAGACAATGACAACATGCCCTAATAGGAGAGAACGTTTCGCCAAATGTGAACATATCAATATAGGCCTAAACAGTGGACACACTTGTCTAAGAACTGCTGTTACAACAAGTACATAAGTGGATGTAAGTATCAGACGAGTAGAAGGAGAGCCTTTATTACTAAGGCAGAGCTGATAACAGTTGGCGCTGTGACTCTGGAGCAGGAGAGCATCTCCCCCACTCAGAGAAATCACAGAGATAACGCTAAGAAATTGAGCCCAATGCAATTACCAACTATTAATAATGAGGCCAGAATTGAGACGGCAAATGAATTAAATCATGAACGCCTTGTTGTGGACAACTTGGATGAAAGTCCAAATGAAGCCATACCTGGTGAAAAAATTAAAATCACCATTATGTGTAAGCCCACCCCTAAGACACGAACTGATGAGGCAGCGGAAACCCTCAGCCCGTCAGAAACATCAACCAGTTGGAACTGGCTAGCTGGAGTTTTGGGAGGACACAAAAGCTAATGCCAGAAGAAAGCGAACTAAACATCATATCCTGGTACACCAGAGGATTCACTCATTTATATAAGGACTCCTTAAACTGGACAGATGGCAGCACTATCATATGCCTACAAGAAACTTGGATGTCTTGTTGCCCGATATCAGAGGACTTTGAACTGGCTATGAATCCTGCCATAGTGAGAAAAAAGGGACATCCTTCCGCAGGACTGTTGACATTAATTAGGAAAAACTCTGGGTGGAAAATTGTGAAATCAATCAACCATTCAGCTTTCATTCAGCATACAGTGATCGAATCCAAATGCAGCACAACCAACAAAATCAAGCAACTAAATATAATCAATGTCTATTGGCACCACGCCAATGTGAAATAATCGATGACATCAATAGTACTTATGAAGAAGTAAATATTATTCTTTGTGGTGATTTTAACCTCGACTGTAGAAAAGTGGAGACCTGCAGTATGGGTGCGAAAAATATCCGGCAAAGAATGGTCGCTAGATGGTGTGCTGCGATGGACGAAACAAACTTAATATTGGCAAACAGCAATACCAAGGGTGACATCCCGGCACAAATAACTTGGAGCAATAAGATACAGTCTTCAATCATTGACTGCATTTATGTATCAGGAAATCTGAACAACCAAATTGTCTCCTTGAAAATATGGATATCACCCTGGAGCGACCACAGCCAACTTAAGTTATCACTTTTGTGAAGGAACCAAGATGGAAAAATGGGCGCATAGTGTTGTTGTAGAATGTAACCAAATTCAGTTGAAGATCAAACCAAAGGAGGTATAACCATTGGTTGACACATATATAAAACATGCAAGAGGACCTATGGAAAATAAAGTGGAGTATTCTTACCTGCTGACACAGTTCAAGAAAGGGTGCCTTCAAAGTATTGCACCAATCTGATAAAGAACTTGTAAAGAGAAGACAACAACTGCGCAGAGAGCTAAGACAACATGCCAGCCTAGCGAATGAGCTAAAACATCTAGCAAAGAAAGCGAGCAGACAAAAGTATAAAAACTGGCTGATTTCTCACAAGGCGATTCTTTATCAACAGGATGCAGAAAAGATGATGGTCAGTCTGGACAATAAAAAATCACAGGAATTTTGGAAACTCATAAACCATAATAGTTGTCAACAACAAGCCTTACAATCATCTATGGTTTTGGAGCACCAGTGGGTTCAACACTTTGAAAAGGTGTATGAAAAGACTGTTCTAGTACCAGAACCAAAGTTGGCAGTCCTAGCAAAATGGGACCTTCAATTCGATCTTGATGATATCGTCCAAAGCATTCAGCATTGCAGCTCATCTCGGGCACCTGGTTCTGATGGATTGAAAAATCGGACTATGCACAAACATAACTCACACAAAGACAATGCCAGTGAGTTGGAAGAGTGCGATTGTAGTCCCAATATTTAAAAAGGGAAATCGAGCAGATCCCAAGGACTACAGACCCATAGCCCTCTCAGATGTTTTGGGCAAGATCTACGCAACTCAGCTGCAAAAACAACTACTGAACTGGGTTACGTCAAGTGGCCATTCAGACAGTCGACAGACGGGTTTTGTGAAGGGTGTGGGATGCAGACTAAATCTGCTGACCCTTAACCTCTTAAAAATGGAAGCCATTAAAAACAACACCAGGTTGGCTTTCATTGACCTGTCACAGGCATTAAACAGCATCAATAGGGAACTCCTCTGGACTAAAATGATTGCTTGGAAGTGCCCTGAAAGTCTTATTCAGGCAATAAAAGAACTCCAAACAGACACTGTAATAAGAGTAAGACTGGATCAGACAGGTACATTATCAGAACCTATAAAAACTCATTGAGGCATCAAACAAGGATGCCCCTTGGCAGCAATCATTTTCAACCTGTTTATTTCTGATATTGGTGACAACTACGTGGGAAATAAGATCTACCCTCCAAAAATCAATGGCAATGAAATCAATTAGATCCTATATGTGGACAACCTGGTCCTACTTGACTTAACACCGATTGGGTGCAGCGTAAATTAAATATTCTACAACATTACATCTTCCTTAATGGTCTAAGTGTGAACACAAACAAATCTGAAATACTGATCCTCCAAAATCTTCAAAAGAATGGAAGATCGAAACTAACTAGAAATTTCACTTGGAAAATGGGCAAGGTGCCAATTGAGCTGGTAACACAAACTATGTACTTGGGCATGTGCGTTAGTGCCAGTATTAATGATGCACCATGGATCCAGAAAACTAGAGCTAAATGCAAGCAACTGACTGCGCAAGCTTGTTTACTAAATACAAAGTTCAGAAAACTTTCCCTAATACCAGTTATAAACTTTTACAAGCTAAAGGTTGTACCTGCATTGATACATGGGGTGGAAGAAGTCTGGGATGTTATCCACGATTTTGGTCTTCGCTGGAACACTCGTTCTGGTCAAAGGTTCTCTGGCTTCCCAAAGGTGTCCCGACAGCTTGTATAAGACATGAGCCTGGCCTAGTGTCAAGCAAGAATTTCTTGGAACACCCTGAACGAATATTGTAAAATGTCTGGAAGCCAGGTAGCACCTCAATATGCCATAATGAAGTGTCCTGAAAATGAAAAAAGCGAGAGACTGTATTCATGTGGGCTAAACGCTGCGAAGAAATCTTGGAGGACATAAATGCAGACTGCTTGATGTTGACCAATAATCCTAACAAAGTTAAAACTATGCTGTGGACCGAGGATTGGGTCGATACTGGGGACATCCGTAGCAAACACAGAGCTATGAGCCAGGTGCCATTTGAAACAAGAAAGTTTAATGTAGCTCAAAAATATCTTGAGAAATTCCCTGGAACCATACGAAGATTACTATTCTTAAAATGTCAATTAAACCATATACCAAGGAGAGAAAATCTGAAGTTTTGGCCAATGGACAAGTCTGTGGACATATCATGCCGCTTGTGTGGAGACCCCTGCAGATCATTGAAGCATTTAACTTTAATGTGTCCAGCACTAACTGAAGATCGAAGGCAGCACTTAGGACCTTTTATTGTAGAAAGGCCAAATCTAGATGTAGAGGAACTATTTAGTTCCTCAAATCGAAAAATGACAATTGAATTAACATTCTTTTTAGAAAAAAATGTTTAAAAAGTTGATAAACACATGATTATGATGTCACTTACGTAGCTGCTTAAAAATGACATGCTTAACCTGCCAATCTCTCTGGACTACAAACTCATTACGTTGGTCAAACTATGCATTATGTTTTATGTGGTATGATTTGTTCTGGTATATGATTCTTTTTCATTTTTTTTCGTTCTTTTTAAAGGTTTGTAACAAACCAATAAAAAAAAAATGAAGTCACATTTAATCCCCCTCCACTGGAAATGTCAGGGGGGGATACCTCCCCCTTACCTGTTCTTACTCTGCCCTTTGTAACAAGACCATTAGCAAGGATGTTAATGACTGGGCAGTGGAGACTCTGTGGCATATAACACATTTCTGAGTAACAGCCACATTGTGGTGCAAGCGAAATGCAGTGGCATCTGGCCTGTGCGTGCAAGGGGGCGGGGGTGTTCAGTATGTTAACAATGTTCCCGTTCCCACTGGTCTCCTTGGCCTTGCATTGGAGTTAAGCAAATACGAGTGTGTGCGCCACTAATGTTCATAAAGAACATCAGAATACCCCTTCCTAATATCTCTGTTCCCCCCACAGTTGCAGCAGGGAAATGTGGGTAAGAATGCTTTTGAAATTCAATGGGTGGAATATTAATTCTTCCTGCCAGCACAGGTTATCTAGCTTCGCCCCACAGTCTTAGTAATCATGAAATAGTTTTGGAAAGGAACTAAAAATCGTGTACTCTAACAGCAACATTGTTTCAAGAAGTTACCGGCATGTACGTCACTAAATGAAGTCGTTAATAGTTCCATGTATTTCGCAAGTGTACTGGGTGTCTGTGTGGACTGGCGAGCTCCAGTGCTTTCGTGTGAGCTGCTAAATGCATTGGCTGACCGCATAATGTTGACCATTTTGTAGGGAAAGGATTTGCAGTCTCAAAATTACAATTTAGTTCTGTCTTTGCAATCCTACCGTGTTTTGTCAGCGATGTTTAATCAGCAGAGCGACACACGTTGTGCTTGTTGAGTCTAAGCGCATGTTTGTTTGCGTGTTTCCCTGCCTCGGCCTTTTGTAACAGAAGGAAGGGCTCTTGGATTTCTGTCTTCAGACAGTTGGCGCACATTTCTGCTCAGCAGCTGCTTTCCCTTAAAGTGCAGCAGAGTGTAGGGCCGCAGTGACACGGGCATTAATACTTCACATTCTGCTATCATATGCTGTCACCGTGAAATATGGATCTAGCTTACATGGGTTCGCAGACTTTGTACTGCTGAATTATGAACGCTTGCTCCGTTGCAGGATTGTGTTCTACAGGACCCGGAGACTGGCGTGAAGGATACATGGATGCACCAAGAGACATGTAGCAGGCAGCATCCTTCTCCCCTGGCCTAATAGATCCTGCGGTTCTGACATGCACCTCTGAGAAGAACAACTTTCTTCGCCGACTTCAGAAAATACCTTGCTCTCAATTGCTGCGAGCTCACTTAAACAATTCTTTTTAGATCCTATTTTGATTTCAACAATATGTCGTCAAAAGAAAATTAATATTCAGGGTTAAAGGCTAATTTGCCTGGTAGAAATTCTTCTAACCGAGCAAGCAAAAAGGAAACGATTAAGTCAGTTATTAACACATATTAATATGTTTCATTCTGACACTAAGCCTGAATGCAAAGAATGCAAAGTGAAATATGTATTTCTATTTCTTGAATCTGTGTTTTTGATATTTAAATGTGTACATGTTTCGAACATAAAGTGCAGGATAACATTGTTTAAATAGATGTAGTACTGTGGCCAATAAATTCTGGTTATCAGCCCTACATCAATGTTTTCAGCCTTCTGGCAGATTGGTGGTCATAACTTGGTTTACTCACTTTCTCAATGGTTGCTCCGATAATTAAGCTTTTTAGACTCTGAGAGGGGTAACTATCACAAGATAACAACATGCCCCAAACTTATTTGGCGAGGTGAATCAGCATGATGGATGGCTCCATTTCCTTGCTCCAAACCGGTACAGACCCTGCTTAGCTTCAAAGAAATGAAGGGGCCTGTCCCCTCAGGCCATGTTGCTCTAAGTTGTCCTGCAACATGTGCTAATATATTCTGCAACATAGCCCAAGGGTGCTGACCCCTACCTTGCTTTGAAGCCAAGCAGCGTCAGTCCTAGTTACTGCATGGCTGGGAGTCTCAGATGCATGGCCAATGATGTTTACCCCTGACATCATAATACCTATAAAAATAAGTAAAAAAAAATAAAACACTGACACCCCAAAATATATAGCCATGGGCACATAACTACTCCTACTGGTGGATATCTGTAGTGCTTTGGATAAAGCTGTGAATATCTGCAAAACAGCCCAAAATAAATAATCCTTTCCATCCCCCCAGGCCCTCACCAAGTGCCTCCCTCATCCTTGCCAGCTCCCACAACTCCACAGATGGCCTCCTCACCTCCCCTGCCGTCTCCTTTGCCCCCCACAACAGATGCTGTTTCTGGGACACAGTTTGCTTTCAGATGTCGGCTATTTGTGACTATAACCGCAGCTACAGATAGTGTTGTGTTGTAAACTCGGTCCCTGGAACCCCTCCAACTCCCAGATTTCACTTGATGCCCTCTAGCCACCTCCCACCCCACCTCTAGCCTGATGGAATTTGCATATTTTTTAAACTGAAAATAGTTTTTTTTCTGCATTTCATTTTCCCATATCCTCGGCTATAGCCACGGATATCGCTAGCATCGAGAGTAAAACAAGTTGGTAGTTGTTCATTTCTTAAACCCTCCCAGTTTTGGGTGAAGCCCCTAAATATCTCTATTTTTGGAAAGAGGGCATCCCCTTCTCCATCAAATATTTAAAAAAAGATTGAATGCAATAACCCCAAACCATGCATGCATCGCAAAACGCTTTGTGCCCACGTTTATTCACCAAAAATGTACCTTGTCTATTTCATGCTTAATAACTTTCTAATTTATCAACAAACCTTTACCAAACTTTGCAGTCTGGGGGGCGGGGGTCTCAGGTTTTTAATTACTTTCGTTCAGATCCGTTATTCCAATCAAAAGTACGGCAGAATCCTACGGGTGTCTGAATTATCTCAACTGCTATCGCCACCCTATAATTAAAAATCAAACAAAATTCAGGCTATCCCACCCTCACCAGAAGGCAATCCTTAATACAGTTGATGTGAGCATGAATAGCAGTTAGAGGAAGCTTGATGAAGGAAAGAATCCATAAACATACAGAGTTAAGTGCATGGGGAACAAGTGAGGATGTATTGTATGCATCCAAGTAATGGCACATTTTCTCTTTAATAATGTTTATTGGTTTTATCGAGAAAGGAGGTAATCAAATTCAACATTTTGTTTAATTGTAGTAGCAAAATCAGTACATATATGAACACATTCAATACAGGATATAAGGTTCCACCAAGCCGTCAATTATAACAGCATTATTTTTCAAATTTGATGTGATAGTCTTTCTGAAAAACAACTGCAGTATTGTTTGTAATTTATGCCTATTTCAGCCCCAATATCTCTGGGATAGCAAGTACAACCACAATGAGGGTGAAAGGGGTTATTGTGTTTGTAAATGTTAATAACACATGGTCCGCCAAACAGACTCAATAGGGCCATGCCTACTCACAGGTAAACAAGGTATACTGCCAGGATCCTACACATTAGCTGCAGAACCAGCTCCGATAATTATCAATTAATTTTAAGAGGTGTTGTTTTGATGTGGTCCAGAGAATTCTGGAACGCACCCAGGATAAAGTTTGTGATAATGCTTGAGAGTAGGCTGGAGAAGTCCATTCTTCTCTAACAGTATTGCATGGTTTATGTATTAGTGCACAGCCTCAGTCAAGATACAATGGGATTGTGGAGCGGAGGGGACCAGTTGAGTTAAGCAAACAAAGAAACATATAGAGCAGCAAAGCCTCTAACTTTGACCAAGTGGTTGCTGGGGTAATATACTGAAACATTTTGAGAAGATAAAGTGAAAGAAGCTTATGCAGAGTGAAAAAACAATAAACTCCCTATTTTCATTTCGAAGTACCACAACTTCGAGCAGCCGATTGAACCACCAAGACATTCCCGTCAACCCAACCCTCAACTGGAACCATTGGAATTATTGTGTCATGCACCTACTTACCCAATGTCTTTCATCATCACCGTGGAATCGAACTGGTGGACTCCTGAAAATGCACTAATCAGACACTGCCACGAAGTAGTAGAACTCCACTTTGAACTCAACTCAATGTAGACTCAATGCATGAATCAATGCAACTCATCACATTTGAACACAGAGAGCACTTCAAGGACAGTGCCTATAAACCTGGTTTAAATGTTTGTCAAATGACCATGAATCATAATAAGGTACTGTTGAGAGGCCCAGAACCCCATGTACATTCTTTGGACCATAGTGATATAACACCCTTTTGCACCTTTTTTCTAAAGACCACATATCCTTTTCAAGTGGCATTGCTGCAATGTTTTGCCTAGCTGTCCCTGCTCCAGTACCCAGATTACCTTCACACATGTTCTGAATGTTATGTGTTCTCTCCACAGGGTAGAGTTTTTTAATTTAGTTATTTGTATTCTTCAGTGTATAAGTAAAAACAAAATACAACTTTAGTTAGGAGGCTGTTAAGGAGATCAGATTGAAAAATACATAGCAACTTTGAAATTCAATGAAACAAACCTTGGTTAAATTCATAATTTCTTTAAACAAAGAAATTACTAAACATACTAGTAATACCATTGCTACCTATAATTAAATATTTACTTTCTAATCTTCATCTGTTCTATATATATAATTATGCAGCATAAGTAACTGATTGTGTTTGCATATTAACCAAACTTCAAATTCTTTGATCATATATTATCACAATGCACACGGATACTACTTTCTTTTGTATGTTCATGTAATGTTTATAACATTTTTGTAACGGCCAGACCCAAGGCTAATACAGCATGTGGTGGTCAGGAAATGGTAGGGAACAACATATGAGGCAAACATTAATCATAATTATCAAAGAGCCAGGTGTGAGGTGTTTATACGTTTTTAAATCATTGTGTGTGAGTGTTCATTTCTGATGACTGCGGTAGAGTGTTACATAGGGTAGGTGCAATAACACCAAAGCTGACCCCTCCTGCTCTTCTACTCTTATAGCGAGAGGTGAACAGTGAGATACTGGAGCTAGATCTTAAAGAGCGCACCCGAGGTTTATGACTGAGACAGCTGTTGAGGTAGAGAGGAGATTCTTTGTAGATGCACTTGTGTGCAATGGATAAAGTTTTGACGTCAATCTGTTCTTTGATTGGTAGCCAGTGTGCCTCACGTCTGGTTGCCAAGATGTGGTCACAACCTTAATTCTGCAGAAATTGTCATTTAGCCAGGTTGTATGATGAGGTGCCCATGAGGAGAGACTCACAATGATCTATGGTGGACAGAATGAGTGCTCGTGCAAGGGTGAGTCAGTTGTCTGGTCATAAGAATTGCTTTGCTCAGGGAGATGAGCCTGGAAGTATGGGCAGTGGAGCAGGCTAGGGCATTAATGTGCCTTGTCATGGTTAACTCAGCATCCATGTAGACACCCAGTTGTTTGACCTGTTCTAGGACAGGAATGAAAGTGGCATCATTATAGAGAGTGCTAAAGGCTGTGTTCATATTGTTCAGCCTTAATCGAGAGCCCACAATGAGGAGTTTGGTTTTATCACCGTTTAGACAAAGGTTGTGGTTGGCCATCCAATTTTGTATGGTGCTGTAGACTGAGATGACTGAGGTGGAGTCCAAGGGATAGTCATTTGTGATAGGGATAAGTTTTTGGGTGGCATCAGCAAAATGAGTGTACATGTTCCCCAGTGAGTCTAGACAGTCAAACAGGGGGCTAAGTAGAAGTGTTGTTGAGGGTAGGTGAAAGGCAGGAGCCATGTGGTATACCTAAGGGTGTGAGGATGAGGTTGGCTGCAGCCTCTCCAATGAATACCCTTCTGGTACGTTCACTGAGGAAATAATTAATCCATGAGGTGGCTTTGGGAGAGAAGTGTAAGTGCTGGCTGAGGTGGCGACAAAGGGTGTTGTGGTCAACCAGGTGAAGCACTGTGGATAAATCTGACAGGAGAAGGATACTTAGGTTGCCTGTGTCATGGATGCTGTCCATTTGTAATTTCAGGTCAAGAGGGGATGTTTCTGTGCTGCGCTTCTTGCGGAAGCCTGAGTGTCTCATTCCGAGCAGGTGGTATTGCTCAAGGAATTGTTAGACTTGTGCGTAGGCTATCCTGTCTAGTATCTTGAGCAAGAAAGGGACCTTGACAATAGGGCAGTAGTTAGTGAGGATGGAGGGATCCAAGGAGGGCTTTTTAAGGAGTGGGGTGATCTAGGCATAATTGATGTTTGAAGGAACAATGCTGGTTAGGAAGGAAGCATTAACAAAGGCAGTGATGATGCGTGCCAAGGTAGGAGCACAGAGCTTCACTATATGAGCAGGACATGTGTCACCTTTACAGTTTGAGGGTTGTAGCGACAAGATGGAAGCTAGTACCTGTTCTTGTGTGACTTGTTCAAACTTGAAGGGAGGTGAAAAGGGAGGATGGGCAATACTGGGCTGGTCAAGTATGATTTGTATGTGGGCTTTGGTAGCCAGTAAGGTTTTATTTGCACTAGTTTTGTCACAAAGTGTCTCAATTGTATGAGATAAGGTGTCTTCTATGGTTGTCAGTATGTTTAGTAGAATTATTGAGAATGGGCGATTCAAGTTCTCTCAGGATGGAAAGTAGCTATTTGGTGTTAGAGCCTGCGTTTGAGATACGAGCGCTGTAAGAGTTGGCTTTGAGAGGGATTACAGTAAGGAGAATTGTAAATCTAAATGTGATCTTTTTCCTAACACTTGCTATTCAAAGAAAGTGTTTCTACTTCTATCTATTCTTATTTATTTTGTTACCACTGCATATACTTTTGCTTAAATGCCTGAAATAGAATTTACCAGAATCAGGTACGTTAACTGCAATTATGTATTATAATTGTTTACTAACACATGAAATGCAAACCATTTGTATAATATTACATATTTTTATAGTTAAGATGGTAAGTACTACAAATGAATTCTCCCCACGGAATCATATAATACTTCTGTATCTTTGTATTGTTCATTGTCATGTTGTTGTTATTGTTAAGTGTAATAAAACAAAATATGTAACAAAAGAGGTCAACAAAAATAGTCTAACCTATTTAATCAGTATCATTCTGGTCATATGCTGAGCCACAATGGGCACAGAGATAATGTGCACTTGTTCACAATGTGATTGCTGAATTACAGGGGTTTTGTTGAGCTAAATCTAAATCTGATCACCTTAACTCTCTATATACCAAGGTTTTTTTTTTCACTGAATTTCAAGGATTTTTTATGGCATCTATCTGGGGCACACTAGCAATGACCTTTGGCACAGAGACCCATTACAAACTGCCCATGTGTAAAATAACTTTTTTTCCACTCACTTCCCATCCCCATAGTGTTTCCCTGATAATGGAGTTGAACTACACATACAGCAAGCTAACAACTACCCATAACTGCGGGATTCCCCCAGTAGTCCCCCGATACCACTAAAACATCCCAAACTCTTCCCTGTCCTCAAAGTCACTCACCAAGTGCCCCCTCCTCTTTCCATGACCCCCCACTCTCCTCAATTGCTCTGTTCTTCCCTGGCCCTCTCCTGGCCTATTACTGTTTGGTTTGTGTGATGCAATATCGTCTGTGAGGTGGACTTAATTGAAATGCAAGTGCTGAATTTGAGAGGTGGTGTTGTGTTAAATTTGATAACCTTAAATCTTTCTTAACAGATGTTTTTTTACTGAAGTGTGTTGCTACACCTTCGTTTCATCATGGCCCACTAGCCATGGCCTTCTGCCCTGGCCAGTGGTCAGGCCCAAACATGAGGTCTCACTAAATATGGCATTTGCCCGTGGCCCCTGTACATGTTGCACCAATATCTTTCTTTTGGGCCCACTAGCCACGGCCACAGGCCATGTCATACTATTAATGTGTTGTCAAACACAAATTGCCCCATGCCCAGTAGATGTAGGCACTGCAGATGTCAAACCTTTTTTTCTAACTCTTTATTCTCATGGTCATTTCACAGTAATTATTTTTAATGACAGAAATTTCTGTGGTAGAGTGGCTGGTCACAGATTCCTGAGACAATGGAAAAAATTGTTCAGAAATAAAAAGACTTCCATGTCCTCACAGTCCCTCAACATTTGTCATCCTTCTTTTTTTCCAGGTCTCCTCACTCCACTCATTTGGTTTTCCCCTCCCTAGCCTTCTCCCATTACCCCATATCACTCATCGCGCCATGTGATGTACATTTCTTGTGACAGTAACATAGTAACATTGACAAAAGCTTCACCTGATAAACCGATAATGTTCTACCCGTAACCGGTTTCTACCCTAAAATCCCCAAATTCACGTGGTGTCTTCTTTCACATTCTAGCCTGATGTGATTGCTATTGGTATTTATAAAGCACATAAAGCCAGACATCTAAGCACTGTCTTACAAATCAACCAGGTTCCCCTAAGAGTGACTACATAAACAGAAGTTTTCAGTCTCTTTCTGATATTGAGAACGTTATTAGCCTCTGTAAGGTTATGGCGAAGTTCATTCCATAGTTGTATGGCATCCTTTTTCGTCATACAAATAGCATTTTGATACTTTCATTTGTGGCTTCTCCTGCTAATTTGACGGGAATCACAAATTAAGCACAAAAAATGTGGCTTTTCATTCCCTGAAAAGCCTCTCATGCTCTCTACTGCAAAACACCAATGATGAGGTATTAAGGAGCAGGGGGCACCCCGTGCTGCGTATATTTTAAACATTATTGGATGGATTTACCCCAAACCAGTCAAGGAAATTAAGTGAATGCTTCATGCCCAGGTGGTTTCTCATTTGGTCCAATTCCATCCAGCTGATTTTGTGCTTCGGCTTGGCAAAATGTGGGCATTTTCTATGTGGTAAAATGGCAGTAGGCGGAAAACAGTGTTTTTTTTTACTTTCTTAATAACTTTTAAATTTCTTAACCCCAAAGAAGCTATAGCCTAACAAAACCTTTGAAATTCAGTGCACAAAACTAACTGCCTGATTCATGGAATTATTTGCGTGAAAAACACAGGTTTACGCGCCTTTTGCCCGAAAATCCCCATACTTTAAACAGGGATTTTCAGGCAAAAAGGGGTGCAAATCTGCGTTTTTCATGCACATCATTCGATGAATCGGGCAGTAAATAGGAGAGAGTTAAGATGATCAGCTCACATCTGCATCTCAGAACATTGCTCCCCGATTTGTTGCAAAAACATCTCAGAACCCTTGGTCTCGCATTTTTGGAATGTCATCATTGCCCAATGATTTCACTTGGTGGATGCTGGATGTAGTCAAATGTTTATCTAATGTCCAATGTGCCTTAATTGAAAAAGAAGCACGCTGGTTACACAAGGTGCAGTCCCACCTGGTAGGCCTGAATGATCAATTAATTCCACCTCCTTAGCCTGCAGAGTCTTTCATTGCTTAAGGTGTTCTATGTATTGTTTGTATTCTCTGCAGTAGGCATGTTTTGCTATTTAACAGCTAGATGTGCACGTGGCCTCTAGTTTCCTCATACACCATTCTTGTGAATATTGATACTTCCTGTTTATGGCATGGCTCAAGCATCATTAACATAATCCATTGTTGGCTGCCAGAATAGGCATTTGGTACTCTATACTCGTCAATACTGCTCCACCGAGCTTGCGTGTGTATTGGTGCATGTTTGCTATAGGGATGATCTATGGGCTTACTCAGTCACTGTTTATGTGATTGTTACCATTTTTGTTGGATTCAGCGTATTCTACAATGTTTCTATACCTATTATTATGAGTGCTGCCACACACTGTCTGCCACACACTCTTTCCCTAGTATGCGTGCACTGCCTGTGGTTAGAGTGTACTTAGATGTCCCCAAAAGGTCATTTTAGTGTTTTCATTTTTGCCGACGTCTACAGGTCGGTACATGATGTACCTCGTGTAGATAGTGTTTCATACTCAAGTGACTCGCTGCTTTTCAACACAGACTGCCTTAGTGGCCCTCACCGTGGATTGCAAAGAGCACATTGATTCTCGAGGGATGCCTGGACTTTGTCGGCGTGTCCGGCAAACTGTGAGCCACGACTTGCAGTGAGTGCTGTCCCCTTGGTGAGAGCTGATCCTGGTACTGTAATTCATTCAGTAGAGTTGATTTGCTAACTACCTGTATAGCCTGTTTTAACTTTCGGTTTAGTTAGAATCTGTTATGAGTTTATGGTGTCCCGTTTCTATATGGCCTTATACTGGGTCATTTTCCATGTTCGTTTTTGCATTAATTTGGTGTGATGTTGTCTTATTATTGTTTTCAATTTCATTGAATGTCTATTTATGTAATTTTCAGAAGTTCGATGAAAGGTATTTATCTCTTGATTCATGCTGTGAATACTTTATTTTTCTATAATTTGCGATAAATGCTGATCTATGTTATCTGTGACAGACAGTATTATTCTTGAAACTGCATTAGTTATCATTGACTTATCCAATGATTAGATTGCCTTGATATAACCTATTAGGGCCTAGTCTGTTTCAGAATTTAGTTTGATTTAACATTAAGAAATGATTCCTGATGGGAACAATTTCCAGTTTAGTTTAGTTTCCTCCTCAGATTCCATCGGATTCGGGGTTAACCCTTCTGTTAGTAAGCAATATGTACCATGGCCAAAAGCTGTGGCCCGTGGTCTTTGAATAAACAATGGTATAACAAAACCCTTGCAATTCACTGATTTATTTTTTAGTTAAGGTGATCAAGGGTTTTGGAATTCAGCAGATGTGGGAAGTGATGATCATCTTAACTCGGCATCCCCCCTGTTGCAAATTCCATGAGTACACGGCTAACAGATGTGATTCACATTGAAAAACATAATTAATGGCTTGTAAGATAGCTCAGTTGGTTGATCTTTCACTGCTGCGATCTGTGTGTGATCTGCTGGTCACAGGTTCGAATCCTGGCATGTAGAACCTTTCATCCTTCTGAGGTTGATAAATAAGTACCATCTCCGGTTGGGTGTATTGATTTATTTATTTATTTATTTATTTATAGAGCGCTTTACACCGAGGTGCTGTACAATGGAACAACATAATACAGAGTAACAACAACAAATAACATTGGGAGCAAAAATTACATCTTGAATCATTCAACAAAACAGTGCAAAGAGCAATTAACTGAGGGGGGAAGGGGAGTGGGAATAGGTATAGGAGATGGATTGGACGAGGGAAAAATGTAAGGGAGAGAGAGTGTAGTAGGAGAGGGGAGGGAGGAGTTAGAAGAGGGGGAACAAGGGGGGAGTAAAAAGGGCAGAGGGGGACTTTTCAATAAAGCTCTTGGCCATAAGGACTATATAAATAACACATCATGAGATTCTAGGGGTTATTTAAAGGGGGGATGCCAAGTTAAAATGATCCACACTTCCCACATCTGCTGAATTTACAAGGGTCATTTTGTGTTCAATCTAATTACATTATCTGTCCCTTAACTAAAGTTTATTCAATGAATACATATACATAATATGGCAAATGTACCTTGATCCCAATTATGATTTTTTATCACCAGAAAGTCATCCCTGCTCTAACATATGGGGCGGAGGTGGGATTGAACATTGACAATCGTATCTGGGCAATCCTAGAAGGTCAATTCTGGAGAGGGGTGTTAGCTTTCCATCCTATGTGTCTATTGCGGCGATAAGACACGAATTAGGTTTGGACCCTTTAAATGGTTTGATTCAATGGAAATCATTGCACTTTTACGCAAAATGAACCTCAACAGTGTTGCACTTGCCTACGAAATACTGAAAGAATCGGCTGAAAATCCATATACCGGAATCCTAGGTATCTGGGCCACGAAAATTTTCAAGATATTAGCAATTACTGATATTTCGTGGGCAACAGTATTGGACATGCCACAGATTGCTAAAAAAGAAGCTTAGACGATGGCATTGGATAAAAAACACCGAAACGCGTAACTCTATGCCATCGTCGCTCAATCTCGGTGTAACTTGCAATAACCTAGATAAACTAACACAATACCTAGTCAGATTTCCATCCAAGCCTCATCGCAATAAATTTCGAAGGCTTCGGCTTAACAGCTATAAAACAAAAGAGATGATGTGGTTGAGACATTATAAAGAAATAACAGACAACAAATGTAGGTTCTGGAAGAATAAACCAGAATCTCTAAAACATTTACTCATCGAATGTAGCCATGTATCTATCCCGCGATCATTCTTTCTTCAACATTTAACATCGACATATCATCAAATTGAAGATTGGTGGTATACATCATTAGCTGGAAATAATGTCAGATTGACCTGTACCTTGGTGGAGTTTCTTGAAAATATTTTAGAAGTGGATCCATCTCAATGAGAATGTCTAATCCTGACTAGAATCAAAGCTTAACTATGAATTTAGATGGACCTTTCCTTGGAGAAGATGGTGAAGGAATTGTTGCTTTTTTTGTAATTAAAGTTGTGTAAATAACTAATTGTTACAATAAAAAAAATATATATTTATACATATTTGACACAAAGTTACCACGCTGGGCTCCACAAGTCAAGGGCCTAACACATAACTAACAGTGTATACTCTCTTTCAGACTTCTAGAGGCTCAAGCTTGATATGTTGATGATTGTGCTACCACCGAACTTGTAAAGGGATTGGACGGACATACCAAGTTTCAACTTGACTGCAAATGCAATCACTGAAACTAACCATCCCCTCTTGCCTTTCTGAGAGCACTCTAACAGGGTGGGCTGTTTTCATGCCCTGTTGTTCAGTACCACTCCCCCGCCTCCCAATTAATACAGCGTACCATTTAGACCTTGAAGATTACAATGTGTGGGGAATGGGGTGTGGGAGGGGTTATGGAACATCTAATAAATTCCTTTCTGAGCAAAACCACAAATCGGGTACAGACAGGTACAGATAACAGGGTATTTCCAGGAGGGGCTATGAAAGAAGTAACGCTGTCATTCCATCCCTGCCTTAAGAAGTGGAGACTTTCCATGAAAGCTCACAAATAAGGAAAATAAATGATTTTGTTAGCCCAATTAAGGTATTGACTCATTTTTTTTTGGATCAACATTCTGTTCAACTCTTGTTTTACATGGTACAAGCAAACTGAACTAATATAACTCTGATTGGACATTCTTTTGTTTTCAAGTATTTGTAGTATTGGGGTTTGGGTTGCTATGGTTGTTACATTAAATCCTCTCTTAAGAATATAGCCTGGACTCGGCCCATGTAGCCACAAAAGGTGAAGGAAGTATATCTTTGACTGCCTGTTTGATCTTCTGATCACTATTGGTTTGTAGTAGTGGTTTTGCAACTATCTTTATATAATATTTAATATTTAGTTATCTGTCTGTGCTGGTATGACACAGAGGGCCTGATTCATGGAAGTGTTTTATAATGGCACAATCCCATAAGAAAATGTTCCATGAATCAGGTCCAGAGTGTCATCAAATATAACATGTGCAATGTTACTGGTGGTTGTCTTATCCATCATATATATACTGTGTTCTTGTTAGGTTGATCTCCACCCTCCCTAATATTATTTATGCATAGACCTGGTAACTTAAGCCTGGATCTCTAACTAGAACTGTCACTATATGTATTGGCATAGTTGTTGCTCCAGCAGATATTGTATGTAACTTGAGGATTTTCGCTTAGCTGTGCTTATCTATATATATATATAAATCAAAATGTGTTTGTGGCAGGATTTGTGGCAAAGTGTTGTTCCTTATACAATTCCCCAGCATTACACCAATCTGCACCACATTTTCCATAGTTGCCCGTTAGGACCCTCAGGACATTAATGGCTACATGAACTTTGGAGACCCCACCTCATTCCCTGGATTCCAGCAGAAGTCATCATTTATCTGTGGCTTGGCGAAGCATTGTTCCTTATACAATTCCACACATTTTCACCAATCTGCACCAAACTTTACATAGTTACCTGTTAGGGCCCTCTGGACATTACTAGCTACATGACACTTGGGCACCCAACCCTTTCCCCAGATTTCAGCACCTTCACACATGAGACGGTTGTCTGAAATTGGTGAAACAACAATGTGGTCTTAGAAGAACTGCTAACGACGCAAGGAACAAAACCCGAGATACAGGCCCTAGGATGTACAGTTTCAAAGATAGTTGCATTGCAATGCACTGCAACGAAGCGCACCATGCCAGCATGAGGCGACAGGTGTGTGAAAAGAGAAACAAAATATCGAGGCTGAGTACCCCAAAAGGAAAAACACCAAACACAGGTTTCAATGGAACATACAAAGTACTTTATTCTCTATCGAATACAATTACAAAAGTGCAAAGTCAGGTAGCTATCAGCCCTCAGTACAACACAACGAACTCCAGCGTGGTTCAGTGTGTTCAGTGAGAGACTGTATTTTAGAATGCATTCGCTTTTTATACATTTTGTGAACGCTATGGCCAACCCCTCTTCGAGTTAATATTTTACTTTATATGTTACCAATTCTAGGGTTTGTTGCCGAGTCTGAAATAACCGCATCTAACTGGTTTGTTCTTTATTACATGTGACAATAAGCGTATGCATTAACTGTGTATTCTAAGTTTTGTATTGCAGGTCTTCTTAAACATTAATACAAAATAGTAAAACAGATGTTCTTTGTACAATGTGTAAATACATTATCATAATACATACTCATGGATTGGTTTACTTGCGCGAGTAATCCTTTTACACATAGGTCAACGTAGGACAATGTCTCAGTTCGTGACCTCAACAAGTAGCCTGCAGGCAGATTACACATTAGCGATGTACAGAGGTCAAGACAGCCATGTTGTATTTTGCAATGACATCGTCCACCATTTTAGCTCACAGGGTGACTTTTCCACATAAATCCTAAAATGGCGGTTTGACCTAAAATGGCGGCCTACATAGATTAAAGGTCAGGACCTTGTAACACAGATCTCGCAAATGACTTTCAACAGCTTGGCATAGGCCAATATTAATATATTTATTACAATAGGAGGCACGATATACTTTTTATTCTGACAAACCCTCCTTTTGGCCTATGCCAAGTGCTAAAAGCTATTTTGGGTCTCCTTATGAATAACTCCATACATTAGTATCCATGTACCCTGAATCACTATCTGAAATATCTATTGGCATTAGGTCTTTTACTAATATATCTTTTAACACATATTCTTTGGAAGTTTTATCCGAGGCATACACCTCATGTCCTATCAAATTTATTGCTTGTGCACAACACCCCCCTAGCATCGAACACATACCAGGCAGACACTGAATACAGCAGCAAAGGAACAACAGAACTCCTAAAATAGTTAATAAAACCTAAAGTACCTTCCAACCCCAAGATCGCAAGATGTCCCAGAACCAAGCGCTTAGATCCCAGTTTCCCTCGGGAACATGCACTTCGGAACCAAGGACATGCAGATTTTGAATTGCCTTAAAGATATTTGGGGAGGAATCTGGTACAAAAGCACAGCAAGCGGGCCCCACTAATTTACACACTTCACCACGCTCAGCTAAAATGACATCTAATGCCATTCGATTTTGGAGTGCTACTAATCTTATTGCTTTCTGCTCTAATGTCATATTGTAGAGTATATCTGTGGTCCGGTTGATGGTTCTCTCCAGTACTCTTGCTAGTTTTCTAATATCTTCTGAATTCGCTATCTGCCCCCAACTGATTTTCCTATATCTCCCAATACTTGTGCCGGGGTATCACCATTCTCATCCCGTCGTGGACGAGCCTTCGAAACTTCTTTAGTACTCGCTATAAACACCCCAGGTAACAGGATCCCTAAATAAGAGGTTCCTTGCCAATCCCTGGGCAACCATGGAAACGCTATATTACCACAAACAAAATAGACAGCTTCACCTATATGCAAAGGTCTGTCTTCCCCAGTCAAATTTGCAATGTTGGCACAACCTTTAAAATCTCCCATTGACCGAGTGCCATTCCTCTGTATGCAGAAAGAAACTGAATTGGGGCTATGGTTCACAGTGTAAGAAGGAGGCATGGCATCCTTATTGCCTATCAGAGCCATTTTGAAGGAAATCAAAGATTGAAAAGGACGAGACAGTCTATCAGAAGGCCTAATAGAAGCGACATTTAGTCTACTCCTATTTGAAAAAAGAGAGCATCCCAGGGTAGTCAAAACACGTTTCTCAAAACTATTCAAATTGGTGCCATCAAAGTTACCTGAGACGCTATCATTCCATCGGCCAAGAATAATGCAAAACTATTCAAATTGGTGCCATCAAAGTTCCCCGAGATGCTATCATTCCATCGGCCAAAGAATAATGCTCTAAGAGAAGCATAGCAAGCAGTTGTCAATGATAAAGGATGAATATACCAACCTAGCCCCTTATCCCCGTGTTGCGGTAAATGTGAACAGACCCAACAATTTGATCTGTTAAAAATGGCATGTGTAGCGTTCTTTATAAGTAGAAAAGTATTATTATGATACTTTTATCCGTGCTGGGAATCTCTAGGGGACAAAGTATGCGAATGCACAAAAGGTGTATGAACAGTGGGTACATTTACAGTCGGTAGCGAAAACTCTAAAGGATAAGCTTCTTCTAAATACCAAAGGCCTACAACAGTGCCTATTATAAAACCAAATATTATTACAAAAACACAGCAGTACGTTTTCGGGGCCCAGGCATTCTGTCCATTGTCCCGGTTGGTGACCCCCTTATTTACAAGTCCAATATGAGCGGCGGCGGTAGCAGGCATTGCAGTCTTCAGACCGAAACCCCAATGTTCTTTGCTGGCGACCCCCCGGTCGCGCAATTTCTGTGTCCTTCCAAAAACCCTAGCCAACAGAATCCCCTTTCTTAAATTTGGGCAAAAGTAAGCCCTCAATGATTCTTTTCCTTCCTTGAATGCACAGTCGAACCGTGCCGTATGTCTATTTTCTTGGACGCAAGTGATATTTGATTTTTCCTGGTACTAATTGATCCGGAAGCAATGTGTCGTCACTTCCCGTTGGAAGCAACGTATCTGGGACAGGGGCTGCGTTTGAAACAGCTGTTCCCGGGTGGAGAGTGTGGAAACAAAATGGCAGCTTCCCCAAGCCTCTCGGGCTTAGAGATATTCTCCGACACACTCTTGGTGCTGTTTACTGCTTTGGGATCATTGGTTGCAGTATCAGCAAGGGATTCCGCTTCTTCTGTAACGTGTGGCACAGGGTGAGGAATTTTCTTGATGTGTGACGCGTGGATCCAATTATTTCGGCCAGCTACCTGCACCGCTGTTTGGGTGACCAACAGGACCTGGAATGGCCCACGCCAGTGAGGTGCGAGGCAGGAGGTGCGCTCAAATGTCTTAGCAAGCACCGAGCTACCAGGTCGTATGCCGTGGCCTGGGCCTTCGTACCGCTCAGGTAAGGCCTCTCATACCTGGTGGTAAATCAAATAGAGGTTTTTGGTCAATTGGCTACAATAATCTGAAAGTTATGCATTTTCAATATCTCTTAACTTTCGACGTTTTGGCAAATTCCAGATATTGGCAGGTCTCCCCATTACCACCTCAAATGGAGAGAGCCCAGTCTTAGTTTGAGGGGTTGTACGCATCGCTAAGAACACAATCGGTAAGGCGTCCGGCCATTTTAGTTTGATGCCGGCACACGTCTTAGCGAGTTTGTTCTTGATGATACCGTTGTGTCTTTCTACTAGTCCGGCGGTCTGAGGATGTCTGGCCGAATGGAACCGTTTGTCAATTTCTAACGCTGTACATATCTGTCGGATTACAGCAGTGACAAAGTGTGGACCATTTCCCGACCAGATAACTCTCGGCAAACCGAACCGGGGAAATTATTCTTTTAACATAGTTTTCGCAGTGGTCATAGCTGTGGCATCTTTAACAGGGAAAGTCTCGACCCACTTACTAAAAGCACAAATGACTACCAATACATATTTTAAATTATTGCTTCGTTCCATTTCAATGAAATCAAAGTGAATTACTTGAAATGGGACAGAGGGTGGCCCAAAACTTCCCCTTGGATTTGCTGTCCCCTTTCCCATATTATGTTGTAGGCAAATCATACAATTCTGGACATAGTTCTGAGCAATTTTTGAAATTTTGTTGTTTACCCACACTCTTTCTAAGATTTTCGTCATCTGTTGAGCACATACATGCGATGCGTAGGACCGTGTGCCATTACAACCATCATTAGCACATACGCATCGGGGAGTAACCATTTCCCATCCACCGTGTCCACCCAACACCCATCGCCATCAAGTTCTCCCAAGCCCTCAGCCCACCTCTTGGCTTCTTCTACTGTGGCATCGGCTTGGATATCCCGTACAGACCTCACTCCCTCATCCATCACATCAGCATTTTCAGTATCCCTAGAAACATATATCTCCGTACAGAGATCAGTGGCAGTTTGTTTGGCTATTTGATCAGCGAAAGCATTCCCTTTTCCAATGTTATCTACAATCTTGCGATGTGCTGCACATTTCACAACTGCTAACTGGGTAGGGAGCGCAAGTGCTAAGAGAAGTTGCACTATTAGGGTGCCATTTTGGATCTTGGTGCCATGCAAGGTTAGGAATCCTCTTTCCGACCAAAGTCTCCCAAAGTTATGAACCACCCCAAAGGCATAGTGACTATCAGTATATATATTCACTACAAGCCCTTCGGAAAGTTCACAAGCTCGGGTTAAGGCTATAATCTCTGCGCCTGCGCAGAATTATGTGTAATTCTCTTAGTTTCCACAACCGTGCTTAAGGTAGTGATTGCATAAGTGGCTGTGGATGTACCATCCAGAAGTTTAAAGCAGGAGCCATCACAAAAAAGCTCTCCCTGTGGATTATCCAAAGGGGTATCTTTTAAATTAATCCTGCCCTTTGTTTCTTGCTCGGTCGTGTACAAACAATCATGTAAATCTTCATCGCCGCAAGTAATATCTTGCGGGAAAGGTAGGAGTTCAGCCGAATTAAGAACACAACACCTCCTAATTTGAATGTGAGGGGCAAACAAGATCAATTTGTATCTTGTCAACCGTGCAGAAGTGAGGTGTTGCGTTTGAGTTTGGTTCAATAGAACATCTACAGAGTGAGGCACCATCAGGGTCAAATCATGGGCTAGGATTATTCCCTCACTCTGTTTTACAGACGCAGCAGCAGCAGCGACAGCGCGCAAACATCTTGGCAAAGCGCATGCTACAGGATCAAAGGTGGAGGAATAGTAACTGCACAGCCTATTCTTCCCTCCATGCTCCTGCGTTAATACAGCCAAAGTACATCCATCACGTTCATGCACAAACAATACGGAGGCCTTTTCATAGTTTGGTGTGCCCAAAACTGGTGCAGAGCATAATGCAGTCTTAAGCAAGTCAAACGATTGCTGGTGTTCCGAAGTCCATGGCAACGGCGAAGAAATGCCCTTCTTCGTCGAGGCCAACATCGGTTTTATCACTAGTGAAAAATTTGTGATCCACAACCTACAGTAAGAAGCCATACCTATCAAGGCCCAACTTCCTTCTGCGTATTTGGGACAGACATACCAGAAATGTGTTTTATTCTTTCAGGTATCAATCTTCTTCCCTCCTTTGACAGGAGATAGCCTAAATAGGCGACCTCCTGGCAACAATATTGACATTTCTTAAGCAAAGCTTTGTGACCATGCTTAGCTAGATGAATAAGTAGTAACACGGTGCCCTCCTTACAGGCACTCTCAGAGTCTGCAGCCAGAAGCAAATCATCTACGTACTGAAGCAAAGTACAAGTAGAGGGCAATTCAAGGGTATCAAGTTGCTCTTTCAAAGCCCTACTATAAATACTAGGACTTTCTGTGTACCCTTGAGGTGCTTGAGTAAATGTAAACAAGCATCCTCCTAAGGTGAACGTGAACAAATATCTACTATCTTTGTGTATAGGGATACTAAAGAACGCATTCTTTAGGTCCACAACACTAAAGTAAGTAGCTGTAGCTGGAATCATGGTTAAGATCGTTGTCACATCAGGCACAATTGGAAACTGTGGTGCCACAACTTTATTAATGGCACGTAAATCAATTATAAAACGAAACAGAATTACATTATCGCCTTTCTTGTACACTGGTAAAATCGGACTATTACACAAACTTCCCGAGATTTCTTCAATCACACCATGGTGCACAAAATCGGAAACAATACATTTCAAAGCTCGCTCCCCCTCAACCGAAATCTTATACTGGGGAATGCGTGGCAGCTCAATTCCATGTTTCAAAACTATCTTAACAGGCTCAATCTGCAAAACACCGACATCATTGTCGTCAACAGCCCATAAGCTCTCTGGTACATCAATGAATTCTGGAGGCAAAGGTCTAGTCAGAAATTGCAAGGTGGAAGATTGCAGCGGTGAAATTGTCAAGCTTACTCCATCAAAAGAACAATAAATCACTGCATTTAATTCTTTTAACAAGTTCAATCCCAGCAAGTTTTCCCCGCAATCCGAGGTCAATAGAAAAGGACACTGGTCCATAAAAAGACTCAAAGAAATAGTTACTGGCATAGAGACCGGACAAATAACTGAAGTACCGGAAAACCCTACAGAGACATTGGTTTGCCCTGACAGTGGAACGTTTGGAACCCGTGAACGATCAATGGAACACTTCTGCGCTCCAGTGTCTATCAAAAACTGATGTTTCTTATTTCCCACTATCATTTCAACGTAGGGACCTTTCTGATTGTCGGGAATAGGTGTAGGTTCCAAACCCTGCTTCGGGCAATCCTAATGAAACAGAATATTGTGAAAAGGAAGCTCTTCAGACAAATATGCAGCGGAAGGATGATCGAATATCATCCTAGTATCCACACTCGGAGTCTGATTGTCCTGCAAAAAAGGTTGTTGAGGGTCCTGTGTGAACTGACCTCTACCAGGGCCCCCTATGCCCGGGCGACCTCTAGATCGCCTACCCATGTTATTATTCGACCTCTGTTGAAGGACGGGGCATTGTGCTCGCCAATGACCCTCTCGTCGACAATAAGCACATTGATTAATGTTCACAGGACCCAAGGGCACATTCCCCTGTGGGACATACTGACCTCTAACCTGCGAGTTACACCCTCTGGAGCTTCTAACAATTTGCTGCAATTGCACCTTTGTTTTTAAATCACCTTTCCATTTTTCAATCCTATCTTTTTCATTGTTGACACGATTTTCATAATACTGAGCCATATGCAGTACTTCCGATTGCGATTTCGCCTGCCAAGCGCTCTCAGAGGACATAATCTGTGACTGGATGTCAGGCAGCAATCCACGTACAAATTTGTCCACAAATAACCTTTTCCCAGACTCTGTGCCTAAGTCTTGTCCACTGAAATCCGAAAATACCTGTTCGAACCGATTAAAAAACTCGGTAGCACCCTCAGACTTACCTTGGACAGAGGCCGTAAGCTTGTCCCATGTAATTCTTTTTTCGGGAATTATAGTTTTTAATTTAGCAATGATTCTATCAGGCAAGGGTAATATCACCTGCTGTGGTCTTTCACCAGCTGGCCTTTCCCCATCGAATCTAGTTAAATGTGCCCATGTATCTCCCAGGCCCGGTACGTCGTCAATAGTTCTAACTTGTTTCCATAAATCTACGGGCAGGAGTACTGGAAACAACAAATCATTGTCACCCAAGGTGAACACTGAGGATTGCAAAACGGATTCCATCTCTTTATAGAACCCTATCGGATTTTTCCTAATATCAGGAATAGACTGTTTTATGGTTTTCACTTCCTGTCGTGAAAACGGGACGTGAACAAACTGTGATACATAATGTGCAGGAATGTCCACAGCGACTATACCTCGTGCAGCATCGGCCGCAACCTCAACCTTCGGGACAAATGTCGGAGGAACCTCTCTCATAGGCAACTAAGATGTAGGCAACTCCGAACGCTTACTAAGCAACAGAGCCAAATCGAGCGCTAAAGCAGTCGAAGAAGTGTCAAATGAAAAAGCTCTCTTATAAATATTCAATAACTCTGTGGGACAACTAATCTTTCTCTTTACACACTCATCTTGCAGGTACTCTATCATTACCTGTATCACTTTTCTCTGCATTTCCAACGTATATTCACTATATGTGTCATATACCTCAACTACAGTTATCGATATGTCTGAAATCCATCTAATCGCATCTTTCTTACAAATTTGCATTTCCTCCGATATCGGTTTACGACACGGAAAGTAGCGTTTTTGTACATACATACTTTCCTCTTCATCATCCTTATTCCGTATCCTTTCTAACTCCTTTCTATATTCAAATAGCCTTTTGACATGCTCATTTACCTTCTTCACAGTATCTCTGGAAAGTGCTAAAGTATTTAGATCCCTTAACCCTTGCGGAACATCCATATTATTTAATCTTCCCCACATTATACATAACTGAATCCCCAAAGCATCAATAAAAAAATGTTTCTCAGGAAAATTATCCGTATTAGAAAGTGTGGAAAAAACACTAGCCTGATCATCCTTCTCCATACAATGTTTAGCCCATGCAATTAACTCACGTTTCTTCTCCGGTGGTACAGTACTGCGAGTGACAACCTTCGAGCCTGCACCATGATCAATTACAAGCGGCCCAAGACCACTTGGAAGAGAGGGAATAGGCAAATTCGATGGAGGAGCTATAACTGGTGCGACTGGAAGAGGCAGAGGAGCAGGCGGAGGAACAACAGTCAAAGGAATAGGAACAACAGGTTGAGCAGGAAGAGTAGGAATAACAGCAGGAAAAGGTACAGCAGTGGGAAGAGAAACATTCAGAGGTGGCGCAGAGGCACCAGGCCTTCGTTCATTTAATATTTTCTCAAAAAACTCATCAGAATCATGGAGATCTTTGGAAGGATAGATTTTCTTAATACCAAATGAGAAAGCCCTTTCCATATTTTTAGCCAACTCAGCCTGTTTATCCTGATCATATAATAATGCTTTTTCGGCAACCGTTTTATGACGGCGCGCATGTTTTTCTCTACTCTTAAGCTGTTGTAACGCCTCTTTTTTCCAATTCTGTAAAACATCAAATGCTGCAGATCTAGCCTTTTTCTTTAACAATACTGACTCCAAATATTCAATGCAAGGGATCTCAAAACTACCATTGATTGGCCACTGAAGTTCGGAGGTATGTCTGGTTTGTCTGTGCCAAATATCATTAAATACTATACTTCCAATGCCATGCTTACAGTACATAGTAAATGCCGGCGACCCCTCCTGTGGTACCGGATGGCTAAATTCCAAAGATTGTCTATCACTGTGGAATAATGCCCTAAAGCAGGTAGACAATTTCCCAGGCATATCTCATATTCTTGGTGTTACCTGGTCAATAATTGTGTCTGCAGATACAATGCGCCAAAATTCAAATTGCCAGGGTTAAATTAAGAATCGGGTCATGACTCACTTGGCCAAACCTAGGGAGGACCAATCGATACTTCTAAGAATCTTTACTTAACTAATCTTACCTCGTGTATGGTGATTTCGGCAAATCTGCCCGCCTCGATAAGTGGACCCTTGTCAATATTCTGTTTCAGCCCACAGGCTAGTCGTCCAGAGATCGTAATTTGCAGCGCTGCTGAGGTGTCGCGTCTCATCCAGGGGCCCCTTACTTTTGTACACCGTGCGATCCCGGTCCGATAGCAAGTGTCAACCTTCAACAATCCGGCACCAATCTTGAGGGTCCCCATTCGGGCGCCAACTGTGAAAAGAGAAACAAAATATCGAGGCTGAGTACCCCAAAAGGAAATACACCAAACACAGGTTTCAAAGGAACATACAAAGTACTTTATTCTCTATCGAATGCAATTACAAAACAGTGTAAAGTCAGATAGCTATTGGCCCTCAGTACAACACAACGAACTCCAGCGTGGTTCAGTGTGTTCAGTGGAAGTCTGTACATTAGAATGCATTCGTTTTTTATACATTTTGTGAACGCTATGGCCAACCCCTCTTCGGGTTAATATTCTACTTTATATGTTACCAATTCTAGGGTTTGTTGCCGAGTCTCAAATAACCGCATCTAACTTGTTTGTTCTTTATTACATGTGACAATAAGCGTATGCATTAACTGTGTGTTCTAAGTTTCGTATTGCAGGTCTTCTTAAACATTAATACAATATAGTAAAACAGATGTTCTTTGTCCAATGTGTAAATACATTATCATAATACATACTCATGGATTGGTTTACTTGCGCGAGTAATCCTTTTACACATAGGTCAACGGAGGACGAGGTCTCTGTTCGTGACCTCAACAAGTAGCCTGCAGACAGATTACACATTAGCGATGTACAGCGGTCAAGACGGCCATGTTGTATTTTGCAATGACATCGTCCACCATTTTAGCTCACAGGGTGACTTTTCCACATAAATCCTAAAATGGCGGTTTGACCTAAAATGGTGGCCTGCATAGATTAAAGGTCAGGACCTTGTAACACAGATCTCGCAAATGACTTTCGAGCAGCTTGGGGTAGGCCAATATTAATATATTTATTGCAATAGGAGGCATGATATACATTTATTCCGACAGGTGGGGCGAGAGTACAGATGGTCGCAGTATGCAGCAGCACACTCAAATCTCAGCCCTATCCCTATTCTACGGGCTATATTAGCCAGCCACATGCGCCCATTCTCAGTGCAGTTTACTCCAAGGTGCAAAGCACATCAAGCGATAAGCGAATCAGAACAGCGACCAACAGGATCTGTGTTATGTCTGTCTACAGAACCTATTCGGAGAACGGGTACGTCTGCTAGTTACTTTATATATGTTATGTATATCATGAATATTTATGATTGTGCATACAGCCCATTTTCACATGCACTGTTTGAAAATCAATACACAGTATATTTCGAATGGCTCTGCAGACAATAATGCTATTAAATGAGGACTATAACAGCACTGTCATCGTATCCCTTTTCTCCCGATCAGTTGACTTTTGAGTGAGTCTTCAGTCGAAGGCCTATACCAGTAGATAAAAACATAATTCCCATCTGTCATGCTATTAACATTCAAATGAGTATTTTTTTTATTTTTGCATTTTTAAAGCGCTCACGCAGCCTGTGGGCATCGAGGCGCTGTTACAGGAATTGTTTTTTGTTTTAGCTGCGTAATTGTTTTTTTTTTGTCTTAGTTGCGTATTTGTAATGCGCTTAAATACCCAGAGGTTTCTAAGTGCGGCCCCGGGATTCGAACCTGCTTGTTTCGTGTCGTCTACTTTCAAGGCGAGAACGTTGCAGCTGAGCTATCCCCCTACTAATCTTCTTTTAGCAGACATGTTTTCTGTACTGTACACCCGTTGCTTGCATACGAACACAATAGCTATGGTATGACTATGCTTTCATTGCCCTTAATCTTTCATCACAAAGTTGTGCATATTAAACCCAGAACATGTTAACTATGAAGCGTGTTTACCTAATCGTGCTAGGTCGCTGCATCTATTTTTCACAGTCCCAAATGTGCAGAGTACCAGCAGTCAGATTACAGAAACGTGAACGCATTGAAAGTATATGTTTTTTGCACTAGGGAAAATGTTGCCTTAGTGCTAATAACATGCACAATTGCACTTGTACTGGTGGACAGTTTCTGTAATCTAGCCCGAGATTGCTTGCTCTCTGGGTATGACCTTGACGAACGTCAGTACTATGAATAACAATATCCGTGAGCATCAGATTCAACCAAATGTGTGTTTCTTCTTTCAGCATTTGTCTTTGGTGTTCTCTGTTAAGCTGGACATTGAATGATAAGACATTTAGCTGCACACATGTCTGGTACCGGTCTCTGTCTCTCATTGAACTACTTTGAACCCGCATTTCTGGACAACACTGCAACAGCTGCAAGAAGCAGAACCTTCACTCACGGAACACTAAAACGAGTAAAGTCGTTTGTATATATAGGCGACTCTGTTTGTATGTGTTTTGCTTCAAAGAGCGTCCTGAAAAGAAGTGATGTGAAGAGATCAAAGGAAGCAGGTCATAAACTCCCGTACTGATGGTCGTGTACACACACCATTATTGTCTGGAAAAGTATTGAGGGAGAACAGGACCGAGACATCTATAAGCAGAACGTTTTGCAAGGGAAAATAGACGCAGTTTGAGAAGGCTCAAAATGTGGTCGGTCCCTGACACAGACAGAAGACAGAAATGGTTGATGTAAGATAGGAGTTTAGCATTAAGATGTGAATATCAGTGATTTGTAACCCTATGTGTGTGAGCATTGAATCAGGTTACTGGAAATACAGATTTGTCCCTGCAGGAATACGCCTGAATTCCAAGCAAAGAGATGGTGCATCAAGCACACCCATCAACTCTCTGCATCCCGCCTGCTTGTCCCCTCACTCCCCCAGCCACAACTGGGGCCACCTTTCCCTCCTCACCTCCACACCTCCACTTTTTCCACATCGGCTCCTCCATGACATTGTCCTATGGAAATGAAAGAGAGACTCTGGATCCAGCACTAGCTGCCATTCCATAGTGCTCATCTTAAATGACATATTTGTTTAGGGCAAGAACGGCTCACAAGTCCCTGTTTTGGCCTTCAGATGCTGCCTTTAGCACCCTGGATATTAGCTTTCAGTGCAAATGCGAAGGACAAAAAAAACGTTTACCGTGGGATATAAAAGACTGACATGACTCAACCACCAATCATGTCACCCGTGTCACTCAGACTGTCACCTTGGAGTGGGAGGACAATTATTGCAAGTCCTAATGTTTAACCCATAAGCTACAAGTTGATGTCACTGGTAACTGGTTCCCAAAAGTGCCCTGATGCCCACGAGGTAAGGCGCTCTGCAAATGCAAAAATAAATAAATAATAAACACATTTAGAATTCTATCTGATCTGGGCTGAAAGAAAAGGTGAACCTGTTGGTGAAAAGTAGAATGGAATTCTGCGGAACTGTTGAGAGTTGTCACAAGGGGTGGTAGTGTAAGAGGAAACATAATGATAAGGCTTTTTAAACTGTTTAGTTATCTTGAGACAAAATAATGTCTCAGCATCCTGGATAACTGAAAGAAGAGGAAGGGCACGTATTCATGAATAAGGAGGAGGTGCGACCCAGCAGAAGTGATAAAGAAGCTGATGAAGGGGAACCACCAGAACCTTTGGATGTTAACTTGGACCACAATGTTCCTTGCAAAAAGTAAGGGAACTGAAACATGGGCAGAAAAAAGATTACAGTGAGCACATTTGTGGGAGGTATAGATGTAGGTGACATATATAGGCTTGGTTTTAGATGAGTGTATAATAATGCAGGACCGGCTCATCAAATGGTGAGTGGCTTAGAAACATGGAAGGGGGGTGGTGTACACCATTAGTTGACTGAATCCTGGTGCCAACAGAACATGGAGAGTAGGAGTGATACACGAATTAAGAGTTGAACAATGAGGGCCTGATTCGTGGAATTATTTTCACGGTTCAGTGATTTTGCACTGCTGAATAGTGACTTTCCACTGCCGACGCAAACCCTGATTCATGGAACTGTGCAAAGTGTATTTTTGCAGCACAACGTCAGTGCAAAGTAATTTTTGCAGTACAAAATTAACTCTGCACTGCAAAAGTACACTTTGCACAGTTTCATGAATCAGGGTTTGGGTCAGCAGTGCAAAGTCACTTTTCAGCAGTGCAAAGTCACTTTTCAGAAGTGCAAAAAATGCCTTGAATCGGGCCCTGAGAGTTCCGTATGATTGATGCTAAATGAGCTCATGAGTTCAATATTGTTGGTGGGGTCAACTGTTTTGAAGATGGAAAAGGGGTCCATACTGATGATATTCAAAAGTAGATGGATACGATTGGGCAGTCGATGTAATTGGGAATATGGAGGATATCCTTTTGACACTACAGAGTGTCAAATGGGATTGAGGAAGTTGATATTTTGGAGGTCGAGGGTGAGTACCCTAGAGGGTACCCCCATCATTGATTTTGTTATAGGGCAGGTAAGTGCCTGAACAAAGTTTTCTAAGATGATTTGTGGTAATTAGAAGCAATATAGTTGGAATAAAATACTATTTATAAATGCCATGTCAATTCTGTGTTTGGGGTTATGATAATGAAAGATGAAATTATTTTGTTGGATATGTTTCTGTACATTTTTCTTGGAAACATTAAAACATTATTTATGTTATACATTAACTCTTCAGATGAATCCATTGGCTGAGATTCTTGAGAGGACACTCTATTTAATGTGTTATCTAGAGACATATTACAATTACCCATCATAACACATGGAACAATGTGCCTCATAGAATTGTAATTTGTAAATAGTCCCCCTCTATACAGATTACATCAGGAGGGCAATCTCTCAGGGAAACTCAAAACTGAACTGGGCGTAAGGCAGAGGTGCATTCTTGCCCCCTGCCTTTTTAATCTATACATGTCGGCTCTGCAGAATGACGTGTTAAGGTCTTCTCTTGTGTCACCTAAATTGGGGGATTAACGAGCACGCTGGATCTCCAACGCGGATGATTTCATCCTCTTCGATTGTATCTGCATAGGGCTCCAAAGGCTTGTTGTTGCCTATGTGGAAATCTTAAAAAACAATGGCCTACAGCTCAATCCACAGAAGACGAAACCCATGTTTGTTTCCACCACAAAAAAACATAATGGATTCACCTGGTGGATTAATATTCTACGTTTGCTCTGTCTAAGAATTTGATCTATTTGGGATTCCCTATATTAAGTACGGCCACTAAATACAATTTTTGTAATTTACTTAGAAACATGGTAGGTCAGCTAAGGAAAATTAACAGCAAATTTGGCAAGGTTTCCGTTGTCACGTTAGTCCAATACTATGATGTGAAAATCATGGCAATGTTGACAAATGGTATAGAGAGGATGCCAGCTTGGGTGTTAGATTGATTTGAGAAACTGTAAGCACTGATGTGGAGAAGGGCACTTGGTTTACTGTACTGCAATCCTATGGCCTTCATTAGATATGAACTAGGGATACATTCGCTATGGGCGAAAGCTTACTGGAAACTGTTGCTATTTTTGCTTAAACTACTTGCCCCGATGGGGAACATTTTATGAGGATTTGTTCAAATTAATAGTCAGCGGTAGTAACAGCACACTGAATGCCTTGAGAGATCACTGTGAGAAATTGGTATTTGAGATTGATTGTGATATGCTTGACCTGGTTAAAAATCCATGGAGAGTGAAACATTTACCTTATAGCAATGATTGGGTGTATACCCTAGAGGAACTGCATGGGTATACGTTTCTCTCCCACCTAAACATGGGACGCAAGAAATTGGGGGTGATAGCAACTTATTTTAAGAGTTTTCTGAATGGATTGGCAAGTAATACGTTAGATTGTACACCAATCTCCTGCCCACAAGAGCAATTTTAGGAAGGAGTGGTTTGATACCCAATGATATGATATGCTATGATAGTTTATTTATATAGCGCCTATACACAATATGTTTCAAAGTGCTTCAAGGCATGGGAGGGAACAAGGGAAAATACTTCAACATTCTTACAGGCCATGAACAGTAAGGATGTGAAATTAACTATCATACTCAGCCTGACAACATTTCAGATAGTGCAAGTGGAAGGAAATGTAAACAGACAGGCGACTACTGTACTAGGCCTGACAACATTTCTGGTAGAGCCGGAGGAAAACAAAAGGTGAGGGAGAGGGGTGCAGAAAGGGAGGGGAGGAACAAAACAAGCGACTATCGTACTAGGCCTGACAACGTTTCAGATAGTGCTGGAGGGAGGAGGGAACAGGAAGCGGATGGGGGAGCGACAGAGGAGGTTGCTATCATACTAGGTCCAGAGACAATTCTGATAGAGTAAGTGCATAGAAGAAAGTAAAGGGAGGAGGGGGGGGATAGGAAAAGGGAGAGGGGAGGAGAGAACAGAGAGTAAGCAGTCAAAAAGAGTGGAGAAGCAAGAGGGAAGAGTTAATACAATTGCATAAGTCAATAGTAACACATAATGTTGCAAGTCAGGATACAAGATGAAGATGGGAACAGCATGATTCAGGGCCACCATGAGTACAAGATGCAAAGGAAGTCCAGCATGAGAGTTGAGAAAGGGTGACGCACCGTGAATCAATGAAGTCCATAAAAGTAAAATCCAGCATTGGTCACAAGACGGTGATAGTGAAACCAGAATGTATCAGGACAGACTCCTGTGTGCAGGAAGGTGGGGGGGGCATAAGGGAACAACACAGGGGACCAGAGAGGGTGAGGATTGGCTATGGGGACAGAGGGTGTAAACGCATATTGGTGCATGCATACCTGCTGCCTTAGCATGGGGGTCAGACCCTGGATCCTCCTGGTCCGAACAGGTCCAAACATGAATTGCCCTTCTCTTTGGATGCCCAGGCGAGAGATGCCCTTGATCTAAGAGTTAAGAGCAGGAAGGAAGAGGCAGGGCTAAGAAGGTGGGTGATGCTTAGGCCAGGTGACCTAGATCCACTAACACCTGCTCCCCAGCTGCAAAGGAAAAGAGGCTGGAAGGCTCCTTAAGTAGGGAAAAGAGCGGCAAGCAGGAAGGCACCAGGTGGACTGGGCTTGCTAAGTGCTGAAAAAGAGCAGCAAGCAAGAATGCACCAGTTGGGTGGGGCTTCCTAAGTGGTGAAAAAGAGCAGTAAGCAGGAAGGCACCAGGTGGGTGGGGCTTAGGCCAGGTGACCTAGATCCACTTACATCTGCTGCCCAGCTGCAAAGGAAAAGAGGGTGCAGGGCTCCTTAAGTAGGGAAAAGAGCGGCAAGCAGGAAGGCACCAAGTGGGCGGGGCTTGCTAAGTGGTGAAAAAGAGCGGCAAGCATAAAGGCACCAGGTGGGCGGGGCTTAGGCCAGGTGACCAACTTCCACTTACACCTGCTCCCCAGCTGCAAAGGAAAAGAGGCTGAAGGGCTCCTTAAGTAGTGAAAAGAGCAGCAAGCATGAAGGCACCAGGTGGGCGAGGCTTGCTAAGTGGTGAAAAGGAGCAGCAACCAGGAAGGTACGAGGTGGGTGGGGCTTAGGCCAGGTGACCTAGATCCACTTACACCTGCTCCCCAGCTGCAAAGGAAAAGAGGCTGAAGGGCTCCTTAAGTAGTGAAAAGAGCAGCAAGCAGGAAGGCACCAGGTGGGCGGGGCTTGCTAAGTGGTGAAAAGGAGCGGCAACCAGGAAGGCACCAGGTGGGTGGGGCTTAGGCCAGGTGACCTATATCCACTTACACCTGCTCCCCAAGGCCGATTGTTTCGTGGGGTACATGTTGTCGACATTGCAATGATATAACCATAGACAAAAGATGGAAACAAATATTTCTATACTGCCCGGCTTTTTTCTCTGTGGTCTATTTAAAAACATGTATTAATAACATTAGCTATGTGAATAAACAACGCTTATGGCCCAGATTAATTGGCCTTTCTTCGCATTCCGATGCTTTAGCAGTTTGGGGTTTTATTGATAATTTGCAAGCCCATGTTTTTTAATACAATTAGTATTAAATGAGCCAGAGGTAGAGGAAAATAATGAGGTATGTTTTTTTTTGTTTTTTTAGGATACCAAGCAAGAAGGGAATGGATTGTATCTGTGTTTTATGAATGGGTTTTACTTGTTACTGTCCTGTATGTGATTGAATTATATTTCATTTATTATGAGCTGTAAATTGTAGACATTTGTAAAGGTTGAAGCACTTAAGCCGAATACAATTAGAAAAAAACTCTATACATAGACTAAAATCCTCCATATTAGATTTGAAGTAATGACATGGCTCAATCACCATGTGGATCACCTGCATGTGTAATAATTGTTGTTATTGTTATTTGGCATTTATATAGAGCTCTATATATCATTGTTATGATCTCAAAGAGCTTGTAGATTGAACGCCCTTGGGGACCATTGTCCAGGTCAGTTGAGAGAGTAGGGTAGCGTAGGTTGCTTGGGTGCACTCAATATTTGAGCAGCTGATGTGATTGCCTAATGGTAGCTACATGTGTGGTGGTATTGAGAGATCACTTGAATATGTGAAGTCTGGTGGTTGGTCTCCAAGACTGCATTCTGGCGCCATTACGCCTTTGTAGGACGCTTATGTGTGCAGCTAGACTGGTTGTTTCGTGGGGTACAGCAGCATTCTAGCAGGATTTTGAGGTGTTCATGGGGTAAAGTATATATGTGAGCAGCTAGGCCGAGATTGATTGCGGGGTATAGCTGCGCTCCATTGTGTGCTGGTGTAAAGTAGAGATTGAGCATAGTGATAGGAGAGGTGAGTGACTGGAGTGGATGTTTTGTTCTTACGAGCCCACTGTTCCAGGATTACATTCTCGTATTTTGTGGTAGCTGCACTCAGAGGTAGATTCACAGTTAGGAGATGAGTAAGATACATTTGCTCAGTCAGAGTGTCATTAATTTTAATCTCAGCACAATGCATCTCAGGGGCCCGGTTTCACTGGTTGCGGAACAAAAATGCATAGAACGGACCTGTCCGCATGGAATTGCGTGACGTACATAATATGCCTTGGAATGCAGGGAACATTTGAAAGAGCATACATCATACCACATCCCACGCTACTCTCTCCTTTACACCACCACTCAACGAGAACACAGAGATACTATGACACCATTCAGTATAACTGTTCTCATATCAACATCTCCCGCTCACTCCCCATCACTCTAAGTAAACATTGCTGGTTTCACACCCCCCATGCAGGTGTTCTCCTCAGGCCTAACACAGCCACACTCGGTCTGGATAATTCCGGCCAGAGCGAACACATACTCCTGATCTCTCAACCACCACACCTACCGCTAAGAAGCAGCTACCACATGAATTCCGCACCAGCTGCACACATACGTGGTGCGCACACGCACTTTTTGGACTCTCTCTACTCTCTCTACTGACCCAAACTTCGGTTCCCAAGGGCGTTCAACCTACCAGCACCTTCAGACCATACCAATGGTATATAAGGCGCTATATAAATGCAAAATAACATAACAAAACACAACATTTATGTTTGGTCTATTTATCTACTAATGTTGTAGATTACCATAGCCATTCCTAGATTGGGTAACGCTTGGGCTGTAGTAATCAAGTTAGTGAATTTGCAATAAATAAAATAATTGTTACTCTTCATATGAGAGATGAGTCAACAGCAGGCACACAGATTCTGGTTTGAGTGTGTTTTCCTGTCCTTTAAACAAGTCACATCTGTGTCTCTGATTATAGCTGCAGATTTTCTCCCTCATACATCTTATATTATCACGTTTGGTATAGATATGTAAAATATGGATATGACCACCCATTATGCATTTTGTCTGTCAACCTCAAGTGAAGCTAGTCCGGGTCCTCTCCCGAATCTCCAGAAGGACTTTTTGCAAAAAATAAACATGTTCATATTAACCTCAAGTCCATGGCCGCCCTCCGCCACACCAACTCTTCTAGCGAGTATAATGGAGACTCAACTATTTTAGGCTATGTTCTTAAATTGACTCTCATAGGACCAGGCTACTCACTCCCCTACCCTTGTATTATAACTAACTTTCTTTTCATGCTTATTTTATGTGCCCAGAGATCAGCTAATCCTCATTTGAATCATGATTTACCAGTGTACTGTGCCAGCACAATCACAGCCTTTGGGATTGTGTTGAAATTAGTACCTTATACAGGAATATGTCACGTGGGATATTTCAAAAATACTTTTTCACCCTGTTGTTGGAAACGTTTCTTTATCATGCCATTTATATGTGCATGGGTGTCAAAAGTATTGTGGCAATCAGACTTTTATTTGACCCCAAAGATCTTTCAATTCAGTCACTGTGATTAGTGTTTCAAGTTATAAGTGATCACTTCCAGTTCATGCTTGCCAAACCATAATGAGGTTTTTTGTGTCTGAGGCTGTAACCTCAGGTTTTGAAAATGTTCATTATTAAACATATTTCATGCATAGAGGACTTCAACAGCATTCCCCTCTGCATCACAAGAGAAAATGAGCTTCTGGTGTGGAATATCATATAACTCCAACTGCACTGCAGATGTGGCACAGTCCCACAGACACACCCTCTACGAGTAAGAAAGAAGACAACATAGTTTATATACATGACTACATATCTCAACAACTTGTTATGCCATCACTCGTCTGCATATGCAATATGTCCCCAGGATGAGAAAGTATAGAGTAGGCAACTTCAGTAGACCAAAACCTCAATTTACTATAGTAGACATAGGTCATTGTTTATATATTATCTTATATGAATTAGGAAGTCCTACCGATGAGGGAGAGGAACTACTCTTCAGAATTTTTTTAACCTCTTCATATGCTTAACGATAGTGCCAAAGAAGGAGATAGAAAAGTGGAAACAATAGAATGTTCAATGATTTGCCTATGTTCATTGGCAATCTCTGGGAAATGCCCATAGTCAAAACCAACCTATATTTAATAGTGATATTAAGTATAACAACAAGGTTGTCAGTGTCAACTACCATTCAATGTGAGATCTTCTGAATCCTCCTCAATCTACCCGGTTGATAAACCCCAAGTACAGCAGCGGTGTATGAACTTAAGTATCTGTCTTGGCATATGCAAGTGTCTGTTTTGGGTTCTGCTTCCTCAAGAACTAGTTATTTTTTGGCACTGATGAGGAACATTTAAACCAAATTCCTGACCTATTAGACTTTGTGGGTTGCCTAGTAACCAGTGTTACTTAATAAGGTCCCAGAATGTTGGCTGTGTTGTATAATTACACTGCTGAGATATGGATTCAGTAAAAGGACACAAGTGTTTTAATCAGAAAAATCATTTGCAGATCCCATCCATTTACTGGGCACTGATCAGCAACTTAGGATTGGTATCTTTGTGTCATTAAACAAGGCTAATGAATCCATGAATGAGATGTAGGTCCATAACTAACATAGTGCGACGAATCGTGGGATTTGCTCACTTCTTCACAGAGGGGAGCCTCTTCTTGTGAGACTAGGGAGGAGAACCTGCTACGCAATAACCCCACTGAGGGCTGGCAGAAAGTTGGAGCTCACAGGGAGAGACTCTCCTCTTTGGGATGAGGGCTCATGTTCCGAGAAGGAACCCCCTTTTTATCTCATACAAGAGACAAATAAAGAATCTCTATAACACGAGAATCCTCTCATATCTATTATTGCAGTACTTTTCCTGAAGAAACTCTATATGGTACTGAGTTGAGTAAACATCTAGAAGTAGGAAAGAATGAACAGATCCCTGACACTGAGATTTGGAAGCCCAATGGAGTTAGGTTGAAACCTGACTCAAACACAAAGAAAGCACTATTCAAGGAGCTTGGGAGTTTCAAACTGGGTCTGCAGAGACTGACACTATGGCTTCCTTTGTGATGAGAAGAGTGGAGAAAAGGGTGTTGTAGGAACATCCATGGGCAGAGAGCCTACCGTGGCGCTCTGTCCGGAATGAGCATCCCCAGAGTGATTTGCTCATAGGAAGCAACAAAAAAGAACAGAGAGAGAGAGAGAGAGAGAGAGAGAGAGAGAGAGAGAGAGAGAGAGAGAGAGAGAGAGAGAGAGAGAGAGAGAGAGAGAGAGAGAGAGAGAGAGAGAGAGAGAGGAGCCTTTCCCTAACAAAACCATCAAGGTGGTCTTACTCCGAGTGGCATGAGAAAAGTGAACCTATTTACGGGATCTCTCATACTAAGCTCATTAGTAATTAAAGTTATAAGAAGAATGAATATAAGTATGAGACATCTGATAATTATCCCAGTAGTAATGGAAGCTATAAGAAGTGTTAACCTATACACGGGAACACTCATACTTGTACCAGAAGTAACTGAAGTTATAAGAAGAGTGAACCCAACTACAGGAACCCTCATACTTGGCCCAGTAGTAACACATGAATTCAGAAGAGCAAAACTGACTACGAGACCCATTATACTTGTCCCACTAATACCGGAAGTCATAAAGAGAGTGAAGATAGCTACAGGACTCCTCTCACTCATCCCAGCAGTAGTGAATATGACAAGAGAGGTAGAGTTAAACCTTGGGTACATCACCCAGGTACAGAGGGAGAAGTACAGAGACACAGAGACCGAAACTAAGTCTCACAGAGGAAGAAGCAATAATTGCTAAGAAGAAAGAGACACTGTTCATTGACCAATACAAGACACAGAAAAAGATAAGGGGACAATGCCTCAGAGAAGAAAACTTTAAGGAACCCAAGAGGATTACACATTAAGATATGGACAAGTTCTTGGAAGGAACTGAAGAAAATAGCTGAACGTTATTTAAAAGCATACCTATTGAAACAGAACACTTGAATTGGAAAAACATCTTTCTGCCCCAGGAGCAGGGAGTCATTCTCGTGCAGGAGGGATGTAGCTACAGATAGACTCGACAATGTATTAAGTGTAGCAAACAAAGATGAAATTCAAGTAGGAATTTAGACGCTGTCTATGACAAAAACAAATGTTTACATTGAGGTCCAAATACCCATAAACAAATGTAATACGTATCTCTGAATATTTTTAAATTAATGTACTTAAATATCTGGCTGAATAATATAGTCTGTATAGCAAAGGAATTCCCCAATTTAAATAGCACAATTTAAAAGCAATTGAAAATGCATATAGTTAGTCGTGAAAATGTTTTTTTAATTTCATGTGTAGAACAGAAAACCAAGCCATTCAGTGCATTGTATCAAGCATCATGAATGCTACCTAGATAGATACGTAGAATTTCTTACTGAATAGGTGAGGATTTTCTTAAACATGTAAAAATACAGGACATTATTGCGTTAGGAAAATTACAAAAAGGAAGAGAATAATTCTTAAAAGCATAAATCACAGTACAGCGTCAAATTAGTGTAAGCTAACATTAAAACATAGATAAGCAAATAAATAGAAATTCAATTAAATAAATGCTGGTGCATGTTCAGTTGGGAGTGGTTCATGGACTCAAGCAACTTGAGTAATAGCTAACTGGGTCATAAAAGTGTGAAAGATGAGCCTTAATCAGGACGAGATGCAACTTGAAGTAGCAGAACTTTTGTAGTCTTTAGAAGATGTTGTGAGGCTCAGTGGGAGTAATTCAAAAAATAATTTCCATAGTAAGGTAATCGAAAAATGTAATTGTTTCCATTGGGTGCATAAGGCATTGTTAGTGTATTAAAGTGACCTGTTTTAAAACAAATTGTATCACTTTTCGGTGAGAGTTCCATATCAATACTTTGCAATCTCCAATGTATGTACTGATTATTTTCATATCAGCACTTCCTATGTGGATCTCCAATCTGTGTGTAAAATCAGATAATGGGTCAGGTGTCAAAATATAGGGTCACCGGTGAAGCACTAGAACAATGATCTGGGTACAGTAATATCATGGTGGCTTACGTCTGAATCTAAATCTTGTCCCAGGCTGTAATGTATCAGTATTCAGGTCAGGGAGGGTCTGTGACTTGGTCATGTGTAAATCAGCAACAAATGTTATTTTGTTTTCCAAAAAAAGTGGTTTGACATTGTGGCCCAAGGTAGGATACGTGTTGATGTGTAAAGCACAAAGCATCTGTCAACACCATTGGGGACCACGCATATGGCATCTCTCAATGTCCGAAATACTGCAGCGGCTATGCCATGGTGTGGTGCTGAACATGTTGTGCTAACTAATGTGCAGATCTTTGAAGTCGGCACCCTAAAACACGTGATTTCCAATAGACCAAATAATGACGACACACCCAGTCAGGGAATGAAACCAAAAGATGTATTGGAAGGAAAACACACTTTATATAAAATAAAGTTAGCAAGCCCGAGAGTGCTCTGTCAAACAATAAACGGGCAGCACATTATAAGATCAAAAAATGTCAGCAATTACATCAACATAAAAGGTGCACATTCAGGGAGCGGATTGGAGGGGCCATGTAGCATAGTCAGTTCTATAGGGGATGCCAGGCAATTATTGGCCGTTGCTGCTCAGTCAGTCCGGTGGCACATGGGTCCACTGGGCTCATCTCCACGGTGAAGGTCAGTTCAAATATGATACATTCCTAACTGTCTAAACTAATACACAGGAACTGATAATACCTGAATAATGGTGACCATAAAATGTTTGCATGAATGGGGGTACTTTGGAAAACATGGGTTAATATATATGCTTTCCGAACTCTGCTTTTAGGTTGTCTTTGATACTTTGGCCCTGAACCCAGGTGTCTCTTCTTGGAGGTCTGAGCCACTACTTTATGTTCCCCCATACCTCATGATGCTGACAGACATGTTTTGAATTGGAAAGAATATTCCACTAGACAGGATTATGTTTATGGTGTGTGCTCTGGAATGGTCAGTATGAGGAGGTCAGATGGGTGTCAGCATTAAAGAGAGTGGAGGTTTGGGTGCTGGTGGTTCTTGGTCCTTGGTCGGGCTGGGTGGTAGTTGAAAGGGCACAGGTAGTTTTGTGGAGACAGATGGGCACTTGTGCTAAGGCTTGCTTTGATCTCACGCTTACCAGAAAGCACATTCTGGGGAAGCGATGTCATGCAGTTGCAACAATTAAATTATAGGACATCTGTGAGAACAAGGCTCATGAGGAGCTGGTGGGAAAGGGAGGTGGTGGGCTTGAGCTCTCTGTGTGAGGTGCTGGGGATGCGGAGAGCTGGGTTTTGCAGGCGGATGATTTTAGATGGCGTTTGTTCAAATACAAAATGGCGTCTATCACCCTGGGTTGTGTGTTATGTTATGCAGGCACATTTCTATGTTACATCATAAGGGAATGTGTTGTGCAGCTGGGGTTCCCTCCCCCCTTGGCTTACACATGATCTTATTCACTACTGGAATGGTGGAGGGGGTGGGATTGGACCACCTCATCCCCAACATTTGCCCCTTTCATTACTCCTAAAGTAACAAATACCCTCCCTCAGGACGTGTATGTTCTTCAGCCTTTTTACCACTTCCTCCCAGGCACAGGTGACTTTGATGGGCATTCATACCCTACACACGCTTCTTAAACTCTCCCCACGCCATGCATATTCTTCAGGAGTGACTGTCATGTAAATACATCCCCATCCTCGCCCAGGTCCTCCCACACCTCCTTATAATTCTCAAGTTCTTGGGGCTGTTTGATAGTAGTGTGGCAATAGTTGTCAACTTCATCCCCTGTGTGGTATATTGCCACCTGCAGTATTTGGGCTCATCATTCTCTGCAGTTTGCTTCCCTAGTATCATGAGGTACCTAACTATTTGTATTTCTGTTGCTGTTTGTCTCCATCATCATCACACTAATCGGCACTGCCTTTGTGAAGCAACTGAGGACTAACTGGCACACACAGAAGATCCGCAGGACGAACACAATGATGGGCACCAGCATCTTCATAATTGTTCCCAGCCAAGAGGGCATCCAGCCGAATTCCATGTTGAACCATCGTCATTCTGTATTCCTCCATCTTTTTTTCATTTTCACACCCAGTTCATGTACAGCTGCAATCCCATGTGAAAACGTTCCATTTTCTGCATCTGAAGAAGGTACGAATGTGCAACATGAACTCCCGATTTTCTTGAAAACACCACCTTCCATAGCAGTTAGAAGGTCTAGCACATAATGATTCTGCATCGCCATGAGCCGGAGCGCTTGTGGTTTCACCTTGATGACGTTGAACCCTTCTTCATTTTCATTAACCAATTGGGTTCACTCTCAGTGATCATTTTGGAGCCATTTTGCATTTGCTCTTGTCTGGTTACTGGGTACAAGTGATGCAAAGAAAGCCTCTGTGGAGCTAAAGAGTTTGTATTCATCAGGTATTTGAGCAAGGAGATCAGAGGATTCTTTCAACAGGTAGTTGGATGCACACTTCTTTTGGGACAGGTGGTCCCACTGCTCTTACTCAGGAAATATTTGAAAGATGGGTGGCTGCTCTTCAGTTGGTCGGGGTGCTTTTGGTTGCTCTTGGGACACCGCTCCCCCTTTAAATGCTCTTCCGGTATCACCAGCAGTGCGGAGTTCAGAGTTACAAGCGAACAATAACCCCTCCATGATGGTGGGAGTTGTAAGTACACCTTCGTGCCACATACCCAGTAATGGTCCATTAAGGCAGCGATCCCTTTCCAGAGATCAGCAATGACAAGGATTCTGTTGCATCGTGGGTTAGAACCCATAGGCACCTTTCCTTCGACATAGAAACAGAGTTTGTAACTTTCTTCCTGTCGAACCTTGATTGATTTTTCGAGGGTTGTGACCCATGTCAGCTTTGTGATATGTTTAGTCCATATTTGTGCACAGGTTTGGTCCATCCATTCCAGCCTTTGAGTGGACAAGCCGTGCAGTGCTTCAGCTTTGCACATGTATCTCGATTCCAGCTATTTGTTTTCTGCAAAGCTTGTGCCCTCGATCGCCAGAAAGGGCTCTTTAAAGAAGTTTGGGTCTTGTGATCCTTCTTTGCAGATGTTTTCATCTGGCAGGAGGAGTTTCAATTTCACTGTGCGTACATGGAAGAAGTTTTTGATTCTACAAAGTGCAAGATGGAGGATACATTTGGCTTCTACTAAGGAAAATTCTTTTAGCACTAAAATTTTTGGTGTACCAGAAGCATGGGCTATCAAGGGACATATGTAGCAACCACCATTAGATGCTCTTTTGCCAGTTGCACTGGATTGCCCAGGGTGACGGAAATCCTCAACGGTGTCTAATCCCAACCTATGGTAGGCATCATACCTATTTTGCCGTTCCTGACTTTTCCTCCTTCTATTATGCAAGAGAGAGTTGTGTTGACCTCGAAACATTTTACACATTCTAGCGGAAGTACATAGTGACCCTTGGGCATTTGTGGATTGTTGACTGTACATAGGGAAAATACCATACTTTGCATATATATCAATTCTTGAAGGGTCTTGTGCATGCATCCGAGGGAAAGAGGAGGGGACAGATTTCATATTAGAAGCTGGTGTGAGGAACATTTTAGACATTTCACTAAGCAATGAGTTAGGTACTGTGGTAAGTTGTGAGGTAGCTTGTGAAACTGTAAACATGGTAGGGTGTGGTATCTTAACATTTTCTACATTAGATGCATTCTCAGTTTCAGTATTTAAAAACATTTCATTTTCTGCAGTCACATTTGTTCTATTTTGTGCAAGACTGTGATATTAAAAAAACATTTATTGTCCCATGTTAGTTTTACCCCCCTCTTCTTTTATATGGGTTCCCCAGATAAAAGATGCAGACCAATATATTCCCGAAACAATTATTACTAAGGTAAACACAATTGCAAGAAAATGTATACCAAACTCATTAGTATACGCTCTAGTAGCACTAATTCTATTCCTGCTGCTAACAGTTCATTTGTTTGTGTCAGTTCCATCATCATGGCACCTACAGAGATAACAAAAAGCGGGTTGGGGGTTAACAAGATGGAAATACAGTTGAGCTTTTGAATGATAGAGAAGAGATTGCAGAAACAAAAGTAAGAAGGGAGAAAGAGATGTAGGGAAAGAAAGACAAAATAATACATTGTATCTTCCAATACTCTTCAATTTTCTAATGCTATTTATCATACTTATTATATACATCTAGCATCCTGCGTTTTTTCTTTCCTGTCATCCCTCTTATGGAATGGCCACATATGTTTGATCATTATTCAATGTTTCTGGTGCTACACTATCGTGTGCCTTTTTGACATCTGAGAGGTGGATCCAGTACCTTAGCCCCTTCAAGTTTACAGCCAGGGGTGTAGAATAGATCACCTCATACGGTCCATGGAACCTAGGCCGCTTTGTTCCACTTTGTTACAAAGCTTCACACATTCACCAGTTTGCTCGGTATTAACGGTTGTGTGGGGCCATTTGTTGCTGCAGTTGTTGTGTCAGTTTTGCTGTTTCTTGTGAATGGAGGTGAAATCTGTTTTTCAATGCACCATACTGCTCGCAACAGCTAGGTGAGGTATTCATTGAATTTGTCCCCCAGGACAGCTGCTGTCCTGTGTGCATCAGACATTCTCCTTACTGGCGACAAAAGCTTTTGCATGCGTCGACCAGTCACTATTTCGTGGGGTGACAGGTGGTAGTCCTTTCTGGGTTGTGTGCACAACTGGAAAAGGGCAGGGGCAGGCAGTACACCCAATTCCTTTTTAGGGAGTGGCACAGTTTGGACTGTCTACTTTTACGGAGGCTGTTGATTTTGTCGAACACCCCGTTTGCTTGCGGTGGTAAATTGAACACATTTTGTGTTATATGCCCTGTAGTGATGTTACGTCTTTGAATAGATCATTTAGAAAATGTGTTCTGTTGTCGGAACGTATGACATTGCATATTCCCCAATGGGGGAACACCTCTCTTTTGAGGAATTTGGCTGCACACTTCACATCAGGATGGGTGCAGGGCCCTGCTTCTACCCATCATGAGAAGGGACACCAGCATGATCAAATATCGGACTCCATTGCACCTTTCTCCCATGTCTGCATAGAAAGTGCCCTCAGTGTTCTAAGAGTCATCCCTGAATTGAATACCTGGCAAGTTGTACATTCTATTACCATTTCATTTAGGTATTCCTGAAGGTTCGGGATAAACCAATCTTCCTGGAGATCGGCAGCAATATGCTGATTGGAAGTGTGTGCTAGAAAATGCAAATGTTTGAATGCTAGATGCAATAATTCTACGGGCATGACCACCTTCCCTGTACTTTCTTATTGCCACAGTAGATCAGTGGGAGATTGCGGCACCCTCTGTTTGTCCATAGATCTTGTTCTGTGGATGGGGCTCTTTTTTGTAACTCAATTATGGTGGAAATAGGTAAAGAATGATATCCTTCTGTTTTGGATTCCACTTGCTTTGTTGTTAACATGCATTCAATGCTCATTGGTATGGGCAGACATGCTGGCTCTTTTGCAGCTGCTTCCACAGCTGCATTTCCTAAGGATATTTTGACATTTTTGTTTGTGTCTGCCTGCCACTTCACTAGGGCCACTATGGAGGGTTTTTATCGAGTACTTCAATCAGTTTGTTCAATAGTTCTGCATGTTGCACTGGGACCCATAGGCTTGCCTGATCCCCCATCTCCTCCATCCAGATAAGCTAACATGTACCATAGTAGTTACGTATGCCGAATCAGAAGATATTGTTATGGAAACCCATTTGCTGCAAGGAGTGCTTTGATCAGTGCCACTATCTCGGCGGCTTGGGCGGAATAATGCATGGGCAAACATTTTTTTACTAGGACCTCGTATTCCCCTTCTTCCAGTCTTACTACTGCTTTCCCGACATGTCTTGCACCTGTTTCTTGGCAAATGGATGCTGATCCATCTACAAATTACACTTCACCCTCCTCCAATGCATTTTCCCTTGCTTTTGGAATGTTATCCCCTTCACCATCGTATGTGGCACACTCATGTTCTTACATATCTTTTACGGTGCATGGCTCTGTGAGGAACGTGGCAGGGTTTACTGTTTTACAGCACGCCACATGGATATTGGGACTTGAGAGGATTATTCCATACGCCGATGCTCTTTGAAGGGTTAGGGTGGATTTTGATTTTTCTAAAATTGCAAACAGAGTGCTCAATGTACAATGTGACGGAGCACCCCATTACAATTGTTGAACTCTTTTCAACAGCAAAGGTGGTGGCTGCCAGTGCTTGTTCGTATGCAAAGTGACCCTGCATTACCAAGTCAAGTGTGAAACTGTAATATGCTAATTGTTTGTTGCCCAGGGATGCTTTTGTGTTAACACTGCTGTCATGAGTGTTCTGTTGGAGTGAGGAAGTAAGTAGAATTCTCTTTCATAATCAGGTGTTTCTAGAACTAGGGATGTGCTGATCAATTCTTGTAGGTTCTCAAATGCTGTTTGCATCTCTGGTTTCCACGTTTTGTGTGTCTTATCTTTCTGTGATTCTTTGAGGCCCTGTAGGAGGGGCCTCGTGTATGCTGCATAATCGAGTATCCAGGTCATACAGTAATTGGAGATTCCAAGGAATTTCTGCATATCCTTGACAGTGTGTGGCCTGGCTGCAGCATGCATTGTGGCCGCCCTGTCGGGTAATTTTCTTTTACCGTCTTTTGAAATCAATTGGCCCAAGTACAGGACCTCAGTCAGACAGTACTGCAGCTTCTTCTTGTCTACCATGTACCCCTCGTGGGCTAGTAACTGGAACAAGGCAGGCTTCTTAACTCTCACTGCTGGCAAGAAGGTAGTCTATGTACTGTAATATCATGCTGAGGGCTTGAATAATGGCAAGATCTTCATGCAATATTCTCTTGAATATGCTGGGGCTCTCGCATAACCCTTGGGGCAATCAGCGGTGTTCGTACCTCCACCCACCCAGTGTGAATGCCATGCAGTATTTCAAATCGAATGCAGTAAAATGTGTGGCCTGTTTTGGGATGCTACACAAAATGGAGCAGGGTTCTGGACAAGAGGGAACTCCTTTTGAACTATGTCATTGAGTGGGTGGAGGTCCTGCACCATACGCCATGCCCCTCCTGTCGCTTTCTTAATTGGATACACTGCGGTATTGCATGGGGAATTTGAGGGGACAATTATACCTTGTTGGAGTAATGCACAGGTTGTTTCTTGTATTCCCTCTTCTGACTCTTGGGACAATGGGCATTGTTTTACTCTCAGTAAGCTTGCTCCTGGCTATAGGGTAATTTTCACAGGGGATACTTCTCTCAGTAGCCCTACATCATGGGGATTTGTCGTCTACAGGTGCGGGGACACCTGTTACATGTCTGTGTCATTGTAGGAATGTGGTGCACCAACGACAGCCATGAGGGGGCTTGGCACCTTTCTGTATTGCACCATCACTTTGAAAGGGATGCTTATTTCCAAAATAATGTTCCCGTCATTGCCATCATCAGTGAACGGTTCCTCATCTGTTAATTCACACAGGGGTATTTGTGGGTCAATGCATAGTACTGTGCACCACTCACATCCATGTGTGTTCATCCCTATTGTGACTATTTCTTTGCAGACACCGGTACTCCTTGTAAGTCTAAGGACAATATCATGTCAGGAACAATCTCAGGGGCAACTACAGGTCGGAACACAAAATCTGAGGGAACTCTCCATTCTTTCCTAGTCATTTCAGGTAGCGTCCTGGCCAAAACCCTGATCCCGTACACAAACATGTTGTGATCTACTGGTACCCCTCTCACCTTAATCTTGTTAGCCACAGTTTGTATCAACAATATTGTTCTGAGGGGACACGTGCCAGGAGTGGAGCAAATAATTCCTCTGTAAGTGAATGATATCATCATGTTTAACTCACTGTGTAAATATCGGTCTGGTAAACTGACAGGGGAACTTTCATAATAGAGTAGGGGGGCTTGCACTGTTCTTCCCCCTATTTTGACTTCCAAATCAACTGTAAAAGGAACTATGACTAGAGCCCCAGAGAACCCTTGTGTTTCGAGATCTTTGCCATATAACGGAAAATCATCTTCACATATTCATGATTTCTCCGCCCTTGAGTCCACTATAAAGAGAAACTGTTTGTCTCCTATCTCTGACCCCACCAGTAGTTTTTCTTCTGGATTTAAGGAAGTGGATAGGACTGGACATGCAAGTGCTCTCTGTGGGATGTCCTAATCTGGGTGTGTGCCTGTGCTGGGACAGGAGAAAATATTTTCACTGAGCATGCACGCCCCTTGGTAGTGTCCCGGTGCACCATTCGGTGTAGTGGTGAAAGGGTTTTTGTGACAATTCTCCATTTGGTTAGGGGTGGGTGTGATTGCATGTTGTGTGGAGGGTGTCAGAGTGTGTTGTAGCCTGGGGGTGGTGGACATTCTGGGTCCTTGTCTTGTTCGTAATTTCCTTCGGGGAGGCAGTATGGGCTGCCCAGGTGGGGGTGCCCACATTGGGGTTGACTGTGATAGGGTTGTTTATACTGATAATTACCACTGTGCCAGAAATGACATTCCCGTGAAATGTGACCCCATCTTCCACATGACCAACATAGCCTAGGACCTCCCACATGGGCCCTTGTCCCCCGTATCCCTATCCTCTCTGTCCCCAGAACCCACCTCATCCTCTTGCATCTCTTCCTTGCCACTGGGGTCCCATGTACTGTTGCTCTCCTCCCCACTGTTCATGCCTGTTGTCTGCCCACATTGCAGCCATCCTGGCCTGTGTCGCTACAGACACACCTCCCTCCTCCCCTTGATGCTCAGAAGACAGCACTGATGTTACTGCTGCAACCTTCACTAACTTTGTCTGTACCAGTTTCACTTCTTCAGCTAATCGTCTCTGAATTGTTTCCTTTTCGCTGTCTTTGATCCTCCTACAGTGGTGTACTATGATGCTTTGAATCTCAGGCCAGCCTTTCACTTCTATCACAGCTGTTTTATCGAGGGCCTTCTGTACTTCTTTGGACAGGACTTGCTTAATTATTAAGTAGAATAGGGAGGTAGACTGGTCCCATGCGGTGCCAGTCTCTGTGAGCCACGTCTCCTGCACCCGAAGAATGAACTGCGCAGCATCTTCCTCATCCCCATCGTGCACTGCATTATGGAATGTAAATCAGGGGTATTTGGAAAGGTTCTCTGCAGGGCATCCCACACCTGTGCTCTTACGTTATTCAACAAGGCCCTGTTGTGAGTGTCATTACTTATCGTCACACCTGGGAACCCTGCTTTCACTCACACTGGGCCTGAATGATCACCTACCGCAGACTCCAGGAGGCTTTTAATGTCTCCTATTGCCAGAGGTACATCTGCAGTGTTCTTTTCAAATGCGTAAATCCATTTCCCTGTGCCTGCTGTGAGTGGGTGGAGGGATTTAAGGAGGTTAATTGTGTCCATCTATGCCCATGGTACGTAGTGAGGCTGCCCCGCTCCCTTATGGATGAGAGCCATCTGTAGCTTTGACTTTACCTTTCTGCTACTCACCTTTGTCTCTTTCTTTTTTTGCTAAAGCCATTCTTCTCATTCTATTCTGGAGCCTCCATTCCCATACGTTGCTTATCCTTGGGGAGGCCCATTGCACCTGCTGTAGCCCCTTCTTCTGATTCTTCATCAAAGTCACTCCAGTATTCTTCATCCCTTACCAAGGCCACTGTATTATATCCCAAGCTATGTGTTTCCCCTTCTCGCTCTACTCAGATCATTCATATAGGCACATTGTCTACTCTAAAGAGGAAGTCCCCTGATTTCCATTCATTTTCCGGTAGAAGAAAGGTGCTTTTTATGGGTTGTGGCCCTCCCCCTCTTGCTTGTGTTCCTTCTCATATTGCTCTCCAGCGAGCTAGTTCTGTTCGAGTGGACGTTAGTGTCACCTTGGGGTCTCGAGTACTCGGTCCAATGGGAGAAGGGTTGGTTGCTGATGGGTTGTAAGGTGGTGGGGGGGCTGTACCGGATGTGGTAGGCACACATTCTTCAGATACATATGTTGTATTTATGTATCCCTTGTGAGTAATGGATATATATTCTTTTAGGTTCTTCTTCTCCATTTTCCTTCTCACTCTCCTCTCTTTTCACTACTTCAGGCAACTATGACCCCTTCTCCCTCCTATTCGTGGTGGGCATTTCCTCGAACATCCTCCACAAATTTAGCACTTCCCTTCTGTTTCCCCTTATACTTCGCCATTAGATATGTGGATAGGTGTTACGATGTCCCCTTGTCAAAGAACCCCTCTTTTGCTAAGCATGAGATAGTCCCTCCCCCTTTGTCTCACTTACCCATTGACTGTGGTAATTTTTTATTCACTGACTGTACAGGGGGAGATTGTTACAAATATGTGACAGTGGGGTATAAATTCCCATGTTCCCCTCTAAAGTTATTGGATCCCCAACACTTCATAGGGCCTTCTTTTTCTCTCCCCTTTCTGGTGTCACCCTTTTGTATTACTTTATGGGACAATCAATAATATCTTCGAACCTTTGTTTTAAACATTACAACACATTGTACAATTACACACAGGAAACATTGAACATTGAATGATTTAAAGCCAACAAAAACAAACCAAGAACATTGAACAAATAACAGGTACCCAAAAGGAAAAAAAAACTATACCTGCCCTTCTTCTTTAGAGTATCTTCACTTTCTCACCTACTCAACACTCACATCACTTCTGCCCCTCATGGGCCTACCTCCATATATTATAAAAACACTGAAAATAAAAAGGTAAAACAACAAGCTAAAACAACAACCACTACTTATTCCCAAGCCCACTAATTCTATGGGCTCCTGCTTTTTTTCTTCCGTATTTATCCTCCGCACTGGTTGAGACAGTGCACCGCATCACCGCCTTCCACCCCCTTTCGGAGCTATGGTCCCGTATCTCAGCAGGATAGCTCAGGGGCAACATGCTTGTCTTGGAGGCAAGACGACACGGAGCAACACAGGTTCCCTTCAATGATTCTATTCTAAATTCCCCAAATTCTCAACGTTTGTCATTCCTTGCAATTTATACTCACGTTCCTGTGTTCTTCCAGGAGCCTCCATTCACGGTCTATCCACAAAGTCTGGGCCTGTCCCAGGCGGCCGCTCCTAGCTCAGGCGAGCAGCGGGGTATTTGCAAAGCCGGAACCCACAAGAACCTTTTTCTTCTGCGTGCATGTTTTTTGGGTACTGGTCAGCCGTAGGTGGGGGCGGCCCTACCGGAGAAGCCCTGAATCTCACCGCAAAGACATGGGTCTTGAGGATTATCACACAAAGGGGTCACCAAATGAAGGCGGGCACACTAAAACACATTATTTTAATAGACTAAATAATGACAACACATCCCGTCCGGGAATGAGACCAAGAGATGAATTGCAAGGAAAGCAAACATTATATAAAATAAAGTTAGCAAGCAAAGAACTCTGCTGCCCAAGAACTCTCTGCCAAACAATACATGGGAAGCACACTATAAGATCAAAAAACGTCAACAATTACAACAACACATAAGGTACACATTCGGGGAGCGTATTGGAGAGGCCATTTCGCATAGTCAGTTCCATAGGAGATGCCAGGCTGCGATTGGCCATTGCTGCTCAGTCAGTCCGGTGACAAATGGGTCCGCAGTGCTCATCTTTGCAGTGAAGGTCATTTCAAATATGATACATTCCTAACTGACTAAACTAATACACAGGAACTAATAATGCAAGAATAATGGTGACCATACAATGTTTTCATGAATAGGGGTACTTTGTAAAAACATGGGTTAATATATTGGCACTCCTACCTCTGCTTTAAAGTCCTCTTTGATACTGGGGCCCTGTACCCAGGTGTCACTTCTTGGAGGTGTGATCCACTACTTTATCTTCCGCCATACCTCATGATGCTGACAGACATGTTATGAATAGAAAAGAATATACTACTAGACAGGATTACGTTTATGGTGGGTGCTCTGTAATGGACTGTACGAGCAGGTGAGATGGGTATCAGCATGAAAGAGAGGAGGGTTTGGGGCTGGTTGTCCTTGGTCGGCCGGGGTGGGCGTTGAATGGACACAGGCATTTTTGTGGAGATGGATGGGCACTTGTGCTAAGGCTTGCTTCGATCTCACGCTCAGCGGAAAGCATATTCTGGGGAGTGATGTTATGCAGTTGCAACAATATAATGAGAGGACTTCCATGAGAACAAGGCTCAAGCGGAGCTGGTGGGGAAGGGAGGTGGCAGGGATTGGGCTTTCACTGCGCAGCGCTGGGGATGGCGAGAGCGGGTTTTCCAGGGGGATGAATTTTAGGCCTAGCAAAAGATGGCATTTGTTTGAATACAAAATGGGGTCTATCTGCGGGGCTGTGGGCTATGTTATGCAGGCAAATTTCTATGTTACATTGTAACGCAAGGTGTTGTGGGGCTGGGGGTCTCTCCCCCCTTGGCTTACACATAATCTTATTCACTACGGGAATGGTGGAGGGGGATGGGATTGGACCACCTCATCCCCAACACCAACTATCACAAGCAAGGTGGACACCAACCTATAAGAGAATGGGTAGTTCTGTAGTTCTGTAATGCCGTTCATAAACTGGTATGGTTTGTGTGAGCATCTACAACATCAATGGCACAAGTTGAGTGGGGCAAGTTGTGGTTGCAATATTGGGAGTGAATAGATACTTAAAATATAGGGAAGGACATTAGGGGATAACATCAAGATGTATCAAAGGCTAATGTTGTCAATAATTATAGAGAAAGGTGTTCCCACGAATGTGGGAATGGCATTGGTTGGTGAATTGGGAGAAAAGGTAAAGTTTTTAGGTTTAAAAATCAAGAAACAGATCCACATGTATCATTGTATATGTGTAATAATTTGGACCAGTGCAGGGTATCATTCAGGCCAGAATTGTGTGTTTTTAGTCTGTGGATCCCATGTTGTTCCAATATAAAAAGTCAGTGGAATACAGGAAAATGACTCACGTCTGGACTTACCAATTCATAAATATACCATTTATGCTTGTTTTCATCGTGTGAACATTCCTCGTATTCCGTAACCAATGAAGCTTGTGCATATTGATTGTGGATCTTGGATATTGTTCAGATATCATAATCATAGTTGCGTGTGTTGTTTTGCTTATGTACCACATAATATAGGCTTACTCCTCTCTGGAAAATTATTCCATCAAAGTGTATGGGCCTCATTACGAGTAGGGCGGTAAGGGGTACCGGGCACCGGAAAGGAGACCGGTGCCGGTAATTCCTTACCGCCCTACTACAAGTTCCCTTAGCGGGTCCCTCCATTAACGCCTGGTTAAGGGAAATCACAGCCAATAACGGTACCACAATTTGCGGTACTGTTATTAGCGCCTTCCCCATTCCCATTGAGCCCTATGGGCGCTCAATTGGGAATGGGGAATGGTTTGGTGAATGGAGATTTACCGGTCCCGCCAAGGTCGGACTGGACAGGTAAGCCCCCATCTTACCAAACCAGACACAGTACCGTTATTGGTGGTAGTCATGGTGCAAATAGCACCATGACTACCACCAACCTCGAAGTGAGGGCCTATGTGTTGTAAAGTTATTGAGAGATAAACTGGATGGAAATAGTCATAGTTAAGCTGGTATGTAACTACTTTCTCTTCCGGTTGGCTGTGCATACACATTGGCGTTTTAGATAAATTCATATATTATACTTCCACATACTCCAGTGGGATAATACTGACAAGATTTGTATTATTTCTTTATGTGTTATTTTTGTGTTCTTGCATGTCAAAGTGCTACATATAAGCGAAACAACTTGCATAATTTAGAAGGTAATATAGCCAGTTCTTTAAAACACTGAAATTTATGATTTACAAGTGACCAAAATTATAATTAAATAAAATACGTAATATTGTTTGATGTCAAGTAAGGAGCCTCATTTCACTCAGGTTCAGACAATCATTACCAAATAGAGGCAGAGTGTAGACTACCTAATGGGGTGTGTGGGGCATGGGAGTGGTTAATGTACACATGACTACATAATTTGTAAACAAAGTAGGAATCAGAACCCCTGCATAGAATTCATAATAATTCTAATAATGTTACATTTACTTAATCTCCTCAAAAATATTGCTAGCTTACAAGTATTCATATATCACTTTCTCACAGCATGATAACATACATTCTCTCAACTATATTTCACTTACAGGTTTCCTTCGAGATTTTGAGTACTGTCAAATGTTTACTTTCGCTACCAAGAAAGCCATGCACAGAAACCTTCCCTTGCCATGGCCAATGTTTCCCAGGACAGAGTCAAAACGAAACAGCGGAAATGGAGACCTTGCAAGTGCAATATCAGCCAGGAGGTAGATTACGTCTAACACATCTTCCCAAAAACACATGCCTCTCTCCCATTCAAACAATAACAAACCCTGTGCATGACCACACATAAGCATTAGAAAGAGCGTGCATCATAGCATTGAGACTGGGGTAGAGTTATTTTGAATTAATAATTTCTGCTGTATGTTGTAATATCCCTTATTCTCAGATAATGTGTATGGGCCACTCTTGCCACAATCGGGTTTCCTGGGTTGCTATTACTGCTGACACATCTCATGCAGAGGTGACAACAGCAGTGAGGCTGCACTAAGGATGATGGTTCTGTATGTCAATGCTCTATCAATGGGGAGGTGTTCAGACAAGGCTCCTCTTTAGTCCCTTTGCTGTTAATCATTTGTTAAGTGGTTTTAGTACAATGGTAAAGAATGACCACCTTTTAATATGAATCCAGTAATTGTTTATGTAAGCTTGTATAGTTCATTGCATTACGCAGACAACACTGCTTTGATTGGCTTGATGCCAAGTGGGTTAACACATGCTTTGTGTACATCAATAAGTACTTTGAAGCCCATGATCTAACTAAACGAAAGTCATAGTGTTTGGCAAGCTCACAACATAGTATCTTGAGAGAGTGAACTTTGTATTATTAATGACTACCTCGATCTGCACTCTATCTAGGCCGGAGGTGACAGTCTGTGCAAGATATTTGTGTAGTGTAAGGTGGTAGGACATATTAGAGGGGGGTTGGTTAGTTTGGGGAGATGAGTGAATAGGCCTTACATGGTAACACAATGTGGAGTCCTAACTGGATTCCTTCCTTTTCCTTCCCCTCTTGCAAACTGGTCAAAGTTCTCTTTCTCACCCGTCCACTGTTGGTCTCTCTCTCCCCCCACCATCTCTCCCTCTCTCTCTCTCTCTCTCTCTCTCTCTCTTTCTCTCTATCTTTCTATCTCTCTCTCTCTCTCTCTCTCTCTCTCTTTCTCTCTCTTTCTCTCATATAGATTAATTTTACCCCATGTTCATCAAGGATATGATAATTGGCAGATGAGGGAAGGAGGCAGTCTGGAAAATAGACACCACCCATTTCTATAAGCTACATTCTGAGGGCTCTGGGAGGCAAGACATGGTTGGTTCAGAGAAAGGGCTGCTTGAATTATGACGAACCCCAGGCATCCATTTTAACTTTCTTAATATATTAATATGCTGGCTGAGACAGGCATGGCATTGATGGGCCTCATCAGTGAGGAGCATCTTGGGTCTCTAGGCCCAGCAGGCACGGAACCCACGTGTGATCATACCCTTCCCACTTGGAGTGAATACAGCAAAACAAAAGAGGTGATGGCTGGAAGGTTTAAAATTAATCTGAACCTCTAGCATTGCTCTGGGCAACTCTTCAGACCACTGTTCTTTGTCTGCCAAGCCATTACAAAAGGTGAAGGCCATAGACAGGTCGGGCCTAGAAACACTTGTGTACAGTCATGTTATACATGGCACATCAAATCATGTCGTATGCAAATCTGACTCAGTCCCACCCCAAAAGGCTGAAACTAATATGGGGCTGCTTGTGGTCTCCTGCAGAAGGGATGCAACCGAGCAATTTGGACTGTACTGCTCCTTTTGGGGTGCGACCAAGCCTGATTTGCATTTGGTCTTTTCCCTTTTGTAATGGGTTGGCAGGTGACAAAGGATAGTCTGGCGGGTTGCCCTGAGCTATGCCAGAGGTTAAAATCAATTATAAACCTTCCATCCATCACCTCTTTTGTTTTTCCACACAATTATTTGTCATGAAGGAAAGGTTGATGCCAGGCATATAGCTTTCAGGGTGGACAGTGTCCAGACAGAAATTGATCTAGTTTAGCAGTGGATTGTTTCAAGGACAGATCACATAATTTGAGTATACACAGATATGTTTGTTGGTTACAAAATATTATCCTGATCCAATCTGTGCCTGGGTCTATAAGAGAGTTTGAATGCATTTTGGTTGGCAAATGTGTGACAGAAGTAGAGATCCCTTTCCTTATTTGTTTATAGAAAACGTGGATATCCTTAAATGATTTAGTGGGGCGTGGGGAAGGGTTTGACAGCGCACACATTTTGCAACACTGCTAAGAGCCATGTGTTTTCCATTTGCTGTCAAGAAAGGTGTTGCGGGGAACATGATGTTTAGATTGTAAAATTGTGCTACAGTACACTCTGGGGCAATTTAGTGATTGGTCTTGTCAATTCGCTGCACTTCCTTCATCAGTTTGCTGCTAACACTAGGACAGGATCGGTAACAGGGACGCTGAGATCTCAGAACATGTTGCATGCTCCATTTATCTGCAAATGCACTGCGATTTTATCTTTAAAACAAAGATTTTACACTGCATGTGTTGTGTACTACAGTGGTAGTGAGTCGTTTAATTATTTGATAAAATAGAGGATCGTGTTTATGTGCTGTATTTGAGTGGTGAAATCCAATTAATGGACAGGAATTGTTTGGTTGACAGGAATGTTCAAGACTCCGACATGTATTGTATTGTGTGGGGCATAATGCCTTTGTGTGTTTTCTTATTATTTCAGAACTAGTAATGTTCAGCATGTTTTTTTAGAAATCTCTAAAGGCCCCGTGTCGATTATCTTTACTGCCAGCCCTGCTTTGCTGGTCTGTTTAGCTCAATTCTAATCTGTCTCTGTAGCTCGTATATTTATTTAGTGCATGCATGTAATTAAGGGTTCAGAAAAGGAGTATTACGCACGGGGTCTGCACCCCTCAACACACACGTGGGGAATCTATGGTGAGTTCCACCTTGCACGGCAGACATCATCCATTACAATTGCGAAAATAAATGATAGCTGAAACTTCTTTATTGATTTTCACGTTCAGATGCGTTTTTGTAAGTGCAGAAAAACGAGGTGGAAGTCATTTGATTTCATTGGTATGCAAATACCAATGCCTGCTAACAAGGCAAGTGTGTTTCAGGGTACAGAAACCCAACACAGCAGCTGGGACACTCCATACGTTTGGAAGGTGTAGGCACATTGATGTCCATGCCAGCATAGTTTGCCTTTGCAATGCCACGGTGCATATAACAATATGTGAACCTTCTCTGCTAGTCATGATTTCTCGTATTTATTCATGTATTCGGTATTCTTTCCTGAGCAAGCAAAACCACTCAGCAATATGTCATTTAGCAACCATTGGACAACTCTTTAGCAATATACCTACCAGCATACTAATACATTTTACCATCTAGAAATAACCTTCTTATTTGATAATAGATAATATTGGATTGGCACAGATAACAAAGACAGACTGTGAAAAAATGTCAAATTGTTTTTGGGATATCTCTCAATCGCACCACCATTTTGGGCATGCCCGGTTTAGGAGGTTCATGGCACGTTCAATCTACCCCAAATGTCAGGATGGACATGGTCAGGTACTGAGAGGATGACCTGGCATCACGAACCATATGCTCACATGCAATACCCCTGCATGTGAAAGTCTGATCTGCCCTTCACTTCCTTGCTACTTGTGATTCCAGCAGGCTACAGCCATAGAAGCACGCATATCCCAGCCCAAACAATCATGATACCTGCACCAGGTTTTGCGCTGCATAATTGCATGGCTGTATAGCCACAAAGACATGCCTGAACTCTGCAGGCAAGATAATGAGTAGCCCAGGAGTTATAAGTTGTTGCACACTTCCCACGGGTCCTCAGAGCCACTGACTTCAGGAATGTTATGCTGAAACCCCCACAGAGAGACAGTGCACGCATCAGAGAACAGGATGCAGGAACTACAGCTTCATCATACAACATTATCATATCGATTGGGCTCTGGATATCTGCATCCTTTTGCAGCAAGTGGCTCATTGTTGAGTATCATCCATCACACATAAAATACTGTGCACACAAACAACCACACACAACTACAACAGGATCCAAACTAAACTATATGTTTCAATTATTTATTTGCCGTGCACAGTGCCTACCTACTATTACCATTTCTCTTGACACTCAGGAATCCTGCAAACCCAGGTGAGGCCTGCTAAAATGCAGAATACATTTGGAGTACTGAAGTCATGGTTCCACTCTCTTGACCACTCGGGATATAAACACCACCACCAGTGCTATGTAAAATCATTTTGACCTTTTGTGTCCTGAATAACATTGCTACATTATTTAGCATACCTGTGGAGTTGCAGGAGCGGTTGTGCCCCAATCCACAGGTCCCACCCATACCCCTATCAGGGCAAAGGGAGCAGGGACAGGGCACCCGCATCCATCTGGTGCAAACCTTTTTTCCATTAACCACAATCAGGGTTGTGGACATGTTACAAACGCACATCGCTGACGGTCTTCATTGATGAAAGTGGGCAAGTCTTGTCTTACCAAACATAAGACCGTAGAATGCATGTATCTGAGTGGAAATGAGAAAATCTGACACTGCTCCAGGACCACATCCAACCTGGCACTCCTCAAGGAACACTGAGCAACCCGCTGACAACTAATCAACAGAGCCAGGGCCTCCCATCAGAATACCTTAGCAGAAACCGACAACAAAAGCAGAGCCCTCTTCAAAGTGGTCAATCTTTGCATCAATCCACTACCTGACCCTCCCATACCACAATCCTTTAGAAAATCAACAGCTGCTTCCTCGAAAAAATAAGCAAGATTCACCAGCACATAGACACCAGCTCTGCATCCACAGACCCACCTCATGTTCCTCCTCGTAACATCTCCACACCGAGGAGAACATTCAAGAAACGCTTGACAGAGGACATGATAGAAACCCTGGCTGCCTCAAAGACATATCGTATACAGATGACATCCTCCCAACATCCATCATCAAGACCCACCCGCAGAAACTCTACTTTCCTACCTGGAGATCACCAACAGCTCCCTAGCTCAAGTCAACTTCCCATCAACCCTAAAAACAGCACAGAATTTCCCTCTACTAATGAAACCAACTCTGGATTCCGGCAACCTAAGTAGCTATCACCCCATCATCCATCTTCCCTTCCTAGGTAAGATCATTGAGAAAGTGGTAGCCACACAATTGCAACATCACATTGACACCAATAGTCTCCTCCAAACCTACCCATCTGGGTTCAGACACAGATACAGTACAGATACAGCAACCATACAGCTCGTCTATGATGCCCTCAACATCCTTGATGATGGCCATGCATGCCTCCTGGTTCTGCTCGACCTCTTGGCCGCTTTTCACACAGTAGACCACCAGGTGCTTAAGGACACCCTAAAATGGCGCATGGGAATCAGCAACCTTGTCCTATGCTGATTCAGTCTTACCTCGCCAACCACCAGCAGTTGGTACAGATGGACTCCTCTAGATCACCAATGCTGCCCTTTTCAGACCTTCCAGGATTTTGCGGCATGAAATGGTAAATTTTGCGGCATGAAATGGCAAATTTTGCGGCACAAACCTTTATTTATTGCGGCATTTTTGCGGGACATTTTGTATTAACTGGAGGGTGTAAGATTGCCACATTGCAGGAAATAGGCATAGTGCAAGGCTACAAGAGAGCCAGGGTATCATTATTATGTATCTTTTGTATTAATTTAATAGGAAGAGTCCCAGATGTCTCTGGCTTGGCAGAACAGTGTTTGATTTGGCTACATTTCTGGTTTAATGATCATTCCTATTTAATAGTATTAACTAAATTGATCATTATCAATTGTAATGCTGAACATATTCCCCTTCTATGTTCTCCAATCCCCCAAACACCCACATACCTCTCTCACCAACACACATCTCACCAACTCTCCATCACAACTAACTTGCATTCCTTAACCTCTCACTCTGTCATACAAATACGCACATGCTATGTCACACTGTCAAGTCACAATCTGCACTGCCCATCCCCTGCCACACTCCAAATCATTCTCCCAAATCACACCTTACACTCTACAATTCCTCCCGCAATATACAGTCCTTCATTCTTTTGTGCTGCTTCTGCATCTTGCATCCTTTCTCCCATTCTATCGCACTCTTCCCTCATCCTTTTTCCCAATCTGAAGCTCACTGCCTCTTTCTGGCCAACCGCTTCCTCTCTGCTTTCTGGCTCACTGACCACACGCTCCCTCTACTTTCTGTAGCTCTGCTCGCTCTCAGATTTCTGGCCCACCACATCACTGCTTCCTCTGCTCTCTTGTGCAGCGCTTCCTCCTCTGACCCACTGCTCTTCCTCTGCTTTCTTGCCTATCACTTCACATCTCACCCATCACTCTCCCTCTCTCTCGTAGTGTAACCATTTTTTGTATTTTTTTGAATGGTACATTTTGACCCAGTTCCTCAAATAATGGGGCATTTAAAAAAAGAAAGGAGGATATGCTATTTTTAGACAACCCATTTTTGGAAATGAGCAGGTCACCTTATTCTCAAAGGTGACCGGCGCATTTCCACAGGCTTGAGCTGTAGCGCAAATTGTGCGCTGGCTAGCTGCCTTGAATGGTGATCTGGGTTGTTTGACTGAAGTGTAATTATTTGCGGCGGAATTGACCGAAGTCAATTGCGCTGCAAATTGATTTGCACTTGTGCCAAACAAGGCAAAATGTACCTTTCACCACCACCCCAACCCCTCCCCTACTTAACTGCTTGGTCGCTGCCGCTTCCCCTGCAACCCTGTGGTGCCAGATCCGCCCCTCTAACGCGGGTCGGATCCGACTCCGCAGGGTCCCTTTTTCGTTATTTTCTTTTTTTTTGTCCCCGCCTCCAATTTTGAAGAAAAAGGGGAAAACACTTCTGCAACCACCCTAGACCAAAAATACTGAACATGGGGAGCGGTGACACCCCCGCAACACATATTCAGTACTTATAAAAATCGATCGAATAGTACTGGACGAAATAGGTCAAATTGGAACATTCAATAGATTTTTGTCATCAAAATGGGCAGTACTTTGAATAGAATCGCTCTCCCGACAGTGTTCTGCAAGCTCCCAGCGCCTTTCACAGGGACAAGCCCTCCAGGTGCCTACCGCTGTAAAATGCGACCCAAAAAATTCATTTTTATCCTGTTTGAGGAACAGAAATGCAAGCGACACAGCAGCAGTTTATACCTTAAAAGAAATGCATGACAGGGTCAGGAAAGACCCTGTCATGCAGCGGCAGCCCCACATCCCGTGCGCGTAGGTTTGCCTACAATTTCTACACATTTAAAAGTGCATCTTGCTTGGAAATGAGGGATGCGCTTTTAAATTGACAGAAACGCCACTTTATTTGATCAAGGAGGTGAAAAAGGCCATCTGAATGGGCGCGCATATAAAATGTGCCCATTCATGTGTCCCTTGTGGATTGGGCTGCACTTTTTTGGGGCGCGAATGATGAGATGCTTTAGCGCATTTCATTTCTTGTGTAAAAAAAAAAGTTGAGAACCTGGCACCCTGAGTATAATTTTTCTTAAAACAGTAATTTTTGCAGATTACTTAAAAAAAGTAAAAAAAAAAAAAAAGTTTTTTTTAAAGATGCTGTTTTTGCACAAAACGGCCGTTTTCGCCGCATTTTGCGGTATCGCAAAATTGCTATAAGATGGAGGGTCTGCCTTTTCCTGTGGAGTCCTGCAGTGTTCCATCCTCTCCCCAGTGATCTTCAATCTACATATGAAGCTGCTGGTAGCCTTCCTAGCCACATGCAACATCCACTAATACTCTGATGACACACAGCTATACCTCAAGATCAAATTGATCAAGGACATCCAAAGGCTCAAAACCTGCTTGTCACTGATCCAGTCATGGAAGTCCAGTGCATACTTGAAGCTCAACCCACCCGAGACCGAATTCTTACTCACCAACAACAGTGAAAACACAGACATACGAACCTGGCTATCAACCAGAAACTATGAGGGATTCACACCTGTGCTCAATTCCTGTGCCAAGTCCATTGGGTTCCACATCGACAAACACCTCTCCTTCAAGAAACACATAGCTAAGAAAATTCAGACAGCTTGGAATCAGCCCCCTCCTGTGGAAAGTCAAGCCCTTCCTCCTGCCAGACAGCTTTACACCCACCGTTCAACCACTGGTCCTATCCCACCTGGATGAGGGCAATGCATTCCTTGAAGGCCTGCCATTGTCCTCCCTTGTGTCCCTCAGAAGTGTCCTACATGCCGCTGAAAGCCTCATCAAGGGTCTACACAGGTACGACCACATCACCCCAACCCACGTCGACCTTCACTGGGTCCAACTGCACACACAAATCACCTTCAAGTCTTGCTGCATCCTCTATTAGACAGTTGCCCTCAGGAGAACCAGCACCACCAGAAGCCAGGATATGTGCAGATTTGAAATCCACCACTGCAAAATGGAAAGGGCCAGAAAGCAAGTCTTCTCTACCTACTCCCCAAGACTATGGAACCTCCTCTCCATCCTAATCAGACCCACCCCTACAACCCAGAAAATAACTCAGAGCCCACCTCCTCAACACCTAGGCCATCCCATCACCCCTTCTGCCACCTAATTTGCTAGCTGCTGCCCACCCCTCTCCACCCAGTACAGATGTACCCCTCCTCTGTATCCAAACCCACTGTATATCTGTTCTGTTTTTACCTCTGCAAAGTGCTCCATTATGCATAGGTAGAGCTGTGTACCTCCGTAAATCAGTCAGTTAAGTATCTGTATTGTTGTACACCTCTGTAAAGGCATTTGTGCTTCTCGAAGCTAGGTCTGTGCTGAATAAATACAATAATAATAATAATAATAATAATAATAATAATAATAATAATAATAATAATAATAATGAGTGTGTGCAATAGCACAGAAACGACATGCCATAAGCCCATTGCCCTCCATGTGCTCCACATAAACAAGACACCCATTGCAAATGCTTCATAGCATAAATACCCAGACAGAACATGGATACTACATGCAGCACAGTCATCATCTGTACACATGGCACATTGTGTATTTTTTGCGAGTGCAGTCGTGGCGATCGCTATTGCATCGCTATAGCCGCAACTACCGCTGGTTCTATTTTGGTCAGTAATCATATTATATTATATTGATACAGAATGCTCAACATTGGTGGAGAAGTTTAAGCAAATAGGATACCCCGAAGAAGTTCTGAATGAAGCCAGGTTAAGATCGATAGGATTATCAAAAGGACCAGTGACTGATGCTTAAGAACAAAGGCAAGGAAATGTCCCTCCTGTTTATCTCAAAATTCTCAAGACACAGTTTCCAAATCAGCAAGACCATCAAAAAACATTGGAGCATTCTCCACAATGATCCAATATTGTACACATTTTTCCCAAAAGACCCAATGATGGGTTTTAAAAGAGGAAGAAACCTAAGTGACAAACTGTTAAGGGGGTAGAAACCCTCAGAGAAAAACAACTGCTCCTAAAAACCAGAAAGAAGGGCATATTCCCATGCCTTAGTTGCACTCATTGCAACAATGTCATAAAAGGGGACACAATCTCCCACCCACAGACTGGAAAAAAATATCAAATTGAGGGATTTTTCGACCTGCCTCATCTCAGGTGTGAATTATGCTATAAAATGCCCATGTCGGAAACTATACATAGGGCAGCCAATGAGACCTGTCAAAGAACGATGCACGGAACACGAATCAAACATAAGATCTAAGAACTACAGATCACTGATAGCGAGAAACTTCGCAGAACAACACCACACCATTGCCCAACTGAAATTGCAAATATTGGTGGTTGTGAAACACCCACAGAGGGGTGGTAATTACCATTCCCTGCTCTTACAAAGAAGATGTATTGGTCCACCTATTGGATCTGTCCAACCAAAGGGTTTGAAGAGGAATGTTCTTTGAATTGTTTCATATAATGCTCACTAACATGCTGTTATTTGAATTGGTTATACCACATCCATCCTTCCACTTTTCGAACTCTGGATGATCGCAATGGAGGGTCACCACAAAGAACATGTCACCTCTGTATAACCACCTGGATTATAGCAGTCTGAATGACATCTAATAATATGACATCTTCGATCTTGAGCTGAAAGAATGTGTCTCCACAAATAGACAATGTAATAGATACTGTATCCATTGTCCAGAGACTCAACAGTGTGAGAAAATGTGCAACTGTATTCTGTAATTGTATTTGTATTTGAGTATTTAGAATGTGCACATAACAGAATAGATAGAGGGTATAGATAAATCCATACCAGACCCCCAGAACACAAAGGGTTCTCTACCTAAACAGAAAGGTCTTTAATGCTCAGCAAAACTGAAGAAGTGAGCTAATTTTCCTTAGATCTAGTGGCAAGGAGTTCCACAGCTTTGTACCAATGACAGAGAATCTTCTGTTACCCTGAGATTTGTATACTGTGTGGGATGCATTGACCCACTAGGCACTGCCCTGCGACATCACTGTGTGCTGGTGGCACCAGAACCAGCAAAATGACCGCAAAATCTCTATGCGCGCTAAACCTTTGAGAATTGCGCTGTGAAACCAGAAAGTTGGCTGCCAATCTACTTTGCCTGTGTCAGTGGTGGAACAGAAGACCACACTGCTGAAATCTGTCATTGGGCTGACCACAGAATACAAATGGAAACTTCATGAAAGGCAGTGCTTTATGGCCAAGAAACACAGAAGTGCTCTGAAATCCGTTTTTTCTTGGTTGCTGAAATTACAAAATAATGTTCCCAAACATCAGAAAAGATCCATCATCCTTGCTGGGTGTTACCCATCATTTTATTTAAAGAATCCACATAAGCACACAATGTCAGGAAACACAGAATCCATCAGAGAATATCCACATTAAAAAGTGTGCTTGTTTGTGGAAATCTGGCAGAATATGGGCGTAGTACCGCTGGCTGCCTGCATGACAGCTGTCAGTTAAGTGCATTAGAAGTTAAACTTGTGCATTAAAATCAAATTGTGGAAAATAAGTGACTTGCCACCAAAAGCAATATAGGTTGCCACTATTCAATTTCTATGTTTTAAAAAGACTGGAATTAGAGATCTGTGTGTCTATTTTGAAAAAGTAAGTTTATTTTAGCAAAGACAATTTTAAACAAATTGAGTTAAAGTAACCCCTGATGCCAGCCACAGAACTTCAAAGCAAATTCCACAGTGTGCCCCAAACAAAAGGTGCCTTCCTTCTGCTCTCTGGCCCAGGAACTCTCAGTCAGATGCTAATGAAAAGGAGAGGGGATTTTTCTCTGCTGCCCCTGAGAGAGACAAAGGGTTTCCTTGGCTGAGAAGAATATGCAGATGAGAGTGTCAACTGAAACTCCTGTCAGAGGAAGAGAGGCGGAGATTGCTCTTGGCCCACCTAAAAATTTGGGGGCGAGACAGACAGTTATGTGTATCCTTAAAGCACCAGAAAGTATATTTTTGAAAAGGACTGACAGAGGACTGTGCACAATTGTAAAAATGAGTAAAATATAGTGTTGTTAATATGAAAATCCTGGTCACATTTTGAAACTACTCTGTGCTATGTTCAGGGACATGACTACAGAATTTGTGGTTTTGTAGCAATTATGATGATGCCAAAAACATGAAACTTCACATGATTATGCCCAGATGTCATGCGCACATATGTGTGAAAAAGTGGACAAATCTAACATTGGGTACCAGACCAAAAGTGCGAAAAACTGTCATATCTGAACTAAAGCTCTCACTAAGATGGGACTCGGATGAATACTTGCTCCACTATATTTGTGATGTAAATATGTTATTGCTAGCAAGTTGGTAAAATTGTAAATATGCCTTGTATAAAAAATAGATTTGCTGTGCAGAAACAAAGGGGAGGTTCTCCCTGGATCCTAAAATACAGCGTCATCATGACACCAGGTTTCCTTCTCAAATCAGGGGAAAGGAAATACCCTAACAAATAGAATCCCTAGGGGGTGTGCCTATTATAATTCAGCCTACCCACCCCTTTAGGAAATAAATAAATAGAGACAGCTTAGGACCTAGAGAGACACAGATTCACCCATCAACTGATTGCTGGTGGATCACTTTGCAAGAGAAATCCATATCCAAGAATCCAGACTCCTGACTCCAGAACTTTGAAAGCAGAAAGGCCCATTTCCAAAACTGAACCCTTCTCAGCTTGGCCTTTTAAAATCCTGAAACCAGATTTTACCCCAGACCTCCAAGGGGAACAGAAAAAAGAACAGCCTGGCTGAGCTGTGCTGCTCTCTTGCTCCAAACTATTGCCAGAATCCAAAGATCCAACCCAGTAGAGCTGTGACCAGATAGCTGCAAACCAGAACCAACCCATCAAATCCAGTCCAATTCCACTGTGCAGATCCAGAGTGCCGTGCTGAGTGCAGAACCAGAGCGCCTTGAGTCCAGTCTGGTGTGCTAGCAAAATTCCAGTCCAGATATCTTTGACCAGATCCCTGACGGGTCCATTCCAAACAGTGGTAGTGAGTATCCATAGCATAGGATTGTCTCTAGCATATGTATATCCATGAGTAATCCTACCCAACCCATTAGCTTATATCCAGAACTGCATTGTAGAAAATCTGTTGTGTTACCTGAATCTTTCTCTCATCCCTGTAGTCCTTTGGTAATAGTAGTGTTAAAATCATCTTTGCGCTAATATATTTGCTGAAGAAAGGCAAGCATCTCGGCGGGCAAAAGCCTGATAGGAGACGTCCTGATCTGGTGGCTGTGCCGTTGGGTAGCTTGTATCTTCCTAGTCTCCCCTAGCGTAAGGAAACCTTGTTTGTTAAGTTTAAAAAGCGCATCTTTCTTTTACAATTTGCCAATTTTGACTCTTTCTAAAAAATCGACCTCCACAAACACCTTCATAACTTTGTTACCGTGTATGCTAGAAATGAAATGTAATTGTCAAATCAAAGCTAACATCCTCAGCCTTCCAAAGAACCCAAAGCTGCATCCTTCTAGTTATTTCGCAATCGCACTTACCGCGTGCGGAAAATTTGCTGCTAATTTTTCGTTTGGCTCAAATCCATCACGTGTGAAACAGCTGTACATTGCATCCTTCCTCAGAATTAAGTTTTGAACTTGCTAGTTACTCAATAAGCATTGCTAGTGTTTATCCGAAACTATACAAAGTGGCTCCCACTAGTATTGAATCCATTTTAGTGAATTAAATTCATTTTCAGTGTTTTTCCCATTCATTTAAAGCCACATTCAAAACCATTTTGACAGGTTGCAATCATTCCTGTTTTCCTCAGAGTTTGCTGGGGGAAAGTGGGATTGATACGGTATTTGTTGAGTGTATATTCCTGAAACCTGTTTTATCTCCTTCCATCTCTTCATACTGCATATTGAGGGGATAGAGTAGCATGTAGGGGGAAAGATTGATCACTTGCATTTTGATTGAACCCATAAAAAGTATTATTCAAAGTATTATTCTATGCTGCATTATTTTTTCCTATCAATACTCCGTGTGATTGAAGAGATTTATTGTGACATCACACCATTGGTGATCATTGTATAAATATTAAATATTGTGATATATATATATATATATATATATATATAAATACATAAAATAAATTTAAATTTTCAAAACAGCCTGCTTCCTGGTACAGTGTGACATGGGGAGATTCAAAGAGAGGGGTATGATATAAGGGTATATCATTCAGAAATAAAATAACTTATAGTCATAAATAAATAATTAAGGGTTCCAGCTGTGCATCACATGCTAGGCATTGACTTAGGTGGAGTGTTGGGTTGAAATCTCTTACAAGATTTGGGGCTCGTCACGAGATTTCTGAATTAGACATACAACTTGTGAGAGTCTAATACAGTGTGCTAACTAACGGGGTACATAATCCCTGTTGGGCTACCACGTTGTGTTACATTGTGAAAAGCACCCCTCAATAGGAACGCTCTAAGGAATTGGGCTGTTTTGCAAAAATAAAATAAACTCCTGTAAGAAAGAAAGGAAATCAATAATTCCAGAACGGCGACCATGGTAGAGATCAATATGGCTAAAGAACACCTAATGCATACATTATTTGTAAGAGGTGAATGGACAGAGCAGGATCAGAATGTGTGGTTGCAGGCAATCACAGAACAGACCACTGCAACAGGGTTAGACACATGGCAAGACCAGAGTCCATTACATGTGGCAATGAGTGAACTATATATGGCCACTGGTAAAGGAAGTGCAAAGCAGGATTGCCAAAATAGCAGCATATCTGTACTTCCATATTGGAGCAATACAGGTCAAATGTGCTGAAGAACAAGATCTGGCAAACAAGCAACTTCAGGCATTAGCAAAAGCCCAAACTGATCTGGACTCTGTTGAGCAGAGGCTGCAGAGGAGCCATGAATCAGAAAATGAAATTAGGCAGTATCTAAACAAAACAAAAGAAGATATGGATATCGTGCAGCAGGAGAAGGTAGAACATGATATCAGTATGCTGGCCTTGCAGAAGGAGTACCAAGGAAGTTTGGACTCTCTATTGCAGAGACATCAAAAGCTGGAACAGCACATACATTTTAACAGGGCATGTGCAGAGCAGGTAGTCACCCTGCAAAGCCGCCTAGACAAAGAAAAAGAAGAGAATAATAAACTAATTCTGAAAGACCTGGACACCCAAGCAGAGTTTGATGAAGAGCGCCAGAAAGCTGGTGCACTCCAAAGACAGAGGGATGACCTGGCTGCACAGAAGCATACTCATACTCAGGAAAGGGACAGGATAGGAAGTCTATTATTTAAAAGAGAAGATAGAAGAAAATCACCTGGCCCTTCAGGGACTGGAGGATCTCCAAAAAGACCATGGAAAATTGTTAGAGCACACCAGGAGGGTGGAAGATGCTCTAGCAAGGAAGGACCAGGCCAGTATGGACAGGACTCAGGAGGTAACCCTCCTGCAGCAAAAACTGTCCCAGTACTCTAAATTCACACAGAAAGCACAGAGAGCCATTGAGGCTCTCTGTGAGAAAAATGACAGGCTCCACAGACACGTAGCTATGCAAGAGCAATTGATAGAAACTAGCAAGGCCTTGATAGAGGAACAGAAAGCTTGGGTTCTTGCATGGCAACAGGGAGCAGGGGCTGAGAGAGATGAGGTGAGCTGGGAAAGGGAAACACCTGAGCATAACCTCAGGAACCCTAGTACCAGAGACCTTCATCTCTTCCAATCCATGAACTCTGCCACCCCCATGTCCACTGGTGCATATGTGCCAAGGGCCACGGGGATGGAAGACTTCAATCTGATTAGGAATATGGGGCTCATAGACCAGCACCTCCCAGGAATGGATGGGCCGGCATCTGGGTATGGGTTCCCAAGTACTGTAAAATATTGTAGGGAACTCCATGGGAGTAGGCCCACTAAGGGCATCCTGAAAACCTCTGCCCAGCTAGGACAGTGGGGGGGTACTCATCAAATCTTGGGAGTAAGGAGGAATCAGAAGACTCCTCTGAGTGCCCCAGGACACAGGAAACTAGGCCCCCACATTCTGTCAGCCATTCCCAGGCTTTCAGAATCCTGGAGAGCCTAGAAGACCAGACAGGCAAATCTGGTAGCAGTGCCTCTGAGTCAGAGGAGGAGTGGACCAGGGTTACAAGAACCAAAAAAGCAAGCAAGGTCAGAAGGGCCTTGCTCAAGGATCCCCTAAAGCAAATCAAAGTGATAAGGAGTGTCATCACGCCCTATCATAAGAATGCAAACTATTCAGTTTGGTAGCACCTAGAGCTCTTTGAACAGATGATGGAAACTTTCCATTTGAAGGACAGTAAAAGCTGTATTCAATATGTGAAATGGACCTTCTCTCCAGAATACTCCAGCTTCTTTGCGGGGCTGGATGACCAAAATCATTCTAGATGGTCCACCAATAGGGCGGCCATCTTGAAATATTTTTCTGTGCACAGAAATCCTCAGGAGGCTTGCAAGGCAGCCTACAACTTGCAATGTGGGGAAGATCAGGCCCCACAGGAATTAAAGCGTGCCTTTGCGCAGACCACCAGAAGGGTGCGCACTGACAGCAAAGAGTTTATGAATACTTTTTTCCACGCTCTCCCCAAGTACATCATGACCCAGCTAGTGAGAGACTTTCACAAGAAAAGATCACTAGTCTGGGTAATCGAACAGGCCACATGAATTTATGAGGTGCAAAAGCCCATAGAAAACAAAAATATTCCAAAAAGCCCCAAACCAACCAACACCCCTGCTGCTGCTAAGGTGGCAGAGGTAAAGGTTGCCCCCATTTTAGATTTGGAGATGGGGGGCCTAAAAACCTGCCTGCACAGAATCAGAATAATCCCAAGCCCAGAAGGCCCTCGGGCCAGTCACAGTCAGGGAGCCAGGGAGGCAACCCCACAAATGGGACCCCTAACTCCCCTGACTACATCAGCCCCCGCTACAAAGGGAATAAACCCATCCTGGGTTATGTGTGGACTCCTCCAGCCCAAGGGGTTGATCCAACCAGACAGCAGCTAACCCAGGGAACTTCCCTCCTCACTTCTCCCAGGAGGGCAGTAATTCCCCAAATCCTGGACAGAACTTCTTCCCAGGTACCCGCAAAACTTTCAACCCCAAAACAATCCATCCTTCTTTCCCCACTTTCCTGAGCCCAGACAACCCAATCCTGGAGAGGGGAGGCCAAAGGTGGAGGGGTACCCACATTTTCCAAACCTGGGGTATTTTGGGAGAAGGGATAGCTACCCTTCCCGGGATCAGCCCAGGGGAGACAACAGAACCCCGTATCAGCCTGAACGGTTGTCACAACTAGAGCGCCAGGTCCAAAACATGGCACAGGATCTGGGTCGCATGCTGAGGGCTCAATGGATGGAATCCTCAGATGAGCATGCTGGCGCAGAATGCCTCAAACTCTGGACCTGGTGCTCCAGAGCAATAGCGGGAGAAGAATCCCGACAACCCACTGCTTCCAAGGGAGGAGGCACAAGGGGAGGGGGGTGTAAAGCCTTGGAGGAAACTTCCTTCCCCACTTGTAAAAAGCCCCTGGAAACCCAGGAACTGGAACCAAAATCTCCTGCCCCTGAAAGCCTGCCACCCAAGGAGCAGAGAGGGGGTAGGAGAAATAAAGAGCCCAAAAAGACCGATTTTGAGGAGGAGGTACAAATCTTCCAATTTGAAGGAGAGGGATCCTCAGAGGATACTGGGAAAAGGATCTTCTCCTTCAGAGATGGGGAAACTCCTCCCAAAGAAAAATGGGTCCCAAAAGATCCAAATCCAGACTGGTTAGATGTGGGGACTGAGCTAGCGCCACCCATCATCCAACCCCAGAACCAACAGCATGAAAATCCACTGGTTCAAACAGAGCCTGCCGACTGCCTCCAAAAAAAGGGGGGGCAGCCCAGCACCAGAACCCGGGAAACCCAAAACTTCTCCCATATCTAGCAGTCACCTTTTCTTTTCAGATTTCCAAGACCCCAAACAGAATTCTGCCCAAATCACCTCTCTATCCATATCCAAAACCAAGAAACTAACCCACCAGTTGTCAAAAAATGTACATTATCTTTGCCCCCTTGAGGAGAAGGAGGGAAGATTTTATGCCCCGGTCCAAATATAGGGGCAGGGTACATTTTTGGCACTGGTGGACACTGGATCCCAAGCTACCCTTCTGTCAAAAAGGGCCTTTGATAAACTGAATTCGGGAAGGGGGGAGAAATACCAAATTCCTCTCATCCCTCTTCCTGGACAACTTCAGAACTTCAATGGGAATCAAAATTCCCGTCGAGGGGACTGCGGATTTGGATATTAAAATTGGGCGACACAAGGTGAAGCACCCGGTCATAGTTGTAACTCCAGAGGGCACACCTTGTTTACTAGGGAATGCCCTCCTGTGAAGGTTGTCGCCCATAATAGATTGTGTAAACAAGGTCCTCTGGACCCAGACTAACCGAACAATAAAATTAAAGCAGAGTGTCAACCATGTTAGTTTAAACGGCACATGCCACATGGTTGAACAGAAATCTGACCAGGTACAATTTCACTTCCAGAACAACCAAATCCCAGACGTGACAGTAATAGCAGTAGGACAACAAACTGGTGATGTGGGGGTCCTCTCTATTTCTGAAAATCAACCTTCCTTCCAGTCTCATGTGGCATTCCACACTGGAAGGAAATACTCTGAAATTCTTTACAAATTCACAATCAGAAAATCCCACTCAAATAGTCCAGAAAGATGGTAAATCAGCTCAAAGCCTGGCTGATATTCAGCAAATTGGAGAGCAGTTGTTCATCCCTGTTCAGTTAAATGAAGGGAAGGACTCTGTTCTCACCCGAGTGTGTGTGAACAACGGTAAGAACTTCATCAGTGAGGCCATGTTCCGCAAACTCCCAAAAGATGCAGCCATTCCCACATTTAAACTGATATACAAATGGGAAATGGATCTGGAAACACCCAAATCCAAACATCTCCTGCCAAGCAGGTGTATGCTCAAAATCTCCATAGGCAACAAGAGCATAGTCCATTATTTCTGGGTCATGCGAGACGTCACTGCTGCCTTTTACATAGGCAGTGACATTCTCAATCCCTTTGCCATTAGTTTGGACCTAATAAACTTCAAAGCTTGGTTCCTATTAGCGGATAATCCCATGGGCTTTGATGACCCAGAGAAAGCATTTAGGTCAGCTAAACTGCTGCCTTATGCAGTTGAAATTCAGATTGGAGAGGAAGTCACCATCCCAGAAAGGACCTGAGAATTCTACCTGGAAGTGAAAGTTAAAAGAGGACAGAAATTGAAAAACCCTGATGCCTATATTGCTTCTCTCCAACAGCAAGGGTTGGGGGTAAACCCAACACCACTAGTCCATATAGAACATGACACCATGCAAATAGAGGTGGATAACTGTGACTTAAAGAGTATCACTCTAACCACAGGCACCATTATTGGAATGGCGGTTGATGACCGACATTTTTCCATAGATTTAGGTAATGAACTGTTAGAACCAATCCCCAAGGACTGTTTTGACTGTGATAGTGATGACAACACAACACCAGACAGGATCTTTACCTGGCATGGGGGGAATTTCCTGGTGTACACTTCCTGCCCTTATGGTAAGGACGATGTGACCTGTGACTTCAGTAGGGATGAGGTGATTTTCCAGGTCCGCAAGGGCTGGCTTCCCCACCTGAAGCCACCAGTCCAAATCAGCACTTTGACCAGGGACTTCTCCACCCAGCTGGAGGAGGCCGCTGAGATAGCAAAACCGGAAGTATTTCCAGGCTTCAGGCAGATGGTTGAAGAGAGAGTCAACGTAGCTGATGCCTGTGAGACTCTGGATTAGAAGCAAAAATTAAATCAATTTTTCTTGGATTTTCAAGAACTCTTTGCGGTGGACTCATATGACTGTGTGCGCACCGACATCCACACAACAACAATTCCCACAGACCCTAGCATGACTCCAGTGTTTGTGAAGCAATATCGCTTCCCTCTCGCATCAATGGAGTCCCTTACTGAAATAATTAAGAACCTTGAGTCCCGTGTGATAATCTGTCCAGTCCACAGCACCTTCATTAATCCGGTGCTGAGGATTTTGAAGCCAAATGGCCAGTGGAGACTCTGCGCCAACCTTAGGGAGCTCAACAAATGGGTCCATACTTCCCGATGGCCTCTTCCATACATTGACTAAAGGCTGGCCCAGATCCAGGGTCACAGGTATTCACTGCAATAGACCTGACCAATGGGTACTGGACTGTACCTGTCAGTAGTGAGGTCCAATACAAGCTGGCCTTTACCTTCGGGGGGCAGCAGTACACATGGACCCGGTCTCCCTTCGGATAAACAACTCCGGCAATGAATTTAACATTTTTCTATATAAGGCCATGCCCAATCTGGGTGAAAGGGGTAACCTGGCTTATGTAGATGATGTTTTAATCAAAAGCTGAACTGTGAAGGAACACATAGTGGAGATCTGTTATGTTCTGAAACAGTTGAGGGCTGCCGGAGCAAAACTCTCCTTTCAAAAGGCACAGTGGTGTAGAACCTGTGTCAATTTCTTGGGGCATGAGATTACTCCTCAGAGTCTCTGTCCCCAGGAAAAGAAAGTGGAAGCACTTCAGCAATTGAAAGACCCCACAACTCTGCGGGAACTAAAGAGCCTTCTTGGCCTTACTAATTACAGCAGAAAGTTCATTGAGGACTACGCAGAGATCACAAGACCCCTGATCCATCTTTTGAAGGTGGGGTCAAGTGCGAGTGGGGTCCAGAACAAGCCGAGGAAGTAAGACAACTCAAAAGAAGCCTCTAACAAGCGCCTTCCCTCTTTTACCCTCTCAAAAACAAGGATTTCTTCTTGGAGACATGGTTCTCAAATACATGCTTGACTGCAGTATTATATCAAAAGCATCACAAGGTCAATAAAGTAATCTCCTATGCGAGTAAATCTTTATCCTCTGTGGAAGACAAAATCAACGATTGTGAGAAGGCACTCCTGGCAACGGTGTGGGCATTGAAGCATTACCGCCCGTTTATCCAGGGGGAACACATCATAGTGGAGACTCCACACCAGCCTCTGCAATAGCTTCAAAGTGACAGAATCCGGGCTGGAAATGTAGGTAATTCCCGAATTACTTCCTGGATTATGTCAATGCAAGGCTTTCCTGTGGAGGTCAGATAAGACCAAAACAAGAAGAGTCCCCTCGCGCAAGGTCTGGTTGACTTGCATGATTGTGCCAGAGAAAACTGTCTCGAGGACGAAAGTCTTAAAATCAAGGACAACATGGAGGCATACCTCAATTCCCCACACAGAGTCTTTGAAGAAAACCAGTGTGAGGGAATGCCCACTGTCTATGTGGATGGATGCTCTTACCATGTTGACAACAATGGGGAAAAAGAACTTGTGGCCGGCGTAGGGAATGCCTGGGTGAATGATGCCCCAGAACCTTCCGCTGGGTACAAGATTGATCCCTGAAGTAGTCAAGTGGCAGAGGTGATGGCTGTGCATCAAACCATCCTCACTGCTGTCCAACACCAACTCCAAAAACTGGTCATAATCACAGATTCAGATTATGTACGGAACGGGTTCATGGTGCCCTGGTTAATTGGAAAACCAGAGGCATGTTATGTGCTAATAATAAACCTTTGCAACATGGAAAATTAATTCAAAACATTGATGATCTGGTCACCTCGAATGGGATGACCATCTACTGAAAAAGATTAAGGGTCATTCTAAAGTAGAGGGACCAGACGAAACTGGAAATGACCTAGCTGATCAGCTGGCCAAAACCGGAGCCATCCAAGGGGAGCTACTTGAGATCGAGTCCCTGTTGGGGGAAATCCAGGTCACTGCTATCAATAGGTCCCAGACAAATGCTTACAATGAACTCTCAACTGCACAATGGAGTAAGGAGACCCCAGATGCTGATTTGATTACGGCTCAATAATTGGTAAGTTTTATCCACACATTGAGCACCCTGAGAACTCTCCCCTGACAGATACCAATTACATATGGAAAGCGGACCTCAGAGTGCTGATGAAATGTCCAAAAATGTTCCGAATCCAAGACGGGTTGTTGGTAAGAAGATCCATGGCTGGCCAGGATCAGTGGGTGGTCCCTACCTCATTCCAAAGCCTGATGTTTAGTCATGCCATTGATGTGGCCACAGCCGGTCATAGGGGGTTTCATACAACACTTGAAATCTTAAGAGAGGTTGCATACTGGCCACACATGGGGCAGGACCTCGACCAATACCTGAAGGGTATCTTGTGTGTACACAATTTCAGCCAACATCCCTCACACACTGTGCGCCTCTCCAAAAGACATGGATGACACTGCCATGGTCAGATTTGCAAGTCAATTTTATTGGGTCCATGATTCACTCCTCTAGGGGGGACAAGTACATGTTGACCGGGAGATGCTTGTTTACTAAATGGGTGGAATGTCTCCCAGCCCCAAATTGCAAGGCAGAAACAGCAGCTGCCCTGATGATCAACCACATCTTCTCACGTTTTGGACTACCCCAAAGGATCGAGACAGACCGAGGTAGCCACTTCACTAGCGAAGTAATGACAAAGATGTGGGAGATACTTGGGGTCAAAATGAAATTACACATTGCCTCCCGGCTAGCCTCTAGTGGTGCAGTAGAGAGATACAACAAGACAATTGTGAGCATAATAAAAAAGTTTGTGGCAGATTCTGGGCCAAGTTGGGATATTCGATTACCTCTTGTCCTGATGGCCATCAGATCTACCCCTTCATCTGCAACTAAAATGTCACTGTTTGAGCTGATGACGGTACGCAGGATGGTGCTTCCCCAGCATCTGCTCTACAGAACCCAAGAGCAGACATTGATCAATGCCTCCACAACTCGTTAGTATGTTGAAAATCTGAGAAAACACCTTCAACATGCTTTTGCCTATGCTCAGCGAATTCTAGAAAGATCTGCAGAAAGCATGAAGACCCACTATGACTTAAAGACGACTAGAAAAGAATACCATGTAGGAGACCAGGTCTACTTATACAATTTCCAAAGGAACCAGGCCAAACAGCGCAAATGTTTGCCTAGCTGGAGACATTGTAGACAAAATTTCACCAGTCGCCTACAAAATCTGCATCCCCAAAGACAGTTTGGCAGAGGGGGAAGATAAGTGGGTCCATATCAACCAACTAAAGTGTTGCCAACCGAGGCACACTCTGCAGCAACTAGAGGATTCTCCTGGAACCTCAGAGGGGGTCACTCCAGCTCCCTAGAATTCCAACTATAAAAATATTCCATCTATATAATCAATAAATTGCCAACAGAAAAACATTTACCTGATTTGTCAAAATGTATGTGTCCGCCCCACTACATAAATAGTGGTGGGGAAATGTCTACAAATATGCTTTTGCTTTTTCATCCTAGAATTGGAAACCATGGAGACTAAAACCAAGGAGGACCACCCAGGGACCGGAAGCAAAGATCCAAGGGGCCCGGGGTATCGTTCAATACTCTCAACAGGAATCGGCGAGAAGAACCGGTCGATCCACCACTGATGGGAGAAGCTGATGAAATTTGACATTTGGACCAGAAAGAAAAGAAACTAATCATCCCAATCTCATGACTTCCCATTGATGGGTGGTCAAAGCCAAATCGCGAGGGGGGCTTTTGGGATGCATTGACCCACTAGGCACTGCCCTGCGACATCACTGTGTGCTGGTGGCACCAGAACCAGCAAAATGGCTGCAAAAAGCTCTATGCGCGCTAAACCTTTGAGAATTGCGCTGTGAAACCAGAAAGTTGGCTGCCAATCTACTTTGTCTGTGTCAGTGGTGGAACAGGAGACCACATTGCTGAAATCTGTCATTGTGCTGCCCACGCAATACAAATGGAAACTTCATGAAAGGCAGTGCTTTATGGCCAAGAAACCCAGAAGTGCTCTGAAATCTGTTTTTTCTTGGTTGCTAACATTACAAAATAATGGTTCCCAAACATCAGAAAAGATCCAACATCCTTGCTGGGTGTTACCCGTCACTTTATTTAAAAAATCCACATAAGCACACAATGTCAGGAAAAGCAGAATCCATCAGAGAATATCTACATTAAAAAGTGTGCTTGTTTGTGGAAATCTGTCAGAATATGGGCGCAGTACTGCCGGCTGCCTGCATGACAGGTGTCAGTTAAGTGCATTTGAAGTTAAACTTGTGCATTAAAATCAAATTGTGGAAAAGAAGTGAATTGCCACCAAAAGCAATATAGGTTGCCACTATTCAACCTCTATGTTTTAAAAAGACTGGAATTAGAGATATATGTGTCTATTTTTGAAAAAGTAAGTTTATTTTAGCAAAGACAAGTTTGAACAAATTGAGTTAAAGTAACCTCTGATGCCAGCCACAGAGCTTCAAAACAAATTCCACAGTGTGCCCCAGGAACTCTCAGTCAGATGCTAATGAAAAGGGGAGGGGATTTTGCTCTGCTGCCCCTGAGAGAGACAAAGGGTTTCCTTGGCTGAAAAGAATATGCAGATGCAAGTGTCAACTGAAACTCCTGCCAGAGGAAGAGAGGCAGAGATTTCTCTTGGCCCACCTCAAAACTTTGGGGGCGGGCAGACAGTTATGTGTATCCTTAAAGCACCAGAAAATATATTTTTGAAAAGGACTGACAGAGGACTGTGCAAAATTGTAAAGATTTGTAAAATATAGTGCTGATAACATGAAAATCCTGGTCATGTTTTGAAACTACTCAGAACTCTGTGCTATGTTCATAGACATGACTCTTGTGGTTTTGTAGCAATTATGATGATGCCAGAAACATGAAACTTCACATGATTATGCCCAGATATCATGCGCACATATGTGTGAAAAAGTGGACAAATCTGACATTGGGTACCAGACAAAAAGTGCGCAAAACTGTCAAATCTGAACCAAAGCTCTCACCGAGATGGGACTCAAGAGAATACTTGTTACACTAAATCTGTGATGTAAATATGTTATTGCTAGCAAGTTGGTAAAATTGTAAATATGCCTTGTATAAAAAATAGATTTACTGTGCAGAAACAAAGGGGAGGTTCTCCCTGATCCTAAAATACAGCGTCATCATGACACCAGGTTTCCTTCTCAAATCAGGAGAAAGGAAATACCCTAACCAATTGAATCCCTAGGGGGTGTGCCTAGTATAATTCAGCCTACCCAGCCCTTTAGGAAATACATAAATAGAAACAGCTTAGGACCTAGAGAGACACAGATTCACCCATCAACTGATTGCTGGAGGAGCACTTTGCTAAAGAAATCCATATCCAAGACTCCAGACTCCTGACTCTGGAACTTTGAAAGCAGAAAGGCCCATTTCCAAAGCTGAACCCTTCTCAGCTTGGCCTTTTAAAATCCTGAAACCAGATTTTACCCCAGACCTCCAAGGGGAACAGAAAAAAGAACAGCCTGGCCGAGCTGTGTTGCTTTCTTGCTTCAAACTATTGCCAGAATCCAAAGATCCAACCCAGTAGAGCTGTTACCAGATAGCTGCGAACCAGAACCAACCCGTCAGATCCAGTCCAATTCCGCCGTGCAGTGTCCAGAGTGCCGTGCTGAGTGCAGAACCAGAGCGCCTTGAGTCCAGTCTGGTGTGCTAGCAGATTTCCAGTCCAGAAATCTTTGACCAGATCCCTGACGGGTCCATTCCGAACAGTGGTAGTGATTATCCATAGCATAGGATTGTCTCTAGCATATGTATTATCCATAAGTAATCCTACCCAACCCATTCTCTTATATCCAGAACTGCATTGTAGAAAATGTGTTGTCTTACCTGAATCTTTCTCTCATCCCTATAGTCCTTTGTTAATAGTAGTGTTAAAATCATCTTTGCGCTAATATATTTGCTGAAGAAAGGCAAGAATCTTGGCGGGCAAAAGCCTGATCGGAGACGTCCTGATCTGGTGGCTGTGCCGTTGGGTAGTTTGTATCTTCCTAGTCTCCCCTAGCGTAAGGAAACCTTGTTTGTTAAGTTTAAAAAGTGCATCTTTCTTTTACAATTTGCCAATTTTGACTCTTTCTAAAAAATCGATCTCCACAAAAACCTTCATAACTTCGTTACTGTGTATGCTAGAAACGAATCTAAGTGTCAAATTGAAGCTAACATCCTCAGCTTTCCAACGAACCCAAAACCGCATCCCAACTCCTTCTAGTTATTCCGCAATCATGCTTACCGCGCGTGGAAAAGTTTGCCACACATTTTTCGTTTGGCTCAAATCCATCACGTGTGAAACAGCTGTACATTGCAAATGACCTCAGAATTAAGTTTTCAACTTTCTAGTTACTCAATAATCATTGCACGTGTTTATCTGAAACTATACAAAGTGGCTCCCACTAGTATTGAATCCATTTTAGTGAACTAAATCAATTTTCAGTGTTTTTCCCATTAATTTAAAGCCACATTCAAAACCATTTTGACAAGTTGCAATCATTCCTGTTTTCCTCTGAGTTTGCTGGGAAAAAGTGGGATTGATACGGTATTTGTTGAGTGTGTATTCCTAAAACCTGTTTTCTCTCCTTCCATCTCTTTATTATGCATATTTGGTGTTTGAGTAGTGTGCAGGGGGAAACACTTGTGTATAGGCGTGTTACAAATGCCATATCATATCATATCAAAGAGTGATCACTTGCATTTTGATTGAACTCATACAAAGTATTATTCTATGCTGCATTATTTTTTCCTATCAATACTCCGTGTGATTAAAGAGATTTATTGTGACATCACCCCATTGGTGATCATTGTATAAATATTAAATATATATATATTGTGAAATACATAAAATAAATCCTTCTAACTTTGCAAAACAGCCTGCTTACTGGTACAGTGTGACCGAGGGGATTCAAAGAGAGGGGCGTGATATAAGGGTATATCATTCAGAAATAAAAGTGCTTATAAACATAAATAAATAATTAAGGGTTCCAGCTTTGCATCACACGCTAGGCATTGACTTAGGTGGAGTGCCGGGTCGAAATCACTTACAACTGAGTGGGGAATAACCAGAAGATGACCATCAATGGAACGTAACTGTCTGACAGGGTGATACGGTTGAATTAGCTCTCTCAGATACAAAGGCGCAATGCCATTTACACATTTAAAAACAATGCAGGCTGTCTTGAACCTAATGCGATCTTTAATTAAGAGCCAATGTAACTCATGGCAGAATGAAGACACGTGAGCAGTTTTACTCAACTTGAATATCAATCTAACAGCTGCATTCTGTGCTTTCTGAAGTTGCTGGATCTGTTTAGAAGGGACAGCCAACAATTCACTATTACAATAGTCTAGATGGGCGCTGGTCAGTGCGCCCACCACAGACACATGATCTGGTAGGTTTAAGATAATTATGATTAGCTTCTAAGGTGTGCAGGTGGGCAGAAAAAGGACACACACCAAATTACGAAAGAAGTTGTGAAATGGCAACGAAGATATAATTATTCTAATTTAGAATACATTTTGATAAAAAAGGGATTCCACACTGTGTAGCAGTGTCAGTGCTAACAGAAGTTTATATAATAATGTGTCATTCTTTTTAAAAATATGATGTGTATAATATGAAATGTCATTATGAACTTCTCATGTGTGTATGTGGCCAAACAAAGGACAGAAACAGATTTTATGAGAAGTATGGGAATTACATTTGTTATGTTATAAGTGCAGTTTTTGCTAAGTGTTAATATGTTTATTCACAACCGTTTTAATTGTCTACCTATTATTTATAATATATGTATGGCTATAGTTTAAAAATATCAATACTCAAAATAATGTTACAGTGTTGGCATGTCTTCATTTATTTCTTTGTAAATCTGAAGAAATAATTATGTTATATGTCTTGATTTCCTGGTGGAGGTTGTAAAGCATTCTATAAATTAGTCATCATGTAGCACCAAGTAATCTGTGTATAGTATTGTAAAATCTGTGCATTGTAGTGAAATGCATTTATTAATGTATGAACTATGGATGTTGTAGGCAATTCTTTTTTGAATTTGCTGATGCCAAAAGTAGTACGTAATAACTTACATTTTAAGTATTTTAAATAACAGCACAGAGGTTTATTTTTCTCCATTGAGAAGTGTGTTGCCTCTATAGCATGATTAATTAACACAACTAGGTAATGGTTCTATACTTGTAATAAAATCAGTATTCTTTTAGTATCATTATGAGAAAAAAACATAAATAATGTTGGATTTCTTTTGTTATGATGAACACCATTGTACCAATGCAGTGGTGATAGTGCATAGTATAAATGGCCTTTACCATTAATATTAACTGCACTTTTTTTTCACACTTCATATATAGAAGAAAGATGGAATGACATAGGTGTTTGGTAAGACGTTGGATTAATATAGATTTGTCAGGTATATTTGTGCATACAAATCATTGTTTATTTTTTATGATATCATTTTAAGCCATGGTTGCAGCACCAACCAATCAATAGCGTGATTTTTTTGCGTGGCTAAAGTAAGCAATGACTGGGGTACTTTTATTTACGGCCATGATAGTCGCGGCTATGGGCAACAATTGACAATTTTGAGTACTCAAACTGCTTAAAATAAATTACAATAGATATTGTAGCAGTCTGTGTTTAATTTTATCTATTTTTGTAACATAAAAGGGGGCCCTTAGAAGAGCCGTTTGGGGAGATGGAAAGAGGTGGGTGGAATAGGGGAGGAACATGCATGAGGATGAAACTTTTAAAAAAGGGAATACAAATAAAATGCAACAGAATTACTTGAATTATTTTTTTTTAAAGGGGGAAAAAGAAATTACGATAAAAAAAATACTAAGCATGACAGGTAATCTGATGTTGAGCGATTAACTTTAGCCATTGCTCAATTGTGGCATCTCCCTTGACTAACCATTTGCAGCATGCTTTACACATAACTTGCATCTTGGAAATGCCGGGTATCTGCAACAGAGCAGTCAGAGTAGTGGATACTACTGCTGATGTACATGTTTCATTTGCACTTGGCGTTGTTGCTGTACTGGTGGATGGAGGTTCTGAAGGTGGTGCTGTGCTTCCTCTATTCAAAGAATTGGTCCCATGCATTTTTCTTTTGTGATGTTCATGGGCTCTTTGATATTCATCATCGACATACCCCCAGTGGACTCTCAGAAAATGGTTAATCATTATTTATTGTTCCCAGACTTTGAGACAGAATATTGGAAGGGCCACAGCATAGAGTCTTGTTGCACAAGGTGCAGAGTGCCTCTTCCACCTCTTTCCTGGAGTGGTGTTCCTTCACTTTAAAGAAGCACCAACTGTCTGCAGTTTTCTTCTTGTCTCTGTGCTTGTTCCGTGGTGGTGAAAGAATGTCCTCCAAAATGATAACGTCATCCTCACTGCTCCTATGGTCATGGTCAGGCATGTTGTAGTATCCAAGCGAGGAAGAAAATACAAAAGAATAGAAATCACAACATGAAAAAGACAATGCTGCAAAAAACGTAATGCAACAAAACCCCTGAAATTCTGCTAAAGCCACCTTAAATTTGCACCCGTTCCACAACCTACGACCACAACGATTACATCACAGATCACATCACTGATTACATCAGTAATTACATGTTGTATGAGAACACTGATGACATTACAAATCACATCACTGATGCCACCACCAGTGACAACACTAATTACATTACAGCAATAACTGCCCTTAAGCATGGCCTTCAGCCATGGTCAGTGTGCATGGTCAAATATATTTTAATGCATGAATGGGTACTAGTCAAGGCCTTTAGTGGTGGACAGTGGCGACAACCTTCACCCATGTGCACTTAATATTTGTAAAACACTAACAGTCTACCAATCATACATTTTGGCCTTTACCAGTGGTACAGATTTCAATCATGTCCACTGCATATTATATTCACTGGGAAGGCACTAGCCATGGACAATTACACAATACAGGCCAGTGGCCCCTATCTTTGGCTGTGGCCACTATACATTCTAACATATAAATGGGCACTAGCCATGGCCTTTGACCTTGAGCAGTTGTACATTTTAAAATAAAATTTAAAATAATAAAATGCAATAAGCAATGACCTCCGACCATGCCTACTGTGTATTACACAACACTAACCAGCCATTAGCTATGGCCTTCTACCGTGCCCATTGTATATTATTGTGGGAAATCTCAACCCATGCCAATGCATCCTACTACACCCCTTTGCCAATGGGGAAAGAAAACAGCCAAAAATGGAAGCACTAACCCCTGTGTGCGCCAAATCTGCAAAACTATGCAAGGTTCATAAACCACAAAAGAGCTGCACACCCTGCCACACACAGGCAAAGTTGATTTCAAAACAGAACTCTGTGCAGGAGAATGCCAGGGGCTGCTGTTACCCGTCACATGAAGCTGGCCACAAAAGTGGGCTAAAATCCGAAAATTCCTTTAAATACAGCTTCCCAATCAATGGCAACCTTCAAGAGTACTGTTTTGGCGCTGAATTCAGTCATTTTCCCAGTGAATTATTGAAAGGAAAAGTGTGCTGAAATCATAGATTCTCCAGTGCAGTCAGAGGAAACCTGACCTCACTGACTGATAGCTGCATAAGAAAAGTAGCTGTCAAACCCAGGTTAAAAGTGTTTCTTTTTCCTGAAGAAATTGTGAAATGCCACTATTTAAAGCATGTTTGTGAAGGGCTTAATTCTTTTAAATCTCCAAATCCCTTATAAACTGTGCTTATTTTTATATGTGTTAAAGAAAATACTTCATTGTGAATTTTAAAAGCAACCCAGTATTGGAGTTAAGTAACTGCTTAATTCTGATTGGGCAGTGATCAGCCTGGGAAAGTTTGACATCTCAGTTTGACACTCCCTTGATACAGGAAGCCTTAATGGGTCCCGCATATTGACAACAAGTAGCACAATGAGACCTCATTAGACATTCGTCTTTTGGTTGAGCCAAGAACAAAGGACAGGCTCAGCATTGACCTCTGCTGGGGATGGGCAGGATGCTTCCCTCTACACCCCACCTTGATCAAAGGGATCCGACAGCTGTTGTTTGTTGAAAGGAGAGAAAAAAATTGCTGGAACTTTTTTATGTTTAAACCTTTATTTGTGGTTAAATGTGAAACTCTTTAATTGTGCTGCCAGAAGAAGGATAAGTCTGAAAATTGGTAGATGTTAACCTACTTTTAGGCTTTTGCTTTGAAGACATTGATGAAACCTCTATCACGTAAGGAACCAAAGTTACGGAGAAAAAAAACTCTCATTGTTGCAGAACTATTAATGTTGCAAGTCTAAGATTGTATGTACATGATCCACTGATAAGCACCCAGAGATGTACCGAATTAGATATTATTAATGCAAATTGTTATGATTAAAATTGAGAAAATTCTATAGAATGAGAAAGACAGCTCACACAGAGATGGGGATTGAATGTGAATATAGCCCATCAAATATGAAATGTATGTGTCTGATTTTATTAGAGTACATAATTTGAGAAATGTACATGTGTGCAAAAGTTAAGTTTTGGTCAAAATCAATGTGGGAGTTCCTAAATCCCATCATAAAGAACACAGCTCAGTTCTGACTTCCAACCAAAACAAGGCAAGTGCCTGTGGCCACTCACAGCTGTGGGGGGGGGGTTTAAATTCTGCCCACACCATGAACTTGGTGATGTCATTTCATAGTATAAATATGGGAACTTCACAAAACATAGAACAGACTGCTTCCAAAACACATCTCGATTTCCGTGCGGCGTCTTGTTCCTGACTTCTTCATCTTGTCCAGAACTCTTCACCTTGCAGCTGACTCCAGATTTATTTGCAGAATCCAGGCCTTTGCATTGCAGAACTCTTTTTAGCTAGGCCCAAATTAAACCATCCCAAAACTTAAAAGAATAATACTGATTCAGTTTGGCTTGCTACCATTAAGGCCTGCTATCTGCCGTGTTCAGTGACCAGAAGGGCCCATCCAAAATCCAGTCTGAGTTGCAGTCCAACATTGACAAGAGCCATGCCATTGATCCAATCCCTCCAGAGGTGCCCTGCTGCCAGTAGACCTGACCCGATCCATGACCAGAACATGACGGTCCAATTTAATTACAAGGGACTGTAAGTATTAATAGGAAGAACAGTGACCCATAGTATATTTGCATTGTTTTATCCCATCTCAACCAATCCCATCTTTAAATTCAGAACCCTAGTATTGTCAAAACCACACAGGTTGGATCCCCAGGTCCGTGCTTAGAAACCTCTGGGTATTAAGCGCGTTATAAATAACCTATCATATCATATCATTATGACAGTGCCTGGCAAGTGTCTTTCCCATGCCTTCACAAGCCAAACTGCAGGCATTGCAAATGCTTGTTTTCTTTGCTTTCAGAACAAATAGATCGGGGTTTCACCATTACAAATCAAGTACTTCAAGCCCCCGGATGCGAACAGAAAATGAGTAGGACTGAACTACGAGTGCGGAATGAAAGGGAACGTTTGTGAGTAAGAAACTGTAAATGAGACCAGGTAGGGAAGGAGAAATTGGAGTATTCCATGTTACATTTCCCGGAAACCAGAACTCTGCAGATGAGATGGGCATGGTTTACTCCTTCTGTCCTGGTTATCATAACAGTCTTTGATTTCAGTCTGCGTTTAATGTACAAAAAAGTCACGGACAGGGCCGTCACGAGGGGGGTGCAGGGGGGGCAAACTGCCCCAGGCCTCGCGCTTAGGGGGACCTTGCGGCCGTCCTGATGACATTTCATCTTGCGAGCTGCAAGGTCATTAAGATTGAGAAAAAAAGGATTTAAAAAAAAAAAGTTACACGCCACACACAGCATTGGGTGCAGGACGGGCCATGGCCCACTTGGGATATAGTGGGCATTGTGCAGGTGGCGCCGACGGCATTGTACAATGTAAGAGAGGATATATTCATTGAATAGTGTTTTTGAAAATGTTAAAAGGTGTGCCCGATTTAAACTCCAAAACCAATACAAATGTTTTCCCTGGAGTCTTCAGCACTGAAATGAGACATTTCACCTTTAGTGGTTAGTTATTTTTCATCAGGTTATATAGTGCAGTGGTGAAGTGACCGGCCTAGAAACCTGAATTCGAAGCGGACATTCAATGTTTCTCATTTTAGATGGGGGGGACTGAGTCTCCCCTCTGAAAAAAGTGGGTGGACTCTGTCCACCCACGTGTACCCTCGACTTGAGCCCTGTGTGAATCAATCGCAACCCGTGTGTGTGTGTGGTCAGCACTGTCAGCATGTAAACTATTAGTCCCAGAATGCAACACAAAGATAGATCTGCATATTCGTTGTCCCAAACTTCCAGCTGATAGCTACATAGCACTCAACCTTACCAAGGTGGGTGAAAACACCAGATTTCTTTTTTTTGGACGGGGTGGGAGCCCAATGAAGTGAGTCGGCATATAGGGGGCTTGGCTAGTGAGGCAGCAGATTGTAAGGAGGGTGACACCCTGCAAATGTTTGCGAGTTGAGAGCTATGATAACGCCAATGCAGCCTTCTGTTTTTCAAATACATTGGGTTGGCATGTAATAGATTTTGCTCGCGTTTAAAACGTCTTTCAGTTTATCGACTGTAAGATCATTAGATTCACTTTTCTCATAATATGTACAATTGTGTGGATCCGCCATGTGCACAGTTGCTCCGCTGCCAGCTGAAAACTACCACTCAGAACCTAGAAGGCCCACTTTTAGGCATTCCTATGGTGGAAATGAAACAAACATAGGTGTGCTCCATCAAGCTGCAATTGATGGACCCCTTCTGGCTTTCACTTCCCTGGGGTACGTAGAAGTGTTATCACCTTGTTACCTTTTGACACCAGTTCCTCCTTATCACCCACTTGCTGACAAAGTAGTATTTACAGATTTTCAGTGGGCATTTAGTGTTTCAGCTCCCTGCTAGCTGGCTGTCTCACCAGGGCCTTTCAGCTCTTTCAGTTGAAAGTGGCTTCGGGGGACCCCAGCAAATGCCCCCATGTTGCCAGTCAGCAGTTTTGTAACATGGCAATATATTCCTTTCTATATTCCTTTCATTCTGGGGCTTAAAATGAGCGCTTTCAAATGCTCGTCTTATAGCTGCGTTTGCTGGAGACCTTTCAGCGGTCACTTATGTGAAGGTATACAGAATTGTTATCACCACATTGCCTTTTAACACCGGTTCCCCCACATCAGCCAACTTCTGACAAAGATTTTCATTGGGCATTTAGAGTTTCAGCTCCCTGCTGGCTGGCCGTTTTGTGATAATCAGTGGCTATTAACTCCTGCCTGTTCTTCTTTGTCTCCATTATAATGTATGCACCCAACGGTGGCCTGAGAATGTTTTCCGCTCTAAGCAATGGGGGACCCCCAACCGTCATCTTGAAATGGGCCCCAACTCATCTTCAGCAAGGCCTAGGTAAAGAAAACATAAGTGTTATAATTTGGCTAGACTGGCCTACATTGAATATTGGCCAGTCTAGCCAGCAATAACACTTATGGTGCACAGCTGGTCTGTATATACGTTCCGTGGCATGTTTTTTTTGCTTACTGACTGTGAGTCCTTATATGGTAATGTTGGTCCAGATGCCTTTGGGTTCGGCGAGCTTTACAAATGCCAAATAAATAAATAAATAAAATATTTTGATGCAGCCTGCATGGATATATTTTCATACTGGCATATGATGTGGGCAAAGGCAGTAATGCAATGGAAAATGCCCCTGTGCATGTTTCGTGACTTACATCTACTGGGTTTGTCCGTGGGCTACCATACAAAACCAATTGCAAAATCTATGGCTTTTCACCCTAATTTATAAACTAAGTGCTGTAAAATGCACCATTTTAATTTGCTTCAAAACAATTTTGGGGGCGGGAAACCTTCTCAAGCACCCCTTGTTTGGGCTCCCTCACTGTGCTCTGTCAATCCCACATAATTGGTGCAAACATTTAAGCTTCTCTAGTTCAAAAATTCATCACCTGCCACTGAACATCATCTGCCTGTCACTGTGTATGATGTGTGTTTTAAAGCGCACGAAGGGCAAGACGCTCCTCCCTAAAGCTGGCATCATGCACCACCCGCCGTCATGTCATCCGATATATATTTATGCATATGGCAAAATTGTAACTCTGGAGTGAACTTGTCTTCAGTACAGAAACATAACTTTGCTGTAGTTGATTTACTGTCATAATAATGAACCATATGTGGGTTCCTCCACACAAACTCAATGGGAGATTTCTTGCGTCTCCTGTTTGCGGCAGCAACTCTGGCCCAGTGCAAAAACTTATAAGGGGGCCTCACCAAACGTTTTGTCCCAGGCCTCACAACACGTTGTGACAGCCCTGGTCACGGATCAGTATTCAAAGAAAACAGGTGACTGCATTGTGTTCTCATGCCTGAAATCGGACAGTTTATAAGCTCTGCACCAGTGTGCACGGGTCCCTGCACATCAAGTAATCCTGGAGGCAAACGTTCTGCCTCGCAAAGTCAATGGCAATACCTGACACGTTTTACCGTGTCATTTACCGTGCCATGCGGGATACCTTCAGCCACTCCAGTCTCTATAGCCAATACTAGAGCCTGCAGGCGCATACTAGGGAAAATAGACTGCAATGCCCAAAATGCAATGCAGAGAGTTCGGCATTGTAAACTAACTGAGTGGTACACTTTACATGTAGCCAATTGAAATAATTGTCAGAAATGTGTAAATAGGGTAGACTTTTTAAGATTCTATGGCCCTCATTACGATACTGGCGCTAAACCATGGCGCTATTAGCACCATGGTTGGTGCTGGTATCGTAACGAGTCCGCCACTGTTCAATGGGGAATTACCACCCTATTCCAAGGTTGGCGGGGCAGTAATTCCCCATTGAACATTGGCCCTTCCCCATTCCCATTTTTGCCCCATAGGGCTCAATGGGACTGGGGAAGGCGGTAAGTATGGTACCGCAAATTGTGGTACCATACTTACCTCGAGAGTCCCTCTGCTGGTCCCTACTTTAATGGCTGGTCTAGACCAGGCGTTCAGGTCGGGTCCCGCAAAAGGACCTCATAGTACGACGCTAAGTGCTTAACGGCGCCACAGCCTTTTACAGCGCCGTTAAACACTTAGCGCCAGGGTCCTAATGAGGGACTATGTCCAAATCCGAATCAGCTTGCAACAGATCAACCAGGCCTACTTTCAAATGTTGACAACATGGATGTGAGGTGTGCGAAGGGTTAGACATAACACATGCTATGGTTGAGCGAAGTTAAACGTTTTAAAATCTGAAGGAAAGAAGGGCACAAGAGGAAGGAGGATCTAAGACAGGCAGAAAACTCTGTGCAGTCAAAAATGCTTTCAAAATACCTGAAAACAATAACAGGAAAACTGGTCGATTTTTACAAATGAATATATTTTGTAAGCCCGTTTATTAACCTAAAAACTACTTTATTAGGGTACCTCTGGAAGGTCTACGTTTTACAATCTCACTGAAGGACAAGTTGCATAAAGGAATTGCCTTTTAAAGAGAGATTGCACCAATACAACCCATAGCACTTTTCAAGTCCGTGTGCAGTGTAATAATGTTAACGTGTACAATGTCGCAAGGGTCAACGTCAAACACCGTAGCTTGGAAATAACAAACAATATGGTTTCTAAAACCAGTAATTTGTGTTTTCCATTATGCTGTTTCTTAAAACAAGACTACCTTCGCGAGCCAGTTGGAAGCTGCAAGTGTGCCTTACATTCTACTTTGTTCAATATCTACCAAGCCTGGTGTGCCGCACTCGTGCAATGCCAGACCCTTTATAAAGGCTCTCTGCATTTGCCAAGGTGTAGGCACCAACCTGACTCGATTCCACTGCTTTGCTTTGCTGCGTCTAGAAAGAACTAATTAGCAGACAGGCGTGTAGGGGTGCCACTACTTAACATCTCATTTCGGTCGTTATATGATCATCTCAAGGCAATAAAAGCGAGGGCTGTATGTGTTCTAGCCAGCTCTAAAACGCCAATAAATGTGAAGGCTATGCTGGGCCTTTCATCCCTCAGGTGGCCCGTTAGGATGAAGGCTGGCTCTGTTCTGGGAGCAGCTCCAAAATCATCTCAGATGTGTGGGTTTTGGAGACAATTCAAAAGGGCTGTTCTGCGGAATCTGAGTCAATCCCAAGGTCAGATCGGGTTGTTTAGGCTGTTTCATCAACAATCTGCATTAAAAAGGGGAGGCAGAATGCCCTTTGCACACTCTCTAACTCTAGCCCAAGGAAGTCTGTTAGACAAATGAGTAAACAACCGAAGCCTTCTTTGTTAGTTAAGCAGAGCAGGCTATTTGTCCCGATTAATCTTTAAATAATTATAGTTAGAAAGAGAATCACAGCCTTTCCTTGGCGGCGCTGCCTCATAAAACATGGACAGCTAAATCTATGTAAAATATTCTAAATGCATTCGTTATAGTGCCAATACTCTATTTAGCAGCACATTCACGCTATCTCCGGTTCTTATGGAAGACACGCGATTAAACAGGACCATAGTATAGTTTGGAGAAAAGTTTAAGAATGCAAACATGTAACATGTAATCAGGGAGAAGGTAGTCCAATCCTTTCTATTATATGCATTCTGGAACATGTATTTATGCATCTGGAATGGGAATGGCAAGATCACACGTCGCCAAGTAAAGAGAAAAAAAAAATACTAGAGACGCAGTCTTTCTTAAATGAGTGCATCCATGCCAACATGTCCCGTTCAATTTGGGAGCCGCTTGTTCAGTCCTGGTTTTAAATTCGCATTCTGGAACTTGTAGTTCTGGATTACCACGTTTTAAAGCAAGGACAACAAATCCCAGAATGCAAAGTTAATACCAGGACTGGAGCAGCAGCCCATGAATGCAATGGGGTATGTTGTCATGTAAGGGAATGTGACTTGATGTCAAGTTTGTATTGCGTTTTATTTATGGCCTCATCTTTCAAGTGTCGCATGTCAGATGCTAGTATCATATCTAGTTCTGTTTTTATTTTTTTGCAGTCCTTTTCTCGCAGCTTTGCTTTTAACAATTTGAATGGAGGAATAGAAGTCCCTTAACCTTTAACTGGGGGAGTGGGTGGAGCCTACAATGATTCTGTATGGTACTTCAGGACAAATATACTCGCCTTGAGCAGTTAAGAGGTCAATGCATAGAAAAACATAGGGCACAGGATACGCCCAATTAGCATTGGACGATTAAAGTGCTCAGGGGTCAAGTTCTAAAAATGTAAGTGGGAGGACTCATCAACAAACGCGATGGGATGTGACGTCACCAGAAATTAGCGTATCAAGGAAAATATGCACATTTCATTAAATAGGCTTCACATAACCACCCAAATTGCAAAGGACAAATGACATTTGCCTTTCATAAAATCAACACATAAACAAAACCAAGAGAGGATATTTTCTTCTAATAGTGTTTTTTTAAATGTTAAAAGTTGTGTATGTTTTAAACAGACGAAACCAGTGACTCAACCAATACAAATGTTTTCCCTGGGACTTGCAGTACAGAAACGGGACATTTCACATTTAGTTGGTTTTTTTTTCATCATGTTATATAGTGCAGTGGTGAAGTGTCCGGCCTGCAAACCTGACAACTGCGTTCTGATCCCAGAGTTCGGCTTTAATTCATAAATTCCAATAGGACATTCAATGTTTCTTACTTTAGCTGAAGGGGACTGAGTCCACCCTTTGAAAAAAAGTGGGTGATCTCCATCCCCCCGCGTGTACCCTCGACTTGAGCCCTGAAAGTGCTGTATGGAATAAAATACACAATTGTCAGTTTGAAGCACATGCATCAATGTTGAATATGGCACAGTGCTTCATCATACAAATCTCATGTGTTTTTCACCGAATATGAGATATGCCAAATATACATACCCGCCAAAATTGCCCATCGCATTTGAGACGTGACAGCACAGTCCTGTATTTTACTTTGGATCTTCAGATTCATATCCCTGTGTTAACATTGGGGCAATCCAGAGTTACAAATCTCAAATTGCAAACAAAAACACAATTAATTGGTATGATGTTTGGTTGTCCTGTACTTCTCAGACTTAACACTTTTGGAAAAACCTGGAACCAATGGATTCCCCGGAATCCAAACCATTTAATTGTAAAATCTCTCAAAACTAGGTCCATGTTAATATTTAGTTTCTCACAAAAAGCCAGCAACCAAAACAATCAACTGTCTCCTATGAGCCACACAGTTTTTAAACAAGCCATGTTATCTGCAGTCTTTCTCTGTTTTCATGAAAATGATTCCTAGGTTCAATTTTGTAGTAGTTTGTATGAGCAGGGTGTATTTGTTGTGTGTGTTTTGAACTTTTTGATTGGTTGATGGTACTGTTTGGTTATCCACAGCTATGCAGCAGCCACCTTGCACTCACTGTTGTTAACTGTGGGTAGATGCCTCCTTGTTGTAGCCACAGCTATTTGAGGACAAATGGCATGTCTTGTGTTTGTAGTTGTGCTGTAACCGCGGGCTATTTGAGGGAAGATGCCACGTCATGTGTTTGTGGTTGTTGGTAGCAACGGCTATATGAATTTTTGGGTAGGTTAGGATCAAACATACATAGAGTGTTTTAGGGGTTGGGGGAGATGGAAGAAGACCATGGGGAATAGAGGGGGTTGATAGGCATGTTAGGGACACTTGTTTATAGTTCGGGAGAGCGGAAATACAATTTTAAGTCCATAGTTTTAGAAATTAGCCGCAGCTATCTACAAAGATCCCTAAAGGGCTGTTGTATAACCGCATCTACAGGTATCACATGCGTAGGTGCATCAACACTTTTCGTAATTTCAATGGTTGAGACCGTAGCGTGGTTATATATGTAGCCGCTTCTAAACATATACATTTTCTGTGCAATAATCATATTTTTATGTGGATGATACAGCACAAAATTGTATTTGTGTGTGTTATTTGATGTGCTTTCATTTTAAGTTTAGTGGGCTGGTTTAATTTGATTTTCAGGTTGCATAAAAATGTGCTTGTAGCCAGGAATATACACTATGCTCTGTAGCCGCGTCGAATAGCTGCAGCTGCGTAAGATGCTAGTTGGGGAAAAAAATAGATTTCTGTCAGTTTCATTGTTTTTTATTGGTTGTTACTTTTGATTTTGTGTAGCTGACTGTGATAGGTTGTGGGGAAAATGTGTCATGCATTATTGCAGTTTTATTGCTATTTAGTTCTCTTCTTTTGGTATTCATTTTGGAAAGTGTAAAAGCCACAATTTTCTGTAATTTCATCCTTTTAATTCCAGGACTCTGCCTGTCTACACGGCAGGAGTGTGGGTAATGTGAAAGTAAGTATTATTAAATGTTTACATTTTTTAAGGTTTATTTGCAGTGTTTTGTGTGTTAGTTATAGTAGTTACTGATAGCAGATACTGTTTATGATAATTTGTTTCATCTGCTCTGATTGTGTCGCAAGTATTTTTTCATGTATTGTCCAGCTTTCACTAACATGGAAGTACAATATTAGATCAATCAGTGGCATGCATGTGTAGGCATTTAGTTTTTGTATTCATGTCAGTGAGGTTTAAGGTTTATTTGATTGTATTTGTTGTAATTTGAATGCAGTTTTAGCTATGCAGTACTCTTAGCTGTTTTGAGTTTTCTGTGAGGTGTTGTACAATTGATGGTGATTTGTAAATTCATGTTAGTCATTTTTTGTTTTTTTATGTAGCTGGATCATTCTCATCATTCCAGGGAATTTGCATCGGCTGTTGGATAGTTAACTTCTGTGAAAGGTCAACCTATATTAAAAACATAGTGGTACTGCTGGATATGGGAGCAGCACATTTGTAGACCGTTTTGAAAAGCCATCTTTTTGAACCTCACTAGCATTTCTGATGATTGTTGAAATGGAGTGCTGCATGTGTTTCATGTCTCTGGTTTGATGCCAGAATTATCACTGTGGAGATGGAAGGAGTGTGGTTGATGTGCTGCATTTTCTGCATATAATGCTTGAGGCACATGTATTTTTATGTTGTGGTGCTTGTGTGCATCATGCACATCTTTGTAGTGGATCTGAGGCAGATGGTTTGAAATTTCTCAAATGCAGCTCCTCTCTTCACTACCTATTACTGGCATTGTCTACACATGACTTGCATCATGGAACGATTGGGAGTCAGTAAAAGAGGAGTGTGAGTATTTGATTTTGTTGCTGCAGTTGAGGCTTCATTTGCAGTTGTTGATGTTGTTGCACTGCTGGATGGAGGTTGTGCAGATGGCGCTGATCTCTGTCTGTGGGCCCCATGCATTTTTTTTCATGATATTTGTGTGCTTTTTGATAGTTATCATCCACCTCGTCTCAATGGACTCGCATTGGATGGTTTATTTTATCAATAGGCCCAGAGCAGGGGGGGCATTACCACTTCAGGTAATGGCCCCCCGTGCAAGATTTAACATTAGCCAGAAAGCAAGAAGAATTTAGGTCCCCACCCAATATTATTTCTACATTCCGGTTGTCTTTCATCTCCACGGTAGCATTGCTGATATGTCAGCAAAGGATTGAAATTGCGGAGTTCCAGTAGACGTCAATCAAAATGTATATTCAAAGCTGCCCATTCGCCACTAAGTGGAATAGAGCGGCGAAAATTCCCTGATTATCAACTGGAATTTTCACTGCGCTCACCAGAATTGATTTCCTAAAACAGGCAGCCTCCATTCCGGTGCATAGCTCTCTGTTCCACAATGGTAAAACCATTAACATCTATCGCCAAGTTTCCTGGAGCAACACCAGGTCAAATTCTACGAATATATATCTTGACATAGTAGTGTTTTTAAAGCTAAAGGAACCAAGCATATTCCAACTTGAGAGTTTAATCCAATTTCTCATTAAAGCCACTTCTCAGTCAGCCCAAAGCGCTGAAACAGTTCAGACAAGATAAAAGGCAAAGCAGCGATGATATTATCCTTCTTGGGGCCAATTGAACCTCTCTATCTCCCTTGTACCACTATTGCTGGCAAAGGTGAATGTTCGAAACTAATAGGCCATTCTGCGCCAGTTCTTCTGCTGCCACCCATATAGCTTCAACCCCCAATCGGGATTTCAACCCACCTCCACCAAGTCCATTCTTGGTTCATACGGAAAGCAGACATAATCTAAGTCATAAGTGGAGAATAGGCAAAGCAATGGAATTTTTTTTGTAATCACCAAGATAGAGCTCCTATTCAGACCATCTCCGGCCTGTTTTGGTGCTTTGATTTTCAAGCCAAATCTTCGTAATTCCAAACGGAAGTGGGGAGCTTTCGTTGGCCCGAGGACCCAACCTGGCACCTGCCAAAATAACCACTTCCGAGGCTGCATTAGATGTTACAGCAGTACTTAACACTCTTGAGTCTACAATAGCACCTAGAGCTGCTATAAGTGCTATTGCTTGCAACGTTCTCAGGGGAGCAGTCATGCCCTAGGCTGTAGGTCCTGGAATTGCGTTTCTGCCCCTACAAAATATCAGAGCCATCTTAATGATTTTTTGGGGGAATCTTGGGAGTTAGTGCTATTTGAACGGGAGCAGTGCTAGGAGCCCCGTCTGTTTGCGTTGCAAAATCCACCCTTCTTACTTCAGCTTGATTTTGAGCCGTAGAAGTTCTTTGTGTCGCTTCTGCCCCGTTCCTCGAAGCAGACTTCCCCTTACTTCAGGTGTTTTGTTGATGCTGGTTGTGTCATGGGATCCTGGGGTTCTGGAATTGCAACAGCCTTCTCCATAATATTGAAGAATTGACAATTCCCTGGTCTCCTTGTTTTTTACAGTTTTTGATTCTTAGGTATGTTTTGAGATCCTCGCTGAGCAACTTTCTCCTTAGTTGTTTTACTGTTGGAGTTATTTGAAGGAGGCTAATCTGAGATAATTTCTGGAGTAACAATTAGAGGTTTAACTAAAGGAGGGACCTCAATAGAACTCCTCCATTCTCAATCTTGGGAGTTTCAGTGATTTCAATTCGGCACACACCCAAGCCAAGCCCAGCATGTAGTGCACAATTGAAACCCTTATTTATTTTTGTCTATAAGTTCAATATTCTGAACAATATACCACTCATATCACACCCTTCTTCTGGAACCGCCCCGGTCACACTGAACCAGGAATCAGGCTAGTTTGCAAAGGTAAGTATTTATTTAAGTATTTAAAATGTAAACACAATATATTTTAATAGGAAAACTACAAGCACCATTGGGGTGAAAGAACACAGAATAATATCTTTGATACACTATGAATGAGCACCAAAAACATATGCAGCACAGAAAAGAATACTTTTATGTTGGTTTGGACAGATAGCTCTATGGGTAGAGGTTCCCCCTGCAACACCCCTCAACCCCCCAATAGGCAATTAAATAGATGTGAGGAGAGAGCAGGTATTCAGGAATAACACAAATCAAACAGAACATCATTCCCGCAATCCCCCTTCAAACACAAGAGAAAAAACGGAATCGACTTTTCAGCTGTCAGAATGGCTTAGAACTTTTCTTTAGAATTGACTGGGCAAAAACACCAAATGTGGTCAAAATACTTACATTGTTATACATTCCTATGGGAGCCGCTTTGAACAGTTGCACACAGTCACAAACAAAGATTTAGTCCAAAGAAAGCATTTGAAATCTCAAAGTCCAAGTAAGAAACAAATTAAAGCTATTTCACACATGTGGGATTCTTTCAGAATTGAAATTCTTGGCAAACTTTTCCTTGCACGGTAATCGCGATAACAGGAGAATCGCACTGTTTTGCAATGGGTTCTATGGATATCTATGGATGTTATGTACAAGTAGGAATTGAAATTTCATTTCTATCATGAAAACTGAGGAAGTTATAGAGGTTTCATCAAAGGTTGTTTTTGTAAATTAGGCGTAAGAATGGAAAACAGAAATGCACTTTGAAAATTAAAGATGGTTTTGATTACCCTATGTTATGACTGTGAAAAAGAGAATGTCACACATGAATTTCCACAGTTACGTGGCCAGCGTAACCCTTCACGTGTGATACTCTAGCTTCCGTTCTGGGATTTACTTTTCTTACTCAAAATCACTAATGAAAGGTTCTGACAAGACTATAATTCTGAATTGAAAGAGCGGATGGGTTGAGATTGGGATAAGGCAATGCAAAGAACTAGAGGTCACTTTTATTCCTATTAATACTCACAAAATAAGTTATTAAATTGGAGCGTCAGTTCTGGTCATGGATTGGATCTGGTCTAGGAAGAACAGAACATCAGGCACGGGATTGGATCAGGTCTAGGATGAACAGCACATCAGGCACAGTACTGGATCAGCTAGGTCGGTCGCCGGATTTGCACAGGATCTGCCCTCCTAGTCTGTGGTTATTTGAATCAGCTGGATAGCGAGTTCCTCAGGCAAGCCTAGTGGTGGCAAGCCAGAGAATTTGAGGATACTGGTTCAAAAGGCCTTCTCACACCACACAGTGCTTCACTGGGTGAAGAGAATGATTTGGAGGATTTGGGCCTTGCTGGAAATCAATAGTCCTCTACTGCTGGCAAGAGTTTTGGCCTCTGGATCTGGAAGAATATTATTGATTGATGTAGAATGCTGGGTCAGAGTGCTTCACTGGAATCAGGAAAGTGAGTGGATCTGTGAGTCCCTATGTGTTGTCAGCTGTCTCTATTAAAATGACATCACAAAGTGGGTGCATGGGCCGGCTTAGCTGAGCTTGCCCCTGTGAGCTGGGATAGGATCAAGAATTCATCTCCGCCTTACAATTTGAGTGATTGGATCAAGGCCGGCTGATGTCACATTTTCTGGTTTGCTTTACAGTCCTCAGAGACCTCACTTTAGCCACCAATCTCAAAATCGGATTTGATGATGAATGTACATTTCTGCATTGGTCACCTTTATACAAATCACACACAAAGATGCCATATTTTATGTAGCAGCTATTCCTCAAAACCCCACAGCGGTGTGATCTTGTCTCAACTTTCTATAGAATTTTGTCCTTTTCGCTATGAACACAATTTCCAAATGTTATGCAAATTTCCACTAATCTGTGTGTTTAGCATAGGAATGTATGTGTACATTTTCACAATTTTAACATTCATACATTTCACATAAAACCACATGTATTGCCATTCCTGTCCAGAACATGTCACACAGTTCTACCGCCTCTTCACACGTGCAGTCAAAAATTAAATTAACAACTCTGTCCTTTTTATATTTTTCCCCACTTTGAATAACAAGTTATGAGTCTTTTAAAAATTGATCATTGTTCATTCTTAACAGCAGATGGCCGCTTGGCTCCACCCCTTTGTCTCTCCTGGGAGTCCAGTGCATCCCTCTCCTTGTTTGTTCCTTCCAGGACCCATTTACAACCACATTCACACCTCCGCTTCTTGGGCTGAAAGGCTTGTCATTGTTCCTTCTCTTTCTGTAGACAAGAGTCTATTCTAACCCGCAATTAGCACCTCCCAGTGTGTTTCTGCTGAGAGGAAGGCCCTTTTCTGGGAGAAACCTGCTTTTCCAGTTCTTGCAGCTCAGCCAGGCTAATTAACTTCTTAAATCCAGCAAAATCCAGGTTTGTTGCATCATACATAAATACCTTACTTTCGTAGCCTTAAAACCTGTGGGATCAAAAACACACCTAAAATCTGGATTCCTTTTTGGCAACAATCCTTTGTATGTTTGCTAATCCAGGAGGCTTTTAGTTTTATCTCACTTTAAAGTTTCATCATTAACTCATCTGACAGCTGTCATTCAGGTAGCCCAGGGTACTGCACCCAGATTTTGGCATGGACTGTCAGTTTTCAGACAATCCAGTTTGTCTGAAAAATATTTTGCTCTTCACATTAGGACTTTGTATATTCAGAAAACTTAGATACATGAATTTTAGCACCAAGCAAGATTTTGAATGTTAAGAAGTGTTGTGTTTTAGGCATTTTGGAGTTTTTGGCAACAAAGCAAAGGTCATTTGTAGGAACATTTTGGGGTTTCACTTGAAAAGTGCTGCTTCTCTCTCTGCACTCTGTTTGCTGGTCATGGAGGCCACTGGCACATTTTCTGCAGGGTGTGCTCTATTGCACCGCACATGCACCATGGGTGGCAGTTTGTGCATCCCTCTTTTTGTGTGCTGGAACACACGGTTTTTGGAGGTTTTTGTCGGTTTTTGGTGCGCACAAGGGTTTTGCCAACATTGTTGCCGTTTCTTTCACCATCACTGGCAGGGTGATGCCGCATACCATAGCAGAGTGGGTCAATGCATCCTACAGAGCCACCGTCCTGACTTGGTTTTGACATCCCATCAAGGGGAAGTTGGGAGATTGGGATGTTCTTTTTCTGTCCGTGTGGAGAACCTCAGTGGCTTCTCCCATCAGTGCTGGAGGTGACCAGCTCAACTCGCCAGTTCTGGTCAGGAGTATTGCTGGTTCTTTTTGGAAGTATGGAGCGGCACTCTGGGCTCCTTGGTCTTTCCTCCCAGTCCCAGTGTGGTCCTCCTTGGTAGTCCTTTGGATGATTCTTATTCCAGATGCTAGAAGAAAGAACATAACATGGTTATGGATATTTTCCCACTACTGTGTCCACACGTCATCTGGGGATGTCAGCAGTGGGAAAGACACTTGCATTGGTTATAATTGGCAATATTCCCCATCTATGTTTACTAATGGTCTTAACATTCTTCTTGCAAATACACAGTGAAAATTTAGTGATTCTTTTATGTTTCCGGATTTTCCCCCTCTGGGTTTCAAGCTCCTCTATTTGCGGCAAACTATGCATGGGATGGCAACTCTTTAGCTGGTTTATGTGGACCCACTTGTCTTTCCCTTCTGTCAAACTGCCCTTGGGGATGCAGATTCTGTAGGCGACTGGTGAGATTCTGTCCACAATTTCAAAAGGACCCCTCCAAGTTGGGAGGAATTTCCGCTCTTTGGCTTGGTTCCTTTGGATATTGTACAAGTAGATCCAGTCCCCTACTTGATATTCTTTTTTAGTTGTCTTGAGATCATAGTGGGTCTTCATACTGTCTGCAGATCTTTCTAGATTCCGCTGAGCATAGGCAAAAGCATGTTGAAGGTGTTTTCTCAGATTCTCAACATACTCATGAGTTTGGAGGCATTTACCAAGGTCTGCTCTTGGGTTCTGTAGAGCAGATGCTGGGGTAGCACCATCCTTCGTCCATTCATCAGCTCAAATGGAGACATTTTTGTTGCAGAAGAAGGGGTAGATCTGATGGCCATCAGGACAAGGGGTAATCAAATGTCCCAACTTGTCCCAGAATCTGCCACAAACTTTTTTAATATGCTCACAATAGTTTTATTGTACCTCTCAACTCCACAACTAGAGGACTGCCGGTAGGCAATGTGTAGTTTCCTTTCAACCCCAAGTATCTCCCACATCTTTGGCATCACTTCACTGGTGAAGTGGATACCTCGGTCTGACTCAATTTTTTGGGGTAGTCCAAAATGTGAGAAGATGTGATTGATCATCAGGGCAGCTGCTGTTTCTGCCTTGCAATTTTGGGCAGGGAGACATACCACCCATTTAGTGAACAAGCATGTTACGGTCAACATGTACTTGTTCCCCCGAGAGGAGCGAATCAGGGGCCCGATAAAATTGACTTGCAAATCTGACCAAGGCAGTGTAATCCCCCTCTTTTGGAGGGGAGCACAGTGTGTGAGTGATGTTGCCTGTAATTGTGCACACACAAGACACCACTTCAAGTACTGGTCGAGGTCCTGCCCCATGTGTGGCCAGTATGCAACCTCTTGGTTTCTAATGTCGTATGAAACCCCTGATGACCGGCTGTGGCCGCATCATGACTCGACTTAGCATCAGGCTTCGGAATGAGGTGGGGACCACCCACTGGTCATGGCCAGCTATGGATCTCCTCACCAACAAACCGTCTTGGATTCAGAACATATTTTGACATTTCATCAACATTCTGATGTCCTCTTTCCCAATGTAATCGGTATCCGTCAGGGGAAAGTTCTCAGGGTCCACAATGTGTTGATAAATCTTACCAATTATTGGATCCCCTTTTTGAGCCGTAATCAAATCAGCATCTGGGGTCTCCTTACTCTATTGTGCAGTTGAGAGTTCATTGTGAGCATTTGTCTGGGACCTAGTGATAGCAGTGACCTAGATTTCCCCCAACAGGGTCTCGATGCCATGTAGATCACCTTGGATGGCTCTGGTTTTGGCCAGCTGATCAGCTAGATAATTTCCAGTTTTGTCTGGTCCCTCTACTTTAGAATGACCCTTGATCTTTTTCCAGTAGATGATCATTCCAATCGAGGTGACCATATCATCAATATTTTGTATTAATTTTCTGTGTTTTAATGGTTTATTATTAGCTCAGAGTATGCCTCTGGTTTTCCAATTAACCAGGTGCTCCACGAACCCGTTCCGTACATAATCCAAATCAGTGATTATGACCAGTTCGTGGAGTTGGTGTTGGACAGCAGCGAGGATGGCTTGATGCACAGCCATCAGCTCTGCCACGTGACTACTTCGGGGACCGATTTTGTACCCAGCGAAGGGTTCTACGGCATCATTCACCCATGCATTCCCCACGCCGGCCACAAGTTCCTTTTCCCCCATTGTTGTCAACATGGTAGGAGCACCCATCCACATAGACAGTGGTCATTCCCTCACACTTGTCTTCTTCATAGACTTTGTGTGGGGAATTAAGGTACGCCTCCATGTTGTCCTTGATTTTAAGACTTTCGTCTTTGAGACAGTTTTCTCTGGCACAATCATGCAAGTCAGCCAGACCTTGCGCGAGGGGACTCTTCTTGTTTTAGCCATATCTGACCTCCACAGGAAAGCCTTGCATTGACAGAATTCAGGAAGTAATTTGGGAATTACTCACATTTCCGGCCCGGATTCTGTCACTTTGAAGATATTGCAAAGGTTGGTGTGGAGTCTCCACTATGATGTGTTCCCCCTGGATAAACGGGTGGTAATTGTTCAATGCCCACACCGTTGCCAGGAGTGCCTTCTCACATTCGTTGATATTTTCCTCCACAGAGGATAAAGTCTTACTCGCATAGGAGATCACTTTATTGACCTTTTCATGCTTTTGATATAATACTGATATAATAGATGAGAACCTTGTCTTCAAGAAGAAGAACTTGTTTTTGACAGGGTAAGCTAGGCAAGGTGCTTGTGAGAGGCTTCTTTTGAGTTGTCTTACTGCCTCGGCTTGTTCTGGACCCCACTCCCACTTGACCCCCCCTTCAACAGATGGATCAGGGGTCTCCTGATCTCTGCGTAATCCTCAATGAACTTGCTGCTGTAATTAGTTAGTCCAAGGATGCTCCTTAGTTCCTGCAGAGTTGTGGGGTCTTTTATTTTCTGGAGTGTTTCTACTTTTTTTTTTCCTGGGGACAGAGACCCTCAGGAGTTATCTCATGCCCCAAGAAATTGACACGGGTCCTGCACCACTGTTTCTTTTGGAAAAAGAGTTTGGCTCTGGCCGCCCTCAACTGTGTCAGAACATAACGGATCTTCTCTATGTGTTCCTCCACAGTTGAGCTTTTGATTTGAACATCATCTACATATGCCAGGTTACCCCTTTCACCCAAGTCAGACATGGCCTTATGCAGAAAGATGTTAAATTCATTGCCGTAGTTGATGTATCCGAAGGGAGTCCAGGTCCAACTGTACTGCTGCCCCCCGAAGGTAAAGGCCAGCTTGTATTGGTCCTCCCTACGGACAGGTACAGTCCAGTACCCATTGGTGAGGTCAATGGCAGTGTATACCTTTGACCCCTGGATCTGGGCCAGCCCTTGGTCAATGTAGGGAAGAGGCCATCGGGAACTATGGACCCGTTTGCTGAGCTCGCCTAAGTCAGCACAGAGTCTCCACTAGCTGTTTGGTTTCAAAATCCCCAGCACCGGATTATTGAAGGTGCTGTGGACTGGACGAATTATCCAACGGGACTCAAGTGTCTTAATTATTTGAGTAAGGGACTCCATTGATGTGAGAGGCAAGCAATATTGCTTAACAAACACTGGAGTCTTGCCAGGGTCTGTGGGAATTGTTGTGTGGATGTCGGTGTGACCACAGTCATATGAGTCCACCGCAAAGAGATCTTGAAAATCTAAAAAAACTTGTTTCAAAGTTTGCTTTTGCTCCAGAGTCTCACATGCATCAGCTAGGTTGACTCTCTCTTAAACCATCTGCCTGAAGCCCGGAAAGACTTCCAGTTTGGCTATGTCAGCGGCCTCCTCCAGCTGGGTGTAGAAGTCCCTGTTCAATGTACTGACTTGTACTGATGGCTTCAGGTGGGGAAGGCAGTCCTGGTGGACATGAAAGATCACCTCATCCCTCCTGAAGTCACAGGTCACATCTTCCTTACCATAAAGGCAGGAAGGCTACACCAGGAAATTCCCCCCATGCCGGGCGAAGATCCTGGCTGGTGGTCTGTCATTGTCGCTATCACTGTCAAAACAGTCCTTGGGGATTGGTCCTAACAGTTCGTTACCTTAATCTATGGAAAAATGTCAGTCATCAACCGCCATTCCAATAATGGTGCATGTGCCAGAGTGATACTCTTTAGGTCGCTGTGATCCACCTCTATTGGAATGGTGTTGTGTTCTGTATTGACTAGTGGTGTTGGGTTTACCCCCAACCCTTGTTGTTGGAAATAGGCGTTGAGATGAACATAGGCATCAGGATTTTTCAGTTTCTGTCCTCTTTTAATTTTTACTTTCAGTGAGAACTGTGGGGTCCGTTCTGGGATGGTGACTTCCTCTCCACTCGGAATTTCAACTGCGTATGGCAGCAGTTGAGCTGACCGAAATGCTTTCTCTGGGTCATCGATGTCCATGGGATTACCCACTAATCAGGACCAGGCTTTGAAGTTTATTAGGTCCAAAATAATGGCAAAGTGATTAAGAATGTGACTGCCTAAATGAAATGCAGCAGGGACATCTTGCACAACCCAACAATTATGGACTATGCTCTTGTTGCCTAAGGAAATTTTGAGTATACACCTGCTAGGCAAGAGATGTTTGGAATTGGGTGTTTCCAGGTCCATTTCCCATTTGTCTAACAGTTTAAAGGTGGGAATGGCTGGTTCTTTTGGGAGTTTTGCGGAACATGGCCTTGCTGATGAAGCTCTTACCGTTGTTCACACACACTCGGGCGAGAACTGAGTCCTTCCCCTCATTTAACTGAATAGGGATGAACAACTGATTTCCAATTTTCTGAATGTCAGCCAAGCTTTGAGCTGATTTCTCAACCATTTGGACTATAGGAGTAGGATTTTCTGATTGTGAATTTGTATAGAATTTCAGAGTGTTCCCTTCCAGTGTGGTATGACTTCCCATCACCAGTTTGTTGTCCTACTGCAATTACTGTCATGTCAGGGATTCAGTTATTTTGTAAATGGAATTCAATTTGGTCAGGTTTCTGTTCAACCATGTGGCATGTGCCATTTAAACTAACATGGTTGACACTATGTTTCAATTTTATTGGTCGGTTAGTCTGGGTTGAGAGGACCTTGTTTACACAATCCATGAAGGGAGACAATCTACGCAGGATGTCATGGTGTGCCCTCTGGAGTCACAAATATGACCGGGTGCTTCACCTTGCGTTGCCCAATTTTGATGTCTAAATCCGCAGTCCCCTCGACAGGGATTTCATTCCCATCAAAGTTCTTAAATTGTCCAGGAAGGGTGAGAGGGATTTGGTATTTCTCCCCCCTTCCCAATTTTAGCTGATCAAAGGCCCTCTTTGACAGAAGGGTAGCTTGGGATCCAGTGTCCACCAGTGCCAAAAATCTACATTGTCCCTGTATTTGGACCGGGGCATAAACTCTTCCCTCCTTTTCCTCAAGGGGGCAAATATAATGCACATTTTTGGCCAATTGGTGGGTTAATTTCTTTGCTTTGGATTCTGACAGAGGGGTGATTTGGGCAGGATTTTGTTTGGGATCTTGGGAACCTGTAAGAAAAAGGTGGCAATTGGAGATGGGGGGACGTTTGGGCTCCCATGGTTCTGATTCTGGGCTGCCCCAGCCCACCCTTTTTGGAGGCTCTCACCAGAATTGGTTTGAATAAGGGTATGTTCTTGCTGGTCATTCTGGGGTTTGATGATGGGTGGTTTTAATATAGTTCCCCACATCTACCCAGTCTTGATCAGGATCTCTTGGGACCCATTTTCCTTTGGGAGGAGTTCCCCCATCCCTGAAGGAGAAGATCCTTTTCCCTGAATCCTCTGAGGACCCCTCTCCTTCAAATTGGAAGATTTGCACCTCCTCCACAAAATGGGCCTTTTTAGGCTCTTTATTTCTCCTACCCACCTTCTGTTCCTTAGGTTGCAGACTTTCGGGGTCAGGAGATTCTGGTTCCAGTTCCTGGGTTTCCAGGGGCTTTTCACAAGTGGGGAGGAAGCTTCCTCAAAGGCTTTACACCCCCCGTCCCCCTGTGCCTCCTGCCTGGGAACCAGTGGGTTGTCACGGTTCTATCCCTATCATTGTTCTGGAGCACCAGATCCTTGATTTGAGGAGCTCTGAGTTGCCATGCTCCTCTGAGGTTTCCGTTGAACCCTCAGCATGCGACCCAGATCCTGTGCCAGGTTCTGGACCTGGCGCTCCAGTTGGGACACCCGCTCTGGCTGGTACGGGGCCCTCGGGTCTACCCTTGGTTGATCACAGGAAGGGTAACTGTCCCTTCTCCCACAATACCCCTGGTTGGGATAGTTTTGGTATCCCTCCACCCTTGGCCTCCCCTCTCCCGGATTGGGCTGTCTGGGCTCAGGAAAGTGGGGAAAGAAAGATGGGTTGTTTTGGGGATTGAGGTTTGGTGGGTACCAAGGAAAGACACTCAGCCCGGCATTTGGGGGATTACTGCCCTCCTGGGGAAAGTGTGGAGGGAAGTTTCCTGGGTTTTCTGCTGCCTGGTTGGATTCCCTTTCCCTTGGGCTGGAGGAGTCCACACATAGCCCAGAATGAGTCTGTTGCCCTTGTAACAGGGGCTGATGTAGTCTGGGGAGCTAGGGGTCCCATTTGTGAGTTACCTCCCTGACTCCCTGTTTGGGATTGGCCCGAGGGCCTTCTGGGTCTTGGGTTGGTAGGATTCTGCACAGGAATGTTTTTAGCCCCCCTCATTCTCCAGATCTAAAATGGGGGCAACCTTCACCTCTGCCACCTTAGCAGCAGCAGGGGTGTTGGTTGGTTTTGGGTTTTTATTAGCACTTTTACTTTCTACTGGTTTCTGTACTTCGTAAATGCGAGTTGCTTGTTCAATGACCCAGTCTAGTGATCTTATCTCATGAAAGTCCCTCACCAGCTGGGTCATAATGTATTTAGGGAGGGCGTGAAAGAAGGTATTGATAAATTCCCTACTGTCTGTGCGCACCCTCCTGGTGATCTGCGCAAAGGCACGTTTCAGCTCATGGACTAATTCTTGTGGGGCCTGGCCTTCCCCACATTGCAGTTTGTAGGCTGCCTTGCGAGCCTCTGGAGGGTTTTTATGGATTGAAAAATGCTTTAAGATAGCCGCCCTATAGGTGGACCATCTTCAATGGTTCTGATCCTCCAGCCCCGCAAACAAGCTGGAGTATTCAGGTGAAAATGTCAACTTGACATATTTAATACAGGTTTGGCTGTCCTTCAGGTGGAAAGTCTCCATCATTTGCTCAAACAATTTGAGGTGCTCCCAAACTGAATATTTGGCATTTTTATGGTAGGGCGTTATGACACTCCTATTAGCCTTGATTTGCTTCAGGTGATCTTTCAATAAGGCTCTCTTAATTTTGTTGGCCTTTTTAGTTCTGGTCACCCTGATCCACTCATCCTCTGACTCAAAGGCACTTCTACCAGAGGGCTGTCTGATCTTCTAGGCTCTCACTGATTCTGCGGGCTTGGTAATGGCTGGAATAATGTGGGAGCCTATTCTCTTGAAACCTGTGGCGCTCAGAAATGTCTTCTGACTCTCCTTTGCTTCCAGGATTGGCTGAGTACCGCCCCCCACTGTCCTAGTTGAGAAGAGGTTTTTAAAATGCTCTTTGTTAGCCTAGTCTCCTGAAATTCCCCACCAAATTTGACTGACTGATCTCTTGGTAGGTGATATTTTTGAGGATCCAGTTATCTGATTCTCCCCTCACTGGAGTCTCCCTGATCAGAGATGCTGGCCCTAATATTTGGGAACCTGTACATAGTTTCCTGCCCATCCATTTCTGGGAGGCGCTTATCTGTCAGTCCCATATTTCCCATTGTGTTGAAGTCTACCATCCCTGTGGCCCTTGGTTCATATGAGCCAGTGGACATGGGAGTGGCAGAGTCCATGGAACTGAAGGGATTAAAGTCCCTGATGGGAGGGTTCCTGAGGTTATGCTCAGGGTTTTCTCTCTCCCATCTTACCTCTTTTTTTTCCAACCCCTATTTCCTGATGACATGCCAATATCTGACCTTTGTGCTCCTCTATAAAGACCTTACTGGTTTCTATGAGTTGTTTTGGCATGGCTATCTGTTGGTGGAGCCTGTCATTCTTTTCACAGAGAGCCTCATTGTCTCTCTGTGCTTCCTGCCTGGATTGGAAGTATTGGGCCAATTTTTGCTCCACGAGACGCACCTCCTGAGTTTGGTCCTTACTTGTCTGATTATTCTATTCCAAGGCATCCTCCACCCGCCTGGTGTGCTCTAGTAGCTTTTTGTAATCCATTTTGATTTCACCAAGTTCCTGAAGGGCCAAGTGATTTGAGTCTAACTTTGTTTTTAAATGGCTGACTTCCTGTCCCAAGGCGTCCCTCTCCTGAATTAGAGTACCACTCTCTGCACCCAGGTCATCCCTCTGTTTTTTAAGGGCACCAGCTTTCTGGCACTCGTCATCAAACTCTGCTTGGGATTATATGTCTTTGATAATTCATTTATTGTTTTCCTCTTTTAATTTGTCTATCTGGTCCTGTATGATGACCACCTGTTCTGCGCAAACTCTATTGTTGCACCAGTTTTTGTTGGCTCTGTTTTAAAGAGTCAAGCCTTTCCTGACAATCTTTTTGCAGTGACTCTACCTGGGCATCTTGCTCTGCATTCTTTTGCAGTAAGAGCATCCGTTCTTGTTGGAGTTTGGTGGCATACTGCCTAGGCTCTGTTTCACATTCCTTGCTATCCTGGAGCCTTTGCTCTGCAGAGTCCAGATTGCTCTGGATTTTCTGCAGGGCTTCCCCTTGCCTTTTTGTGAAATCTACATGGTCTGCATACTTTTCCTGTATGTCTCCTATGTGGAGGTACAGGTATGCCGCTATTTTGGCAATTTTGCACTGTTCCTTTTTTTATTTTTGGGGCCATTTACAGCTCACTGAGTGCTTGATGTAATGGACCCTTATCCTGCCAGGTATTAAGGTTGATTTCAGTGACTTCTTGTTTTATTCCCTGCAGCCATACCTGTTTGTCCTGTTCTAGCCATTAACCCCTGACAAACAATTTGTGCAGTGGGTGTTCCCTTGCAATATTGATTTCCAGTGGTGTCGCCATTCTGGAAATATTAATTTCCTTCTGGCCTATCTCAGGGTTACTTTACTTTTGCAAATTGGCCCAATTCCTTTGAGTATTGCTTTTGAGGGATGCTTGCACAGTGTAGCACAGTATGGTGACCCAACAAGGTATATGTACCCCATCAGCTAGCATGCTGTGTTAGACTGTCACAAGTGATATGTCTAATTCAGGATCCCGCGAGGAGCCCCCAAGCTCTAAGAGATTTCAATCCGGCACACACCCAAGTCTAGCCCAGCATGTAGTGCACAATTGAAACCCTTATTTATTTTTGTCCATAAGTTCAATATTCTGAACGATATACAATTCATATCACACCGTTCTCCTGGAACCCCCCCAGTCACACTGGACCAGGAATCAGGCTACTTTGCAAAGGTAAATATGTATTTATGTATTTAAGATGTAATCACAATATATTTTAATAGGTAAACAACAATCACCAGTGGGGTGACAGAACACAGAATAATATCTTTAATACACTATGAATCAAGGAATGAGCACCAAAAACATATGCAGCACAGAAAATAATACTTTTGTGTTGGTTTGGATAGATGGCATTATGGTTAGAGGTTCCCCCTGCAACACCCTTTATCCCCCCAATAGGCAAATAAATAGATGTGAGGACAGAGCAGGTATTCAGGAATAGCACAAATCAAACAGAATAGTACTCCAACCTTCCCCCCTCAAACACAAGAGAAAAACAGAATTGACTTTTCAGCTGTCAGATTGGCTTTGAAATTTTCTTTAGAATTGTCTGGGCAAAAACGCCAAATGTGGTCAAAAATACTTAAATTGTTATACTTTCCAATGGGAGCCGCTTTGAACAGTTGCATACAGTCACAAACAATGATTTAGTGCAAAGAAAGCATTTCAAATCTCAAAGTCCAAGTAAAAAACAATTTAAAGCTATTTCACACGTGTTGGATTCTTTCAGAATTGTAATTCGCGGTTAACTTTTCCTTGCATGATAGCTATGGATGTTAGGTACAAGTAGTAATTGAAATTTCGTTTCTATCATGAAAACTGAGGGAGTTATAGAAGTTTTAGTAAAGGTTGTTTTTGTGAATTAGGCGCGAGAATGGAAAACAGAAATGCACTTTGAAAATGAAAGATGGTTTTGATTACACTAACTTATGACTATGAAAAAGACAATGTCACACTTGAATTTCCAAAGTTACGTGGCCAGCGTAACCTTTCACGTGTGATACTCTAGCTTCCGTTGTGGGATTTACTTTTCTTACTCAAAATCACTAATGACTTATGATTTTATAAAACAAATGAGAAAAATCAGCGCAGGAAAGGTTCTGACAAGACTATAATTCTGAATTAAAAGAGAGAATGGGTTGAGATTGGGATAAGGCAATGCAAAGATACTAGAGGTCACCTTTCTTCGTATTAATACTCACAAAATAAGTTATTAAATTGGACCGTCAGTTCTGGTCATGGATTGGATCTAGTCTAGGAAGAACAGCGCATCAGGCACAGGATTGGATCAGGACTAGGAAGAACAGCACATCAGGCATGGTACTGGATCAGCTAGGCCGGTCGCCGGATTTGCACACAATCTGTCCTCCTAGTCTGTGGGTATTTTAATCAGCTGGATAGCGAGTTCCTCAGGCAAGCCTAGTGGTGGCAAGCCAGAGAATTTCAGGATAATGGTTCAAAAGGCCTTCTCACACCACACAGCCTTTCACTGGGTGGAGAGAATGATTTGGAGGATTTGGCCCTTGCTCGAAATGAATAGTCCTCTATTGCTGGCAAGAGTTTTTGCCTCTGGATCTGGAAGAATATTAAAGCTGGATGTAGAATGCTGGATCAGAGTGCTTCGCCGGAATCAGGAAAGTGAGTGGATCTGTGAGTCCCTATGTGTTGTCAGCTGTCTCTATTTATGCTTTAAAATGACATCAGAAAGTGGGTATATGGACCGGCTTAGCTAAGCTTGCCCCTGTGAACTGGAATAGGATCAAAAATGCATCTCCGCCTTGCAATTTGAGTGATTGGATCAAGGCCGGATCATGTCACATTTATGGTTTGCATTACAGACCTCACAGACCTCCCTTGAGCCAGTGGTCTCAAAATCGGATTTGATACTAAATTTGCATTTCTACATTGGTCACCTTTATACAAATCACACACAAAGATGCCATATTTTATGTAGCAGCTATTCCTCAAAACCCTGCAGCGGTGGGATCTTGACTCAACTTTCTACAGAATTTTGTCCTTTTCCATATGAACACAAATTCCAAATTTTATGCAAAAGAGTCCATTGCATCCTCCTCCTTATTTGTTCCTTCCAGGAGCCATTTACGACCACCTTCACACCTCTGCTTCCTGGGTTGAAAGGCTTGTTATTGTTCCTTCTCTTTCTGTAGACAAGAGTCTGTTCTAACCCGCAATTAGACCTTCCAGTGAGTTTCTGCTGAGAGGAAGGCCCTCCTGCTGGGAGAAACCTGCTTTTCCAGTTCTTGAAGCTCAGCCAGGCTAATTAACCTCTTAAATCCAGCGAAAACCAAATTTGTTGCATCAAACATAAATACATTACTTTCCTAGCCTTAAACCTTGTGGGATCAAAAATACAACTAAAATCTGGATTCCTTTTTGGCAACAATCCTTTTTATGTTTGCTAATCCAGCAGACTTTTAGTTTTAGCTCACTTTAAAGTTTCATCAGTAACTCATCTGACACCTGTCATTCAGCTAGCCCAGGGTACTGCACCCAGATTTTGACATGGGCTGTCAGTTTTCAGACAATACAATTTGTCTGAAGAATGTTTTGCTCTTCACATTAGGACTTTGTATATTCACAATACTTCATTAGATAGATGAAGTTTAGCACCAAGCAAGATTTTGAATGTTAAGAAGTGTTGTGTTATAGGCATTTTGGAGTTTTGGCAACAAAGCAAAGGTCATTTATAGGCACATTTTGGGGTTTCACTTGCAAAGTGCTGCTTCTCTCACTGCACTCTGTTTGCTGCTTATGGAGCCCACTGGTACATTTTCTTCAGGGTGTTCTCTATTCCACCGCACATGCACCATGGGTGGCATGTTGTGCATCCCTCTTTTTGTGTGCTGAAGCATACAGTTTTTGTAAGTTTTTGGCACGCACAAGGGTTTTGCCACCGTTGTTGCCATTTATTTCACCATCACTGGCAGGGTGATGCCGCATAGCATAGCGGACTGGGTCAATACATCCCACAGGAGAGAAAGTGGGGAATCTTCCAAAGCATCTGCTGATGTTGCCACAGATGATGGAGGTTCTGCAGGAATCAAACATGTTAACAGATCGATCATTCTGTCCATTTTCATATTTGTGCCTTGGATTTGAGAGTTCACATGAGAACCCTCTCCCTGTAGAATAGCAAGAGATGAAGATTGCGCAGATAGCTCCCTCTTTATTGTGTCAAGATTCTCTGAAAACACTGGATTCACCACTGATTCAGCCCCATAATAGTGGAATCACGCCCCACCTCTTTTGAGAGTTCCATTAATGTGCCTGATTGTTCATGAACTTCTCCTTTCAGTAGTTCAAAGAATTTAACCATAGAGGTTAGTATGAAATTCAAAGCCACGAGCACTAATTGAGGTGGGAGAAAGGAGACTGAGGATAACAGAGCGTCCTCCAAAGGTTCGGACGGAGAGCCACCCAAACGTACCTCTTTTTCATTAGGGGTAGCTGGCACCCTATGCATTGAGAAATTTGGCTGTACAAAATGACTCAGTTGCGGAACTTCGCTAAAAATCAAAGAGGCAATAACCAAGTTTCTACTGACATCATGATTTGTAGAAAACGAGTCAAAGGGCTTCCGGGCTGTCAAGGTGGTTGCCATGGGGCCCACCAGGTCTACTTTGTTTGAGTGGAGTATTCCCGAGCCCTCCCACGGCACTTCTGGGGAGACAATTTTATTTGTCCAGAGTGAGAAACAATCATTTATCTTTCTCTTAATAGAAGATGAAGATAAGGTGTAATCCAGGCATTTTCCCAAATGGATCTTAGCCCCTTGTTCTAACAAGTGAAAATTCTAGGGGTAAGATACATGAGGGCTTGGAGTGGGGACCATGGGAAGTCTCACAGTAAAACCTCAATCAGGTACCAGCGCTGCTCCAGTAAATTCATCATGATCCACCTCTGCAGCCATTTTGTCGTCCCCATAGTACTCCTCAAGTTGTACATAGGACAGCAGTGTATGTGCCCAGCACCTTAATTAGGCCCTGCCTTCTGGTTAAACAAATCCCCCAAGCGGTTAAACCACAATATTTGTCTCAGAGTGGTGCTGTGGTTAGTTTATCAAACGATATGTTGTCAAATTATGGACCGTTCAGTTGACCAAAAGGCAAGTCAGTAAAAGGCCTGTGTCCTTGATCAAGTTGTTAACAGTACAAAGCCAGAGATCAGCTTAGCTTTAGGCCTTAATATATAATGCAAATTAACAATGGGGTCCTGGGAGTCTCTCTGCTAGACATTAGTCCTGGTTACGAAAGACTTACCCAGTGTCTTTAGCTCACTATCTTTCACAGAGAAGAAATATCCCAAACATATCAGTCTTTGTCCTGCCCTGGGGCAGTCCAGCACCGAAATGCTAGGCAATTCTCCTCTGAACAAGAGTACCAACAGAAACCCCAGACACGTGTTTCGGTCTGGTTGGACCCCATCATTAGGGTGGATCTGTGCCTCTCTAAGAAAGATAGTGAGCTAAAGACTCTGGGTAAGTCTCTCGTAACCAGGACTAATGTCTGGCAGAGGGACTCCCAGGACCCCCATTGGTAATTTGCATATTTAAGTAACTTTGGGTCTCAACCTAAGTTACTAGGGGAATCCAGACGTGGACCCCTTGCTCACTATTCTTAGAGAGGCACAGCTCCTCCCTACAGATGAGGTCCAACCAGACCGAAACACGTGTCTGGGGATGCTGTTGGTATTCTTGTTCAGAGGAGAATTGCCTAGCATTTCGGTGCTGGACTGCCCCAGGGCAGGACAAAGACTGATATGTTTGGGATATTTCTTCTCTGTGAAAGATAGTGAGCTAAAGACTCTGGGTAAGTCTCTCGTAACCAGGACTAATGTCTGGCAGAGGGACTCCCAGGACCCCCATTGTTAATTTGCATATTTAAGTAACTTTGGGTCTCACCCTAAGTTACTAGGGGAATCCAGACGTGGACCCCTTGCTCACTATTCTTAGAGAGGCACAGCTCCTCCCTACTGATGAGGTCCAACCAGACTGAAACACGTGTCTGGGGATGCTGTTGGTACTCTTGTTCAGAGGAGAATTTCCTAGCATTTCGGTGCTGGACTGCCCCAGGGCAGGACAAAGACTGATATGTTTGGGATATTTCTTCTCTGTGAAAGATAGTTAGCTAAAGACTCTGGGTAAGTCTCTTGTAACCAGGACTAATGTCTGGCAGAGGGACTCCCAGGACCCCCATTGGTAATTTTAATATATAATGCGCCACGAAACCCCTAGGAGTGAGTGGCTATAATCAATAACAAAGCCACCAACTGGTTGTACAAAATAATTAGGGGAATCAGAAATAATGAATCCCCCTGGTGCTGCTGCTTCTTGCCCAATGTCTTCTTCGGAGAACGTTTTTAAGGAAAAAAGGAGCAAGCACAGCAAATTCTAGACTTGGAGCTCAAAGGCAATGAAAGTCAACAGTCACCCCAATGTCTTTTTACCTTCACTGGATGACTGGCAGTTGCAACGTTTAAAGAATATGAGCAATGCAGTTACTTAGAAGCAGATAGCGTAGGGCAACAATACAGGGGTACAACAGTGGAGTTACTGCCTGTTGGAAATCTTCCACCGCTGCATACCATAAAACACTCCCACTACACTTTGTACATACAAGCATAACTTGCATGCTAGTCCCAAGACCGGACACGTACTCAGGCGCAACCCTCAGCACTGCACCATGGCCGAAGGGCAGCTGAAAGAAGAAAGATTTCACCAAGCTCACCCAAAAGGGCTCTGCAGATGCAGTCTGCTAGAGCTTCGTGTGCGCACTTCAAATGGGTCACCTGGCAGCGGGCAGCTCACCGGCCCTCCGTTGGGTCTGCAAGAGACGCGTGCCAAGACTCCGACACCGCGGCTCTCCTCCTCCGTGCGTCTCCCCCTCAGCTCTCTGCTGCAGGTCCTCTCTGTGCCCACAGTTCTGAGTCCGTACAGAATCTGAGGATCTGAGGAATGGACCCACAAATGGGAGAGTACGTTTCAAGCCGGACCTCTCAACACACCACTGCTGCTCAGAAGATGATAGAGGCTGCTTCCGACACTTCCAGCCACACAACGTAATTCCATAAGTGAGAATACACAACCTAAAATGCATTGTATGGCGCATCTAAAACTAGACTACACATTTTTATATTAATTTTGTTAAACTATTTTCTTCTATCTTTCTCCAATGACTCACATGCTAAAAAGTCTGAAAACACACATCCACAATAGAAAAGACTCTAATACCTACCAGGTCACTGACCATGGCCTTTGGCCATGGGCAGTGATTTTTCACCACCAACGTCACTATAACTAAACAAAGTAATTTTAAAACACTGACGCCCTACACTATATAGCCATGGATACCAAACTACACATACCCTCGGCTATCTGTGGTCCTTTGTAGCCCTGGACAGAGTCACAAATATCAGCAAAATGGCTGAAAAAAATGCTTTCCTGCCCCCAACGCACCTCATCAAGTACCCCCTCATCTGTGCCAGCTCCCCCCGCTCCAGATGGACTCCTCCCCTCACCTGCCCTCTCCCATTCCCCCACAGCACACGCTGCTTCTATGACGCAGTTTGCTATGAGATGTTGGCTATTCAGGGCTATAGCCAAGACTACGGAAAGCTTTGTGTTGAAAACTCGGTCCCTGTACCCGCTCCAACTCCCAAATTTCACGTAGTCCCTTCTAGACATCCCCTCACCTCTACCCAGACAGCATTTATATATTTTTTTTTACCCGCAAATAGCTTTTTACTGCATTTCCTTTTCCTATAACCTAGGCTATGGCCGTGAATATCACTCACATCAAGAGAAAAACAAGATGGCGGTCGTTTCATTTCTGAAAACCATGATCCTGCAATACACCATGGGAGATATAACTATAATTTTTGGAGAAGGGGGCACACCCTTCTCTCTCAAATTTTAAAATAGATACGGCACGGAATAACCCCAAACCAACGTCAATGCTTCGTGCCCAGGTTTTTTCAGACTATGCAAATCTGTTCAGCGGTTTTGGCTAGGCGCTTCGGCAAAAATATAACTCTTTTGTCTATGGGAAAATTAATGGGAAGTAGGTTGCACTTTTTGAAAAAAAAATGTTTATGCTTAATAACTTTTTGATTTTTTAACAGATATTTACAAAACTTTGCAGTCTGGGGGGCCCGCAGACTTTTAATCACTTTCAAAATGTCTACCAAATTAGAGAAGAGGAAAACGCCAAGGAGACAAAAACATACAGACAGCTGTCATGAAGGGGACAGTAAAACATGGTTGGGTGATAGTGATCATTGGATGCAATGTATAGTTTTTTTATTATTTTGAACTTCAAGAAAATGTAATCAACAGAAGGGATGAGAGGTTCCCTTACTGTTGAGCAGGACTTTCATGGAGATCATTACTACTATGGTGGTGGCATTACATTAAGTCATGCTGTGGATTGGATCCTCGGTGGCCTTGCAGTGTGCTCAAGTGTTCCTAGGTGTTGAATTAGCTTCTAACCTGATAATCATACTGATTCCCTCCTGCTAATCACTGGAGGGGCTTCTGTTAACTCTGCGCCCATAGACAGAAGTGTCAGAGCCGGGAATTGCTGTTTGCAGATTGAGTGTTGTGGACAAACAATGAGTCTCATCCATCCCAAGACATACCTGATTGGCCTCTTGTGGAGCAGAGAGAATGACTGTTTCCCTTGTGTATAGTGAATTGTTGACTAAGCCACCATAAGCCAGTATGAGAACATTACATTACAGTGAAGAATGAAAAATGATGTATGGCAATCTAGCTAGGTGGAAGGAGATATGCACATTATGGACATCAACCTAGTGGAGTGACCTACTGTCTAGAATAGCCAAGAATGCCCAGGTTCTATAGACAGAAAAGCTGGGAGGAACTACAGGCACACTTAAATGACAGTCGATGTTGGTCTGTGGCTTCAATGGAAGCAAGACACTGGTCCACACTGCCTGGAAGTTCTGTAGAACTGCAAGGAGCTTTATGGGGATGATATTGGTGGTATGGGAAGTTAGCGTCCTCTTTGCTTGAGTCTGAGCGCTTCAGGCTCTGTTAATCTGCATAACCCTGTCATCTCTACAATACTAAACCTGTCCTGCAGTTACATTCTCCTTTTAATAGAGGGACAAATGATGCATTTAGGTCTGTACGGGTTCAGACATTCCAACCCTAATCACCTCCATGAAAGTTCTGATGACCAATAAGGGTTGCTCAAGTCCTTTCCTTTTATTACACGTCCTTATAGTTCAAAACACTGAAAACTACAAATTCATCCCAAAAGTCACTATCACTAACCGTTATGTTTTCATTTCACAAAGGTTTGTAAATTCGCTACCCTTTGTTAGAACCATAACCTTTCACTAACGTCCTCTTTTGCATGTGTACATCGGGCAATGTGTCCCATTTCTTGAACTAAGTGCTGCTGCTATTGTGCACTATTTAAGTATTTGTGTGTGTGTGTGTGGGATGCTAGATGTCACGTTTCCCTGCACCACTTGTCAGTCTCGAAGAAAGTGCATGGCAATACAAATATGACACGACAAAACATGACATAATATAGCGTGACATAAAAGACATAAAATGTGCTCACAGTACAAAACTGTTGTTATGTCAAAAAAATTGAAATGGGAGCCGTTAAGTAAATATATGCAGTGATGAAACTAAAATGAGCAGAAATACCTTAACCTTGAAAATGGCCTTGTTTATGTAAATCAATCCTAGCTCCCAATTCCTCCATCATGAGTGGTATTGGAATAAGTGGATGCTATGGATTTCTAGCAGCAGTAGAAGCTGATGGAATGGACTACATGACCTGGGGTACGGCTGAACCACCTACTGTTGGCCTTTAGTCATGGGGCTCTGACTTGATCAGAGATCAGGATCTATGGGCTTTACCTTGTCTCTGGTATTGGCACCTCACATAAAAGCAGTTGCAAGCTCTTGCTTTTTTGGTTCTTTCAAATGAAGATGTTGTACCTGATCCTACATTTTATTCATCTTATCTAAGGGCATCTCCTTTGTTTACCAACATTGCTTTGCCACTTGGCTATTCCAGCTATTTGTCCTTGGCAAATTATCAGCTAAGGTGCCTGCAGCTGTTATAAAGAATTATATAAGATTTGCCAGTACGGCCAGTATTTGACCTAATTTTACAAAACGTTTTTGGCTTCCTATTAGGGAACACCTAGGGCCTCATTACAAGTTTGCCAGTCCAGGAACTACGGTACCGATAAGTTTGTCGGTACCGTAGTTACCGGATCGGCAAACTACAAGTTGTGCTAGCGGGTGCCTTTCTGCCTGCCAGGAGCATGTTGGATGCACCGGCACTGTTAAAGTGTTGTCGGTGCATCTGACCTCCTCGTTCCCATTCAGCCCTATGGGGCCGAATGGGAATGGGGAGTATCTTTTTTCCGGTGCCAGCAAATGGACAGTTACTGGGTCCGGCAGGGCTGTAATGACCCGGTAATTGCCCATTCGCGGGCGCCGTTAAAAAAAAGGACAGCGGCGGCAGCAGTGTCTGTATTACAGGCACGGCTACCGCTGATGTCATAATGATGTCATAATGAAGCCCATAATCTTAAAACATGTATGTCTTTGTCATTTTGCCTGCTGGGTCACGGCCAACACATGCTTTCAGGAATAGCTTTATCCATACATTCCTTCTCGTCCTCTGCACTCAGGTTATGACAGGTTATGACACCCTGGACAAATGAAGCTAATCTCAAAGTGCTTTACCTCTTCAATGAGCTACATCTTTCAAAATGATATTTCATTGGGCTCACAGGCACTCACATTGTTAACTTTAAATGAGGGATGTGAGCTGGACCAAGTCACGCTCATGCGTATCTGTTTGTGTGAGATGTAATCATTTGAGCCGTTTGGGGATACAAATCGAAATAATTTCAATTATTTAAATCCCAATTGCAGAGTCTCAAATAGACGAGAGTACCTGTTGAATCGGCCTTGATCTAGATTGTAACAGTTTTCACCAAGTGTATTTCCCCCTTCAGTTTATTTTGATTTTAATATTATTTAATTTCATATATCTTTGATGGAAGAAGAAGTTTAAGGCTGACTTTGGATTCACCAAACCACGGGTCTGTAAGATCGACTGAGTCAAACTGATCCGAACCTTCATTTTAATTATTTGAACCGTGATTTGAGCCGTTTGGGGATACAAATCGAAATCATTTCAATTATTTTAATTCCAATTGCAGAGGCTCAAATAGACAACAGTACTTGTTGAATCGGCCTTGATCTAGATTCTGACAGTTTTCACAAAGTGTATTTCCCCTCAGTGTTATTTTCATTTTTATATGATGGCAGATGAAGCTTAAACCTGACTTTGGATTCACCAAATTAATTATTTGAACTGTGATTTGAGTCGAAACTTTTAAGGCTTGTCCACCACTGCTTGAAGCATAACTTCAGAGTCTGAAATGGAGGCCTTCTGTTTTGAAGGGGCTGAGGTTTCATCACTTAAAAGCATGCTGTAGAATGTACACAGCACCCCTTGTCTAAGCCATTGTTCTTATGAGATATACATTTCCCAAAATGTATGTGTTTGCTAATTGGATTTGAAATTGTCACCGGAAGTAGTAGGTTGAAAAGTCATAGAATCTGACATTCACTGTCAAAAAGACAGAGCCTCATCAGGGTTGCACAAACAGATGTAGTTGTATTATTTGGCAAAATTAAAGACAACATTGCAGTGAAACAATTCAGGGAGCTAGTTGTAGGCTCCATTATCGAAAGGGAAGGAGACTTCTATTTCTCTTTACTTAACCCTCATCCTCATAAATATACTTAACTAGTGAAGAAAACAAAACTCCGCCACATAACTGGCAGAAACATTAAGGTGCAAGTATATTACCACTCGGGACGTGCATATCTCTCCACTAACTCACTGTCTTTGCATGCATTGCCAACAAGTAATCAATCAATTAATTAATTAATTAATTTATTTATTTAGTTATTTATATAGTGCGTCTAACGCAAGGGCATCTGGGTGCTTTTCTTACACGTGATGTTACAAAGGTTTGCATAGTTACGTTTTACAAAGCATCAACACATGTTAATACAGTTAATGTACATGAATATACATAACTTACATTGTTGCAAGAGGGCGTCCACTGGCGACTTGTGATATTGTATTATATACAGTTATGTACATTATAAACACAAACATATCTTTATGAAAGAATATGTTATTTGCCCAGGCTTTGTGTAAAGAGGTGAGTTTTCAACTGTTTACGGAAGATCCAGAAGTTGTCTTGGGCCCTAAATTTAACTATTTACTGGTAATCATAGGGAAGCTGCTGCCACCCGCTTTTTGGAGTTTGAATCTCGGCGTAGCGGGAAGTTGCATGTAGGCTGCTCTGGTGGGCCTTTCATGATTTGTATATACATAATGGAAGCATATCCACATGAGCACACACATACTGAGCAGTTACCTGACCTTCAAATCACCTGCCTTGGCTGAAGTCTTGGTAGACTCTTAAGAGGGTCACATAAGTTATGCGGCTAGATTACAGTTATGAATATTACAATTGCTCCGACATCCAAAAAAACAAAAAAATGCAACTGCATCCATTCTCAAAAACCAACCTCATCCAAAAAATCTCTCACACGATCCCACTGTTTTCCAATTTCTGACTCTCATTTATAGAAGCAGTTCAGTTAAATGTGTTGCGCCTACTTTAAATGTTTCTGTATCTATCAAAGCATAGCCCACCTGTCTGATCATAAACATGCCTTCCTTTCCTGATAGCCATAATTAGAAACGGTTACAATTATATTTAACTAAAACAGCTGATTATCCATACTGGCATAGGTGAGGACAAGTGAAAATCAAACGTAATGTGCACTGCTGGGACCAATATTGACAACATAAAACTGATACATGTTGCAACAGCGTGAATATACACTATCTATGGGATACCCACATCTACAGCTTACCCTGGCATTTAAGAAGTATTAGTTTGCTATGCTGGAAGGAAGATTGGAACTTATAGCCCTAAGATGGTGTTTGTTCCTCTTAGTGACACCTTTTCCTTGTTGCTCACCAGGCAGTTATTGCAACCTAAAAGGATAACTTGTTTATTTCAGTTAAAATGATACAGGACCATTTTACACATTTTAAACAAAATATTCACAGTACTCCTGGGGATGTAATCTTTTTTCCTACCCTTATGGTTAACTGAGGCAGCCACAGGTTACATAAAACACTCCCTTTCTGCTCACTCAGTGCAAAGAGAGTCCATTGGTCTGTTACATGCCCAGTTATTTTGTTTTAATCCAGCTCTCTCGTGGTAAGTAATGCTTTGTTTAGGAGTACAGCCAAGCCCTCTCACAACAAGGAGTGTACAGTATCCTGTTGATCCTCCAACACCCTGGTCCATGTAATTGAGTCCGGTCTGAATAGCACCTGATCACTACCAATCATTTTACTTTGTACATGCTTCTGTAATTCTGTGTGATATCTACCTTACTCTTGAGGCAATGTTATCCTAAAATAGGGTATGGACATGTTAGAGCTTAGAGGAGGTCTCTGTTGTTAGGGACACTGTATTGTGCTGTAGCTCCTTGAAGCATTTTTTTGTACTAAATGTAATTGCAATAATGGTCAGACATCAAATAAAGGGACAGACTTAAGGGATATGGTAACATTCTACTTTATTCTCAGTTTAATAAAGTACAGAGACCTGACAAACATCAGACTGATGCATGCCCACTCAAGCTTATGTTTGTTTGAGCTGAGGTCTTATACCCGAATATAAGTAATCTGTGACGTCATACTATGTGGCAAAAGACAAAACGTATTGAGGGGATGGATTGATTAAGGGAACATGCCTACTTACAAAATATATAAGGGTTAGTGCTTCATTGGCTACCCCTTGTCTCTAGGGCACGCTTTGAGCTTCGTCGAAATGCATACATTACTGATTATAGTGGACAAAACATCAGTGGATTGGCTCTTACAATGTTGTGCGTTAGGTTGTCCCCAAACCCACTGATTGGTTGCATACTAGCCCAACCCTGGAATCGGCTCTTTAGCAGACGTACATGAAACAAAATGTAGGTGATTGAATCCCATCAAACTACTCCTCATTTTCCTAATAAATCCATCATCTCTCATCGGCAGGCCACAAGCTGAAGTCTCTCATTTGTTGTTTGGCCTTGTTGCTGAGCACACGACTATCTTAACTTGAGAGTCTAATGAATAGTCTTTGTTTTTTACTTCTGAGACATGTGTGAGTGGACCACAAATGTGTCAGTTTCAGCCTTCCACTTACTGCCATTTGATTTAACTATGCAGAGTGATGTTGCTCCTTCTGGCCTCCAGAGCCTTGTTCACTCTATCTCATATGAACCTTGTATGCTTTTAATTGGCCAGTAGTTTGACTCTCACAGATCTTTTTGTCTTCCTTTATCTAAAAAGAACGTCTCACATTCAGAGCGCATGCACATACACCCTTTTTGCTCTGTGCTTATCCTTTAAAAATCGCATCTTTAGTCTGGGCCAACCTTGACTCATTGTCGGGTCTGCTTACAGGGATGTCTTTCCACGTCTCCCGATTCTTATAGTCTCAGACTGTTTCTGAGGTAGCTTGGTTACATTCAACGTGAACTGTCCAATTTTATGATATGGCCATTATTGTCATATATTCCTCTATAGCAAGCTTATATACTTTGTCTTTCTACCTTGCGTTACTGTGTATTTACAGTTATTAATCAGTAAGTTACTTCATCTTATTTTAGATCCATGATACTTTAGCTTCAGGTTCATGTTACTCTTAATGTGTCAGTTACTTTGTTATTTTCATAGCGTTGCAACATAGGTTCATATATCTTCGTCATGACATCACATTGTACGTGATATTCACTGATGCATTCTGACATCTTGGCAAACAACATCCTTCCTTCCATGTAACTTTCTTCCCTGCAATATCCTTCCACACTTTCATTGCGAGGGTACATTCTGTATGGCTGTCTGAGTGCATAATGGCTCTCATACACTCGATTCAGTATAGGAATGATACAGGGGGTCCCATCTATAGCTCTTCTCTGATGGTTCCAATATGACGGTGGCGAGGAGGTGGGTACTGGCAGGATAGCACCTACCTGCTCCTTTACAGTGTAATGGAGGGAGTGGTGCACCAAAGATAACAATGTTTAACACCTGACAGTAGCATTAAGGCACACAACTTCAAAGATGTATGTAATGGTATTTGTTATGTGTATTAGTTCCTCAGTGGATTCAAACATTTATTTGTGAAATTAGATAGATCTCCCGATGTACACCCCAATGAGCATGTTCCTCTATGTTCCCTAAGCAAGTTACTTCACCTGGCTAGATTTGAGAATTCCCACTGGTAGGAATGAATTGTCTATCTGTGGCCTGCTTATTGTTCCATCTATGTGTGCCATGAGCTCAGGTCAGACCCTAAGGGAAGTACCTTAAGAGCATAGCACAAGGTTAAGATCTACATGTACAGCACATTTAGAGTATGTGTATCATATTTTCACTTAGTATGACCAGATTAAATCATCTACTTAAAATGTTCACTGTCAATTAACAAAAACAGCCCCGGATATGCAATGTCATCAGTAATGCAATTTGTGATGTCATCTTTGATGTCCAGGATCTTATGTCTTAGCAGTGCATTGTGGTGGTGTGAGTTATGGTTGCATGGCTTACCATGACTGACAAATTCCTTTGATATTTCAATTTTACCTTGCAACCATAATGTCCCTTTAACAACAATTTGTCAGTGAATTTTTCATGTTTTTACAGCACTGTTTACAGGTTATTAATAATTCCTCTTTCAACATATATGAAAGAACTATAAATGCCCTTCAGCAAACATATTTTTGCAGTGCATACTGATGTGTGTCGTTTTCAGCAGCGCATGCTTGGGGATGCTTGTCATGGTTGAAATACTAGGGCATGAGGCTCAAGCATGAACCCATCCCCACCAAACCACCTCCGTTAACCACTGCACCTGCCCTGAATCCTAGTCCAGTGTCCACTATAATCCCATAATGTGACCAACGGCCAGTGCTCATTACTTGCATCCATTACCAGTCTCCACAATTCATGGGGCACGACGCAGCAAGGTAGGGGGAACAGAGGGAAGACAGAGACAGCGATCCTACTAGGCCAAGTGTCATTCAGATTACACAAGTGCAGGGGAATGGAAAGAGGAAAAGTGTGGAGTGGAGGGGGTGGGGAAAGTGCAGTACAAGAGGTAATAGAATAAATAAAACAATAAGTAGGGCCATCTTGTGGCAAGTTCAAAGGGTAAGTGCAGACAGCAGGTGTCAAGCGCAGGTGGGGGACTGTAGGGATACAGAAAAACAGTCCCCAAGTGTGGGGGTTGCCAGGGAGGCAGTGCAGGTGTGTAACTGGCAGGGGTGGGGACCTGGGCCAGAGATGAGAGGGTGGCCAGGCGACCAGTATAGTATCAGCCAGGAGTTCAGCCGGGGAGAGGAGGCGAGAAAGCAGAAGCAAAGAGGAAGGTTTTGAGGTGCTTCTGGAATCAGAGATGGTTCTCCTCAAGTTTTAGGGGAGGCCCCAGCCGAAGAAAGAGATCTACCACCAACTCATTGCTTGGAGAGAAACGACTGACCCTGAGGGAGTTGGAGGCAGATGAGCGACAAGCTCAAGAAGGAAGATATTTAGGAAGAGAGAGTTGAAGGTATTGAAGCCCCAGGCCCCAGAAGGCCTTGTGGACAATGCAGAGGGTTTTGAACTTAATCCTCGCAGCCACTGGGAGACAGTGCAGAGATTTCAGTCCTGGAGAGACACAATCCCTGGGCTTGAGGCCAAGGACAAGTCTCGCAGTCCTGTTTTGGATGAGTTGCAGAGGGCGGAGAGTAGATGCAGGCAGATTTAGAAAGAGGCTGTTGCATTAGTCCAGCCTAGAGAGAACCAGGGCTCTGGAGAAAGTGAGCTTCTGGGGGAAGTAGAGGAAATTAAGAATACCTCTGAGGAGGTGCAGCTGGTAGAGTGCAGCTAGCCCAAAACAATGCTCTAAGGGCAGCCACCGGCACCGCAAGGAGAGACCACATCTCCGAAATCAGAAGGCAAGTGCACTGGCTCCCTGTTAAAGAAAGAATTGTCTTTAAAACTCTTGCCATCACCCACAAATGCATTCACGAGCTTGCCCCCCCCTACCTGACGAACAGAATCAGCAGGCACTCCGCCACAAGACCGCTTAGATCTTTCTACGCCAACACCATTGTCAGGCCCACCTCGCGGAAAGTGCGTGCTGGTGGCTCCAGTTTCCCCACCCTAGCAGCCACGCACTGGAATGCCCTGCCACCTCACCTCAGACTCATCGAGTCACACCTAGCCTTTCGCAAGGCTATCAAAACCAGACTCTTTGTATGACTTCAACCTGTTTCTGCCTATATGCCTGCTAACCTGTAACTAAGAGCCTCCTGCACCCGAATGTAATCTTAAATCTGTGTATCCTCTGTAACAGCGCCTCGATGCCTCATGGGCTGCAAGTGCGCTTAACAAATGCAAATAAATAAAAAATAAATAAAATAGAGTGACTTCTTAGAGACATCAGAGATGTGAGGAGAGAAGGAGAGTGTGGAGTCAAAGATGACCCCAATGCTTTTAGCCTTACAGGTGGGAACAGGAGGGGGGCCAAGAGAGGCCAGCCAGAGAGTGACAGGAAAGGAGGGAGCAGGTGTGCCGATGAGGAGAATTTCAGTCTTACTGGCATTAAGGCAGAGGTCATTGGCGGAACTCCACTCCTCGATAGAAGACAGACAGTCAGAGATGAGGGAAGGAGAAGAGGTGGCTGAGGGGAGCCTGCAAATGTGTTGAGTCTCATCCACATAGCACTGAAACTTGGGGCCGAGGGCAGCAATGAAGTGCCAGGTATTGGTTGAACAGCCAGGGAGAGAGGTTAGGCCCTTGGGGAACACTAAAGGTAGAGATAGCGATAGAAGAGAGGGAGGACCCAAGTTGGACCTGGGAGGGTCAATCGGAGAGGAGGAGGTCACCCATGTCAGGGCCTGATCAGTGATACCCAGGTTATCACGGAGACGGTTGAGCAGGATGGCATGGTTGACCGTGTCAAAGGCAGAGGAGAGATCAAGTAAGATGAGAACACAGTGGGTGTTGGAATCGAGGTTGGGGATCAGGTCTCCACGATTGTTCAGGAGAGCAGTTGCTGTGCTTCTGGCTGCTTTGAAACCAGACTGATGATCATGGAGACAACCAACAGATTTAGTGTAGAGATTAAGCAGGGAGATGGCCAGCTTTTCCAAGAGTTTGCTTAGGAAAGGAGTGATGGAGATTAGGTGATAGTTAATTGGCCAGGATTGGTAGGCAGAGGGTTTCTTAAGAAGAGGGTGCACGAGGGAGTGCTTCAGGAGATAATGGAAAACTCTGGTGGCAAAGGAGTGGTTGCAGAAGTCAGCAAAAGTGGAGCCAGGGTGTCAATGTGGTCCTTGATGGTTTTAGAGGAACAGGGGAGAACCTGTTTCAACGAGACTTTCATAGATCAGACTTGTCTAGAAACCTCATATGGGGAGAACAGGGGAAAGGCAGAGAAGGGGGAGAAGGGGTGGCCACAGAAGGGCCAGAGAAAGAGAGGAGGTGGTGGGGGGAGGAGGAGAGGATGATAGAGAGGACAGGATGGCCTGAGTTTTAAAGATGAAATGAGAAGCCAGGGCCGTAGAGAGCGCCTGCGAGGGGATAGGCGAGGTGGAGACTGCAGCAGGATTGGCCAGATCCTGGCAGATTTTGTACAGTTCAGCCGAGTTGTTGGATGCTGCAGAGATGCAGGCTTTGATGTGGGCTCCCTTCTGGGTGCAGACAGAAAGCTGGTATTCTCTTGGAAGCAGGCAGCAGGCCAGTTTGTCAGAGGATGTACAGGAAGCATGACATGTCCTCTCATCGACCCTGAATTTGTGTTACACTGTTTTCATGTCTTCATATATTTATTTGTAAAACTGAAGACATATTTATGTTATATGTCTTGGTTTCCTGATTAAGGCTGTATACATCACTCTGTGAATTTGTCATCATTTAATATTAAATAATGTTTATACAGTATTTTACAATATTTTCATTGTAGTGGAGAAGTATGATATTGTGGGCAATTCTTTATAGAATATGCTGATGCAAAACTAAGTTCATATATTTACCGAAATGATTAGTATAGTTGATGTCATCATACTCCATTTTTTTCCTTTACTAAACTATAGCAGCCCTTTATTCTTTGAAGTGTTATTTGTTTAAGTTTTGTTTTTTGATACAATGTTATTTTGTAAAACATGTTACAATTGTTTTTCACATGTAATGTAGATATACATGTAGAAAGTGGGATAGTGTATATATTGCATATGCATATATATTTATTGTTAAATATTTTATAGAACTGAATCAAAGTTTTTTCTCTCCAACGAGAAGTTTTCCCCTCTATTGGATGATTAATGAATACAACATTTTATTGTTTGTGTATTGGCAATACATTCAGTATTCACTTGGTACCATTAAGAAAAAAAAACATGAACATTGTTGTTTTTATGTTATTATAAATGACATTTAATTCTGTTTCAGATTTAGTAATATTGAAGGAAGAAAACAACACATATAAAGGTATTGAATAAGACATTTAATAAATATGATATATACATGATATATGATATATATATGTACACATTCCCTTCTCATTGCAACTATTACCTGTGACCTTCCTGTTCATGGGAAGTAACCACGTTTGTTCTGCCAGTTCCCCCTACCCACGGTAGCCCCACCTCTTCCCCAGCAGCGAACCTTGTGTGGGCTTGACAGCGATGGAGCATCATGGGGGTGATAGGCATGCAGCTAGTTCATATATGTGCATTGCACATATGTATCGACCCAGATTTGTTTATATTATTACTTTCAGCTGTGGCTACATCATCAGAAAATGAGTTGCAAGATTATGCTTCTGTGGCTAAGAAGAGCAACGACTGGAGTAGTTCTATCCTTGGCTAAATGGCTCCAATGTTAACATTGGGCCTCATTACGAGTCGCGCGGTAGCCATGCCGGTGAGACCAGCAGGCTGGCCGCCGGACTCGTGATTTTTCTGGCGCCTGGCTTCCCATAATTACCAGTCTATTACGACCCTGGCATTCCGGGAAGTCAGGCACTGGAAAAATGGTATTCCCCATTCCCATATGAGTCCAATAGGACTCAATGGGAATGGGGATGATGGTAGCACCATTAATATCGGTGTCGGTGCTACCGCAATAGTCTGCAAGCGAGTGCCGTTCCACATGCCAGGTCAGACCTGGCGGGCGGGATGGCATCCGGCCCACAAACCTGTACTCTGCCAGTCCGGTAACAATGGTGCCGGTAAGCCTACCAGCACTGTTGTTACTGGACGGACAGGGTCGTAATGACCCCCATTGTATCCGTGGTTACAAACACACATTTTTCGGGGATTGTAGGCACTCAAACTGCATAAAATAAATTACGATTGGTATTGTAATATATGTTTGCAGCAGGCTGTATTCAATTGTATCTATTTTTGTAATTTAAAGGGTGGCCCTTTAAAGGGCCTTTTTGGGGGAAGGAAGGAAATGAAAATAAAAAGAAACAAAAATAATTAAGTACAGCACTTAATCTGGTATTCTGATCTTAATTTCTACCAATCCTTAAATGTGTCACCTCTTGTGGCTACCCATGGGAGGCATCGTTCACAGACGACTCTTACTGAGAGAGTGGGTGTTGTTAAAATGTCAGAAAGTGCTGTTGACACTGGTGCATAAGTTGAGGATTCACTCAGTGTCAGTGATGTCCCACTGGTGGATGCAGGTGATGCCGGTGGTGCTGATTTCCGTGCACATAATGCAATTTTATTTTGTGGTGCTTGTGCGATTTCCGATAGACATCATCCACATCATACCAGTGGACTTGCACCAGATGGTGTACCTTTATTGATGTTCCTAGGCTTTGTGATGGAACATTAGAAGGGGCCCGTAATAGAGTTTTCTTGCACAATGTGCATAGTACGTCCTATGCCCCTTTTTTCAAAGTGTTCTTTCACTTGGAGGTAGCGCCAACTGTCTGCAATGGTCTTCATTCCAGTTGCTTTCTTGCTTGTGGCAATGGATTGGGGATCCAAGTGACATTGTCATTACTGCTGCTTCTATCATGGTTGGACATGTTGGAATGTCCAATGGGGGGGGAATATGTAAAATGTAAAACAATACAAATTATAACACTAAAAAGACAATGGGCCTCATTACAAGTTTGGAGCTAGCCATGCCGGTTTTAGTGGCATGGCTACCCCCAAATTCGGGTCTGGGTCCCGAAAATTGGGAATTACCGGGCCATTCCGACCTTTGCGGGCCTAGTAATTCCCATTTGTGGGGCCCAGACCCAGTACATACCCATTCCCATTGAGCCCTAGTAGGGCTCAATGGGAATGGGGAGGATGCTAACAACGGTCCCATTAATGACGGGGCTGTTGTTAGCATCCTGTTCAGCTAGCGGGTGCTGCTCTGCACGTCTGGTCTGACCAGGCGTACAGAGCGGGACCCGCTGCAGAACTCGTAATGTGGCGGCCCGGTATGAAGGGTGCCGGTCCCTTACCGGCACCATTCATACCATGGCCCCCACAGTCGTAATGAGGCCCAATGCCTCAAAAAATAAAAACATTGAAGAAATAAAAATAAAACAAAAAATAGACAGAATGAAAAAATCACAATGCAACGGAAAAGAGGATTAGTTGAAAAGTGGGTAAACTGGAATAAGAATTAAAGGGTTAAAGTGTCAAAAGTTCTTGAAGTTACTTGGATACTGTTTCACTGACAAGCACTGATAGCAAACATCAATATAAACTTTCTTTTTTGTGTTCTTGGGGTGATTATTCATGGCTACACACTGCCAAATGCACTAATTGGACAGCTCTGTATATGTGAATGTCCTCATTCAGCATGGGTGCAGCCGCGTCAATACATCGCAATGTGTGATTGGATGTTTCATTGATCTGGATAGGAGTCACATGTAGGTACGGAGCAGCAGCACGTGATATGATTGGCTGGCAATATTTGTTGCCGCGTTAAAGGAGGTCGACATCCTATTGGCTAATTTTGCACACGTGGGCTTTGTAAAACAATATGGGCGTACCCACTTCAATACATTGCAACGTGTGATTGGATCATTTGTTGATGTGTATAAAAGTCACGTGTAGGCGAATAGGCGCAGAGCCGCAGCATGTGATATGATTGACTTGCGCATCAGGCTCGAAGACGCGTAGCCACATTGAAGGAGATTGACGTACTATTGGCTCATTTTGCACACGTGGGTTTCATCAAACGGCATTGAAGCTTGAAGCTTGTCATTGGCTCGTTGGCTCATTCGTTGGCTCATTCGTTGATGTGGCTACGCAGCCCATAATATGATTGGCTGTTAAAAACAGGCGCAAAGCCGTGTAGCCACGTCGACGTACCTTTCGAAGTGATTGGCCCTTCGATTGATGCGGCAGCTGCCACGTGCAGGCGCGCCTCCTCATTGTGCAATGTGATTGGTCAATTATTTAGGCACAAACATGTCATCGTGCTTTGGCCATCACGTGCACATTAAGAACACATTCCGGTAGGCTATATTGTGGTAATAGGCTGCGTAACAGGGGGCACAAATTTAAGGTAGCTTTAGCTGAATTTCAGGGGGGTTTCTTTGCATTCAGTTCTCACCTTAACGTCCCTGCAACTAAAGTTTTTCCTTGAATTACAGGGCTTAGGGTAGCAGCCCTGTAGTTATGGTTTAGTTGTTACACTCATAGAAAGAGCACATTTTTGGTGGCTTATTACGTCACCCCACTGGATGAATGTTCACTAAACTTTGCATAACTATATGGCCCCCTCAGAATGATTCTGCAAAGTTTGGTGCGGTTTCGTCCAGGGGGTGCAAAGTTATAGGGGGTCCCAAAATGTGTGGAAATCATCATAGACACAATGGAGAAAAAGAAATTGCTCATGCCTACAGCTGGGATCACTGGACGGATTTTGACCAATCAGTCCAGTTGTTTTTTTTAAAAACAGCCGAATGTAGGTTAAAAAATATTAGTGATATCTGTGTTCGATCTGCGGGCTCACTTCCCTATTCACTCTGCGGACCCCCCCGTGAACCAATCTTGGTCCAGCTTGACATCAGCAGACATCGGATGCGTGAGGTGCATCATATTTTTGGAAAGAAAGTCTGGAAAACACATTTTGGAATAAAGATGATAAGGAGCTGTGTTTACAGGTGAAAAAAGTGGCGCAGGTGCCACTCGCTCCACGGACAGTGCGGTAGTCCATGGACATCTCCATGAATTAACAGCTTGGAAAACACATTTGGAGTTATTTAATATCTGAAAGAGGGAATAGAAAGGGTAGGGAAGTGGAATAAAGATGACATGGAGTTGTTTTAAAGGTGAACAAAGGGGTTTGTAGATGTCGCTGAGTCTGGGGTCACTTCTTAGTATCCGCAGACATTATTTGGATGGAAGGCAGTTGTGGGTGAGTTTTGTTATTTGTAGGTGTATTGTATGTATGGCCAGGCCAAGAATCTGACCACTGGCAACACAAACTATAGTAATGATATGATATGATATGATATGATATGATGTGGCATTTGTAACGTGCATGTACACAAGTGTTTTGAGGTGTGAAACACTATACTATTATATGTATAGTAATTATATGTAATGTAGCGGGAGTATACATCATTTGTCACATGGTGGAAAATATAATTAAAGTGTATGTAGTATTTATGATTGTAATTAGTGGTTGAAGTGTACAAAAAGAAGTAGTGAAACAATGTACCCTGCTGGTGTGCACCCACCCCTTACAAAACCCATCACCATGCGACCTCCCCACACAGTACAAACTGCCAAGACATGTACCTGTTGTTTAAGGTGTACATTTCAACTTCTTCTTACACTTTTATTTTAAAACAGAACCATTCCGGAACCGTTTCTTTTCCAAATAAAAGTATAGGAAAAGAAAAACCTAATTTAAAAAAGTAGAGCACAGCTCTGAACCACTCCCGCTCACTTTGACCATTAATTGTAGTACAATCGAGGACAGGCCTTTGTGATTTCTCCTCCACCTTTAAGATGGGTAAGAATTGTATCCTTATTAAAAGGTTATGTGATACATTAGCACGCATTGTTTACCTGTAGAGTACCCTAGAGTTTTGTCTGTTAATTGTGGATTTTTTATATCTATTTCATCCCCCAGGCTCACCTGATGTCCTTGTTTTTTATTTAATTGTCAATGTTATGTTAATGACACACAGGTTTCCATAAACTTCACTGAACTCATTTGTTTTTCTCGTTTTTTTATCTTTATTAGTCTGACTGCCAGCGACACATTGTGTGCAGCTTACAATTTGTGTTTCAATGCTAGTAAAATGGAGATATTTTTTACTGTGACACCTGTGCCCTGTTTTTTTCCTACCCTCTGGCCGCTGACTTTGGGCCCTCTACTCTTACCATACTGTGAGACCAAAAACGTTTGGGTTATATTTAAGTCCTGTCTGTCCTTTACTCATTACATTTTGGAGCTTGTAAAGAAAGCCCAAGCTTAGAGCTTGACCTCCCTACAGAGATTATACCATTCTTCACCTTCACCCAGAAGCTCTCACTTTGTAGAACCCTGGTTCTATGTGAGCTGGACCTCTGCACCAGCTTGTTCCTTAACCTCCCCCTTTTGTTTTGTATGCCTCCTTCGGGTAATCTAGTATTGGCTGCCATACTTATCTCTGGCCTGAAGCCCAGGGATCATATCACTGCATATCGAAAATGTGTACATTGGCTTGTGATACTTGTAAGGGCTCCAATATGTCCAACTTTGTTTCCCTACATACTCCTCTACTAATGTCATATGCTGCTTTAACTCAAATACTCTGCTTGTAAAACGCTTTTTGAAACAGAGAGTGGGAGGAATGTCTTTCTTCAGCCAGTGCTTGTCTTTGGAGCAGTGTTCTTGCTCCTCTTATACTTGAGCTGTACTTCTTTAAGTTTCAGAAACTCCACTTTTGTTTTCCTGTTTTACTTAATCTCTTCTCGGCTAACTGATGCCACTGAGACTGGTGGCCTGGCCTCTTATGAACCTTATACATTCAGGGCTTTCTATTTAGTTGAAACCAGTAGACCCCCCCCCCCTTCAGCACTGCCCTTGCGGGTCTACCATTTAGCGGATGCGTACCAAACCCCTGGGACTCCTCTGCCCCAGTAGGTTATTAGTGGCCTCCTAGTTTGGCACTTTCATTCTGGGCTTGGATGAGCACTTGGTAATCTGTACTCCTCTTTCCATTCATGCACTTGTTTTACTTCACAATGCATATGTGCATTTAAAGCAGCAGTGTGTACAATTATTTGGGATAAGCAAGTGAAATTCACATGCAAAAGATGTGTAGAACTCATTTTATTGGCAGTGAGTGTGTGGAAGTTTAATGGTTGTATACGAATTGTTCTTTTTACAACTGCTCGAATGACAATTGACCTTTTCACAATTGACCGAATTGTGAAGGTCAATTGTACCATATATATGGGGGGAAACCCCCCATAACCCCCCACCCAACGCCAAACCCCCCAAAACCCATATATATATATATTCGGTCAATTGTGAAAAGGTCAATTGTGACCCTTTAAATTCGGTCAATTGTTCATTCGAACAATTGTAAACAAACAATTTGGGAAATGAGGGAATGGGCACTATCCACACATATGGAGGGAGAGGTGTATAGGGGAAGATGTTGGGTGTGCATTAAATCTAAGGTAGGGGGCATTGTTTCTCATCCTCTCTGATTACAGCTTCAAGAGAACTTAGAAACTTCTCCCTCTTGCAGAGAGGTGTGTTGCAGTATATACAGAGTACTGGTGTTTTCGAAAGATATGGATCAACACCCTCTTTTATGGCTTGCAAGGTAGCTGGTGGGATTTGTGTCCCAGAGGAGCAGGCTCTGTGGTTGCAGTATTTGTTGAGGAAGATGAGGTAGAGGAAGACAGATTCTACTTCCCAAGAAAGGAACAGCCTTTCTGAGAACATGCTGGTGTTTGGATTTGGTGTGGCGGCACATGGAGGTGGTCCTGTGGGAGTAATGACCAGGTTTTCCGTGACTAAGTACAACGTTGCACTCAGTACATTTCACTTTGATAGCCTTAACCTTTGCTACATTCCCAACAGTGGTAAATAAATACCACATCCATGATCCTCTCTGGATGCTAGAGGTAGGCTCTTCCTCTACCTCATCTTTCTGGTCTTCTTCATTTGTTTGTATTGCGCTTCTTTCGTTGTGTAGGTCCTCCAGCTGGTATTGATGGTGGTGGCTCTTGGGGAGGAGGGATGGAAATAGCTGATTCCATTTTAGTCAATAAATAGCAGTGTTGGTAATATTTTTCTAAGTATGTGTTGTGTTCTATATTGCTAATGGATAATGAGTAAGAATGGGTGAAGGGTACATCTTGAGCATCAGACTTCCTAGATCAGCTGAAAATGCAGTTTCAAACTAATCACGAACCACGGACCCGTTCACGAAGCACAGACCTGTTCATGAACATGTCATCATGCCATGCGCACGTGCATGGTCACAAGACACTGTCCGGATTGTCTGCAGTGAAGTCAGTCGTTCACGAATGTCAGCGAACACAAAAACTGTGGAAAAAGTTGGAAAACGTGTATATTAATGTCAAAAATGTTTCTTGAAGTTGGGGAATGGCAGAGTTTTAATGTGAAACATTCTATATCAGACGAAAATGTTGCTATATTGGGGGTAGGTATGATAAGAAGTTGTTGCAAATTAGGGTGCACTGGTAAAAAAACATTTGTGATGTCATCATTCATGTCCTGGGTGTTAGTCTTAGCAGTGCACAATTGTGGCACGAGTTATCGTTGCTTAGGTTATCATAACTGGCAAATTTATGGGGGTTTCAGTTTTATTTGAAAACATAACGCTCTTTAACAAAGTGGTTTCATTGAATTTCTTAGTTTTTTATAAGTGCAACTTAACCATAACGTCCCTTTAACAAAGTTTTTTCAGTGAATATATATATGTATATATATATATTCAGTAAAAAAAAAAACTTGTTAAAGGGACATTATAGTTAAGTTGCACTACAAAAAACCATGTTACAGGGACGTTATGGTTCCAAGTAAAACCAAAAAACCCCTGAAATTTGCCAGTTATGGTAAGCTAAGCAACCATAACTCGCGCCACCACCATGCACTGCTAAGAATAACACCCAGACTGACATCAAAGATGACATCACAAAGTAAGATGTACTCCATCTCTTCGAAAAATGTGTGTACTATGAAACACAATGTTTTCATTGTGAAAAGAAGACATACCAACATCTCTCAAAAAGGCAAAGACAGCCTTGTTCACATTGCACCTTGCTTTCTCCATTTGTGGACCAATTGAAGAAGAACGCAGCCACATTTGTCTCTGCGCAATATGGGAAAAAATTACTCTGGAGTTTGGATACATGTCCATGACTTTCCCAAGTCCTTCTTTCATTGAAAATTGCAAAGAGATTCCAGACACATGTCCTAAAATGTTCCCTCCACAATTAATGATAATAATGTCTGGATGATGCTGTGTCACCAAAGTAGCACAAAGAGGTACCCAAGCAAGCCACTTCATTCCACGCACCCCATGCCAGTGCACTTCCACATGAGGGAATCCAAGATGTACAGCGACTCTGCAGCAATCTGCATGCACCTCCAACCAATGTATTCACGAATCTCCCAAAATCCAGACAATCTGCTTTCTGAAACACACAGCCATAACTATCTCCTGTCCGGAAAAAAGACTTTCTGACAAACTCTCTGTTCACACATCACACCCAATAAACCCTATTGACCAATACCTTGCTGTGCTATGCCTCATTTGCATCTCACTCAACCGCAAAAATCCTGTATGTAATATGTGCTGCCCATGAACAACCGCGCTGTCCGTGGACAAATCAAAAAATCTGAGGGTTGGGAATGAAAATTGAAATAATGGGCCCTTCTTCCCCTTCTAGGTTGGCTCTGAAAAGAGACTTTTGTTGCAGTTTTTTTGTGATTGCAAAGCGCCTACAGCAACAACTACTATAAAACTCTCCATCCACATGCATGACCACAAACTACAGTTATGAATATTTTATGCACAGTACATGTACAGCTCTTGTATAAATGCACATAAACAGGGTAACTGACACTTACCCTGTATAACCTGTAAAAAAGCTTACTGTCATTTCTCCCATCTGCTATGATCAAGTGTCACTTGCAAAGCTGTCTGCTCTCTCTCCAAATGTGTGTTTACCCATATTACTATCTGTAATGTGAAAACTGTTATTCTCTTCATTCAGTCTGTCATTTGTGTATCCACTGCCACCTATTTATCCACATTTCAACCATAATAGCATTTAATGCATTATAGTGCATAGGATGTACATACAATTTTCTTTCTATACATTCTGGATATTTTACATACAATCTATAATTTGAACTTCCTTTCGGAATGATTATAATAGTAATCAGACACAACACACAGCTATCTAACAAAGTGTCATTTCATGTTAAAAGATGGGAGAAATAACAGTATAATTATGGAAAAAGGCTTTCTAGTGTGTTATAAAATTACACACAGCCAGGATGAGTACATGCATCTTAATTCATGCACACAGATAGCCAATATCATTTGAAAGGCTCCCAGCTGAAACAACACCACTGTCTCTACAACTGTTCTTCCAATCTACACAGCTCTCTCATTCCAGCTGGTTGCCCATTCCATTCTAAATTTTACAACAGCATTCAACTAAGCACAGGTGCAGTCATATCTACCACATCATCTACAACTATGTACAGTGTTGTAAGGCAAGATATACGGCATCTCCCCCCTTCCCTTCAGTCTGCAACACAAGCATCAGGTCCTTCCTTGCAACCATTACTTTTTTTCAGACTCTCCCATGTCCAAGCACCACAGAATCACCTAGTACTTGGTAATCACCTACTGAGTAATACGCTGCTGACCCCTTCAAATCCATCAGATGTATTTCCCCTAAGCAGCCCACATACCACAATCAAAATGTTTGGTAGCATTGTAGAGTTATGCTGCAGTGGTTTTGGCCAGAGCCTAGAGTCTTGAGTGCATGGCCTACAGCCTTCGGCCATGCATCCAAGACTCTAGGCCCTGGCCACAACCACCGCAGCATAACACACCCATAGAAACAGAGATCTACCAAATGACCAAAACCCAAAAACATACTACATCCACCTCAAAACTATGCACTTCAATTAACATTCGAAAAAATCATTACAACCAACGTACAAACTCTTCAATACATACCCTCTTCACCCAATGCTCTTCTAATGACCCAAAGCCAACATCATACTAAACTAAAATAGCCAGTAGTGTGCCCAGTGTTTAGTATGTCCGCGGACACCGCAAACACATCACGGCCTTCTGCCACCTAAACAAATACAGCATGACCCATAGGTTACTCCCCCACCCTCTCCAAGCACTCCAACACACTCCCCAAAATTGGATTTATGCTCATTTCCAGCGCTTGTCCGCGCATCCAATATGGCGGGAGCATCGAAGCAATTTGACGCACCTCACGCCTCATCCTAGCCAATCGGAGAACACGACACGTGTCTGCGGACACGACGCAAGGCGATTAGCCAATCAGTGTCTTGTCCGCGGAGCGAACAGGGAAGTGTGTCCGCGGAGCGGACATAGATATCGCTAATTGTTTTGCCTTACTTTTTGGCCATTTAAATGAAAACTACTGGACGGATTTACACCAAATTAACAAAAGCACGCTTTCGGGACCAAGCCGCCGCTCCTGCCACAAATTGGTGAAAATTCGTCCCTCGGTTTGGGCTGTAGGCGCAACAGGAATTTTTTGCCATCATGTCTATAGGTAAACAAACAGAATTTGGGACCCCCATATAACTTCCCCCCCCTTGACCAACCTCACCAAGTCGGTCATATACTTTTTCTGCAAAGTTTGGTGAGGATTCGTCCAGGGGAGCAAAGTTATAAGCCACCAAAAAAGTCCTCTTCCTATGGGTTTAGCAACTTAACCATAACTACATGGCTGCTACCGCCGGCCATGGAATGTCCGGAATGTCAGGAACTGATGTGGCCATATATGGCAATGCCTAAACAGGTTTCACATTTCGTAGGGAAGCCGGTTCTGACCAAGTTAACAAAGGTGTACAAAGTTTGAATGGAGAAAACATAACACATTAATGCTAGAATTAAATTAATCTTGTGATCGGATTTTCAGACTCTTACCTTAACCCATAACCCAATTCCAATATAATATGAATGGTATTTCCCAGGTACTGGGTGTTGTGAATAGAGACACATGGTTTCACTTTCTAGCATTTGGTCCTTACCACAAAAAAAGGGAGCAAGGGGGTTCCTGTAGCCGTCCTCCAATTCCTCACACAGAGGCAGAGGCAACTAGATTTTGAATATGGATGAATATCGGGCAGGAGGGAATACAAGAGGCAGATTAATCCTCCTGAACACGGATGGAATATAATTGTTTTATCATAGACCAGCAGCCAAGGTGCCATGTGGTGTGGTGTATATAAATTATGATGGTGACAGTAATTCCACCATGCCTCAATTATAGTAAACGACTGAACTGCAGACTTGTAAAAGGACTGCATGTAGGCTGGAATGGGCTATCTTCAGAAGTTAGCGTCTTGAAACAGAAGAACACATCCATGCAAAGAGTTAAACTTGCAGAGCATTCATCTTGTAATGGGCTTTTTTTTCAAAAACACTCTTCCATACCCCCAGCCCAACCAGAGACCCCAAATGCAAACCACATCACTAGTGACAGAACCATACTAAAGCAGAGCATGTTACACTGACATGCTGGCCCTTTTTGTCTGATGCACAACGTTGTCATGCAGGACGTGGCCACTGAACACGCATGATAATGCTAATGGCGCTAAGTGCTGCAATGATCCTAATGACCTGGGACAATAACCGGACATCATGCACAGACATTACACGTGTCACCATACAAATAAAAGCAGACCTGAAGATGAGGTGCAACATGGTGGTGTGGAACATACAGCAGGTGTCCAAGACCCAATGACAACAACACATTGTTCAGTACATCGGGGCACTGGATTTACTATTTAACACACAGTGAACATGCTTGGTTATCAATTTATTTGCAACTGCTGGAAACACCCGGGAAAGGACACACCTTTTGCCTCCAACTCAAATGAAATGGAAAGAACATTGACCCTGCTTCATGCATTCCCCGGAGTGCCTCTTTACCTACTCAATCTTAGAGATATAGGGCCTCATTACGAGGCTGGCGGTAGCCCTGCCCTTATTAAGTGCATGGCTGCCGCCGGTAATTACATTTTACCGGGTCCATGGAATGGGCAATTACCCGGTCATGCTGACCTTGGCAGACCCGGTAATTGCCCATTCCATGGACCTGGTAAAAATGAATCCCCATTCCCATTTGAGCCCCATAGGGGTCAAGGGGGATGGGGAGAAAGCTAACAATGGGCCCGTTAATAATGGGCCTGTTGTTAGCTCCCTGGTCCCCTCGTGGGACCCGGAAAGGACGTCTGGTTTTACCAGACGTCCTTTCCAGGTCCCGCGAGGGAACCTCGTAATAGGGCGGAGTGGGTTTAACGGCACCAGCACCATTACTGGTGCCGTTAAACCCATTCCGCCAGCCTCGTAATGAGGCCCATAGTCCCCTTTTTGTTATTATTGTCATGAGATCCATGTCTCTTTCAGACCAGAAGATCTCTAATGCCCCCAAGAGTGTTGAATAGCACTGCCATGGCCAGGCGTTGTCCAGTATCCTACCTGTTACATTAGATTGCGTTTTCATATAGATTTCACCAATGCCACCGAAGGCTGACTGGCATTTCCTTTTACAGCTTCAAGCCCAACACAGATACCCAAGGGGACTCAAAAAGTAAGTTGTTTTTGAGTAGTGCGGGGGATCTTAAATAATGTTAGTGGGTTTTAGGGGTGTCTTGCTGAGCATTTCAAAGGAAACCTGCTGGAACATTAGCTCGTCATTGCTCTGTTTTCTTAATTTAGTATTATAGATCAGAAGCTCCGTTGATGAATGAAGCTTTCAGTGTGGGGAGATAAATCAATAACTTCTAGTCGAATTATGAGTACCGATTCATAGAAAGAAAGATGCACAATGCAAGTGGCCTGGTAAGACTCACCACACACCGTTCGTGATGGAGTCCAGTGGCACAACACGACTTGGGCCAAAAGAACTGAGCAACGGATAGCTTCTGTCTCATTGCAGATGAGAGAGTTTGAACATTAAATGCCAGCACACGAATGTGACACCTGGGACACAACAGCAGTCTAAAGGCTCCAACGAGAAGTATCCACTAAACAGTTCCACTGAAGGTGGCCAGAGCTCATCTTTCCTTTCTCCAGATGTTGAGTTTTGCACATTGCTTTTCATAAGAGGCCCGCAAAGTATGAGTTTGCCTGATATCACAATTAGATATAAAAATGTTCCTCTGTCTTAAGGGAGAGATGTTCTTATCACATATGGATGCTTTCCAGTCCCAGTGAGCTCCAAACCCAAGTGTGACCAACAACGAAGACAATATCAATGGCATTTGGGGATATTCAAAAACTTCCACTATATACTTCAATGTAGAGACGTGATCATGAGTAGGCCAGTACTAAGGCAGAGTTACTACCAGTCATTCCTGTGTGAATAAGCCCCCTTAGAGTGTTCACTTAATATAATGATCTTTACCTGGGCACAAGGAATATTGTCCAATCTGTGTGAGTATATGAATAAAAAGAGTGCTCTATTGACATTGAAAATGTGCTACTCTTTGCCATGAATGACTCAATTTCACTACACAGCAATCGGCCAAGATTGTTCAACCAAATTTACCAAAAGGTGAACTGAGGACATTTTAAGGCACCCTGTTTTCCTATTGTTTTAACAAAACACAGACTCTACCACAGAGATTAGTGACACATCCTGACCCCATGCTCTTGTGAGTTTTACCCTGATTTCAAAGAAGAAAGTGAGGTGAAGGCCCCAGAAGTGTGCCTGGTCATGTGATCAAGAGACTTGAAGCTTCTGCAATGGTCACACGGTTAGTCGTGTGCTGCAAAGCGTGACACATGACCCCAAAACCCTCTACTCATTCCTAGCATGGACGGCGTCCTTTCAAACTCATGATTAAAGATCTATGAAGGACACTAACATGACCTGGGTGCTGAGTACATGGGGAAACATCGGCAACTGCGCCTGTTGCTATTGAGCAACAGTAGCGGAAACATCACTTTCCCCGGTGGAGATCCTGAAGGTCTGGACAAGGAATTCTGCACAGGCTCCACAATTAAGAAAAATTGGCCATTTTGTAGTGATGCGTGGGGCTTTATTTCCCAGCAACTGTCTCTGTAAAACCCATCAGGAAGGCAGTTCAAATGTTAAAAGTTCCCCAGACACTTTTGCCACAGGCATCCTGGCAGCAACACCTGTATTATTTGCACTGCCATTGTTTCTAGAAATGCACTGCTAATCGCAGCATCTTCATTAATGGCTGCAGAAGACACAGTGAACAGTGCAAGAGTGGCACTTCCCTCTCAAAATATCTGCTCTGCTTCGGTGTTAATGTGGATTGTTTGATGTGGGAATGTACAGATAATGCATAATAACAAGATACATTTCTTTGTCAAATTGCAAATGCAAACAGACCAGTTTATCATGAAGTCTTTTCTTAGGGGGTGCCCAAGTCTTCCATAACACATGTGGGGCTGTTTATGGAGTTATCCAATTATAGTGTCTTATGTTGCACTCTGGTACATACAGTGGAGCATGTATAATGTGTAAAAGAATGCACATTGGCATGCACTAAAATGTAAGGATTTAGAGAAAATGGCTGTATAGCTATTTCTCTGGAAAAAGTTTAATAAACAAATGTCTTAATGAAGTAGTGGCTTCCGGTGTGGAAAGTGGGTAGTGGATTGCCCGCATTATTAACTTTAGTGGTCTTTAGAATTCTCATAATAGACAGTTACCTTTCGTGAAGTCATATTGATTAGTGCGTGCGAATGAAGTAAAAACCTTTACCTATGCTAACCAAATTGTTCAATCTCACGGAGCCTGGTACACAAGTATGTAAATCTCCAGAGAGCCTGTGCAACCTGTATGCAAAACCTAACATTCTGGCAGGTCCACCTCTACATTTTTGCCAGGTACGGCTTGTTCATAATGGGCAACGCGGCATAGACCTGAGGCCCATTACCAAGAAGCAGAGAAAGCACAGTCAAAACACTGAGAGCATCCCCCGCTGCCGCTGCTGCTGATGAGGATGTACTCATGTCCTAATGTGTGTGTATAGGGAAACATGGTTTCCTTTTCATAACCGTTGACCAGCATGCATGCTCAATGAGCCATTGATGGCCGGGGATGTTTTTCTTCCCCAGCTTCTATTGGAAATTAAGGCTGGGAAACCAGCGGGCCAAAATATGCCAAGTGGGTGGCCCTGAATGTTTCAAACATTAACAGGTCTTGGGGTAGTGAGACAGTGTTACTCTGGCACCACTGTGGGGGTACAGGCACCAGGAAGGGTTCCTTGCTTCCTGGATCAAATGTGCATGATGTGCAGGGTCCGTGCAGGTATTTTGTTGTTGATGCGCCATCTGGAGTCCAGACCGGGACTGTAGGTAAGAAAACAAAGTTGTGTGTGTGTGTGTGTGTGGGTGTTCAGTGTGCACGCAAGTATTTCTCTGTTTAGCTGCATTTCACATATGAAATGTAAATGCAGTTTGTGTTGTATGGGTGCCCTGTGAATGCAGTGGAGTGAATGTTAAAACTGTGCCTTTGTCAGTGTGCAAATGTGCATGATTTATGAGCCCATGTGTTAATGACATTGTGTCAATGTTGTATGGCTTTGCATAGGAATTAGCGTGTCTGTGTGTGGGGAGGGCTCTGCTGGGGGTGGGAGGTCTGCATTGGTGCAGCGGTAGCCAACATGAATATTTCTTTTTCTTTTTATGAGCATATGTTCTTTTTTATTTGCATTGTGGGCAAAGCCAACGTGAGTGTTCTTACATGGGTGTGTGGGATTGCTACATTGGTGCAGGCATCAAAGACATGATTTCAAACAGGGGGGCATTGATTTTGTTCTGGCATTATGGACAAACAAAGATGATGAGTTTTGCTACATGGCAGTAATGGTTTACCTTTGTACAGACAGTGCAGACAAGCTTTCTTACAGTGGCATATCATGTTTTTACTGGCATTATGAGCACCACGAACCAACAGGAATATGTTCTTATGAGGATACACTGGCATATATTAGCAGAGCCAGAATGGACCTTTCTTTTGTATAGAATCACTAGCACGTGTACTCATCCTTCACACAGTAATTCCCACTTCAGTGCTTGTTCATTTAATGAATGAATATAGATGGTAATGTTGCATGGTTGTTTGCATTACCTGAATAACAATGCAATCAATTCCAGCTAAATTGAGTTGGAGCATTGAGAGCAGCAACATTTTTGGTGTCCTGATCTATATCCAAAGCAGCAGCGACCTTAACATAAGTGCTAAGCTTGAAGTGCTGTAGGCGTACGTGTATGGCTTAAGCACATAAGCTTTGTACTGTTGAGGTGGCCTAGATTCATCAACTCCCGTGGGAAATGAAGTTCCTGTAATTATCATGAGAGATCTGCCACTATGTGACATCATTGTGGACACAATTGAAGAGACATGCACTGTTTTCTGTCACCCACATTACTACAAAAGCACTGTTTCATGTCACCCGCATGACTTCAGAAGTGAATGCTGCTAATGTCAGCTAGAATGCTGATAGTCTGGAAAGTTTAGGAACAATGAACTGCTGAGGTTTATGTAGAACTACATCAGAACTATAGTGCAGAGAGCCATATGGCAGGGGTAAACATTGTCTATGTCATGGAACCTACCCACAAAAGCCGAATCCCAGGTCTGTACCATGTTGCGAAGTATGCTGAACATTTCAAACAGACACACACATATACTCACATTTGGCAGAGGCAAGCATTGCAGACCACATATTTTTTATACTTTTTACATTGTATACACCATGGAAACTACTCACATGCCACATTTCAGGTTTATAGCATGTTGGGAAGAATGTTTCCTCAGCTTTCATGTACAGGAACTGCATGCTAAGGAATCAGGAAGTAAGTCGCACTTCATCATGCTCCATCATCAATAACTCCCTCTCATCTGGCAGCTTCCCAGAGGCCTTCAAAACCTCTCATGTCAAACCACTATTTAAGAAACCCAGTCTTGTCTCATTCTCCCCAGTAAGCTACTGCCCAATCTCCAACACCCACTTCATTGCTAAATTAATTGACTCTGCTGCTTACAAACAACTTGGCTTCTTCATAGAAGCCAAAAGACTCCTCAACCCAGCCCAATCAGAGTTCTGACCCCTCTGCAGAACTGTGATGACCTAAAAATAACTGCTAATTCAAAAGGATGCGCTGCACTCATCCTCCTCAATCTATCCGTGTCCTTTGATGCCATCGACCACTCAATATTCAGGAACAGAATCCACACTGTAGGCATCAAAGATTCTGCCCTCAGATGGATCTACTCATTAATTCACAAATTATTCTACTCCCACCTTTCTCCTTCGCCAATCACCCAAGCACAAAAGGGGTCCCACAAGGAGCCTCCTTTTCACGCCTCCTGTTCAACATCTAGCTAAGCCCACTGCCAGCTCTCACCCACACTCACAACCTTACCTGATACAATTACGGAGATGACAC